>NC_134462.1:35604639-35947972 GCF_047948215.1 Lycorma delicatula
ATATTTAAAGTGTAAAAAAGTAGCTCGGTTTGGCTGGGTCCCGAACTTAATCTCCCGGTTGATTTGGTACCTGACGCATTAAGCCTCGCGGCTACACAACTCTGCCGACTGTACAAACGAAATTTGTTCCATGTTAGTTGTGTTGGTCCTGCCGACCATCATCGCTACTACCGCTGTACCTGTGCCGATGAATACATTATGCGCGCGTGCTGTAATTGGAATCATTGGATTAAATAAAAGAAAAGATATTGTATTTAATTAAAATTATAAATATTATTAATTAAGTTGTGTGTGCGAAGCAACTGAAACAACTGTGTTGTCAGATTTTTTTTTATGGAGCAATCATAGTAATATAATGTAATAATAATTTTTCGATAAGTTATGCTTATTACAAATATTAATGTTTGTTATTTTCATCCACTTTCAATTATACTGGACTAAATAAGAAATTATTGGTTTTGTGTTTTGGTCATAGCCCTTTCCCCCTTCCAAAAAAAAAAAAACTCTTTCCCTCGCTAATAAAATCATTAGCAAACTTGTCGGAAGTCTAGTCTTATACCGATCTTCCAGAAATAAACTTGTCATAAGAAATTAAAACATTAAAAAAAAACACAGAATGACATGGACGTAAAGGGCCCTTGCCATTTAAAAACATATGTCCATTTCAAAAATATGTTGTCATATCTGTCAAATCGGATGTAATAATTCCGCAATTCTTTAAACTCATCCTGTAAAGAAAAATCACCAAAAACTTATAAAATTCATATTTTCTATCGCCTCGGTTTTCCCATAAGTCATGCCTTCTTTTTTCTTTTCTCTATCCTCCTGATGGCCCCGATCTCTATTTCCAGGGTATCTGACGCCCCGGAGTCTTCCAATCCTCCGTACTAAATCACGGAGGATGTTTTGCTGTCGGCATCAGATGATACTGGCCCAGATGGTGCGATGAACATTGTATCACAGTCGAGACTTGATGCACTTTCCGGTAAAGTATGCGGGACGGCTGAAATGCTCGCTCTTTCTTTAAAATGCCTCCTTGATTTTGTGGGGCTCCATTGTTCCTTGCACAACACTCTCTTAGATATCTTCATTATCTCTTCCTTCTAGATTCCCTGAATGGGGATTTTCTCGATCTGAACTTTGAGTTCGATATATTTGGCTAAGGTTTTCTCTGGGATTACGCGTTTCATTTTCCTTCACCTTAATACTAGTGCTGAAGAAATATCTATTTTAACATATGTTATCTTCTGTACCGATTTTTATATGGTTTCTTTAATGATCGACTTTTCAATTTCTCGTTAATAATGAGTTTGACTGTATTAGCTAAGGCTGGTGCCATTTCAGATATTACGTCTTTTGTTTTAAAGGAAGTTGCAGTAAGCTGAGCATAAAACGAAACCTTAGGCGATCTACTAAACAAAAGTTTCCTAGCATCGAAGTAGCTGATCTTTTGTATGGCCTTTTTCACATGAATTCCTACTTCTTGCTAATAAACTGGACAGTTTCACGGCCTCGTAGAGTGGTGCCCATGACAACTGACACACACTGGTGAATTTATGTCACGGGTCATCGCATTTACCGTACCGAAGAAACAGATTTTAACGAATACTTTAGTTTATATTTTTTCTTAGATTTTCATTAAATTCTATAAGTTATGCTATAGCTTATTTAGTGAGATCTGTATTATTTAGTTAATCTATCGTTATACTATAACAGTAGACGGGGGGTGGGGGCAATTTATTAAAACAAAATGACCTTTACCCCAAAATAATCGCTTGGATTATCCATAAATTTAATAAGAAAATTAACATAAAAAAACATTAATTTGATCATTCATTATTTTATAATGTAATACATATATTTTCTGTATTACTCTTTGTGCTGCGTTAATCTGGAAATATAAATAAATTAAGACAAAAAAATTACAAAAATCTCTTGCGCAAATAAATAAATGTAAGGCAGTTTAAATATTACATTTATTTTTTTAAACTTAATAAACCTATTTAATAATATTTACTTTAAAATCCATTTTAATTAAAATCAGTTGATTTATTGTAAAACAGTAAATTATGACTGCCTAAATTAATATTACTGTGTTATATAAATAATTTTCTTTTTTTTATTGTTAATAATATAATATTGTATTTCTTTAAACTTAGGAATTAAATTTTTTTTTTTTAATAAATCCTTCAGAAATAATAATAAAAACGGTAAAAATCTTTGTTAAAACTGACATTCAGTTATAAAATGGATTTTTGAAATTATTTTTTTTTTAATATTTTATATTACAAAGAGTTGATAGAAATTTTTCCAGTCACTTTTATGTAGTTCTATACTCTTTTTTATAGGAGAGAGAAATTTTTTTATTTAATTGAATGAAATCTGCACCATTGGAAAACTTCATTAGTGAAACGATTATTGAATCACGTAAAATTTTACGAAATATATCAGAGGACAGCGACAACCTCATACTTTAATTCACTTAAATTCAAAGCTATAAATTATTCTGCATTATATATATGTATATATGTGTGTGTGTATATTTGACAATAGAAATAAAATCCTATAGAATACGATTTAATTTTATAGGTCCTATTGTATATGACCTATACAATCTGTAACAATTATTTGAACTTCTCAACCCAGATCTTTTTTATTCCTGTAGTAAAATGTTTTTCACTCGGATATTTTGCGTTTACGAAAATAATTCCGACGTTCTCCGTGGCGGAATGGTAATGTCTCGCTTTTTCATCCGGAGGTCCCGAATTCCAATCTCGGTCCGGTATGACATTATTCATACACTACAAAATTCCATTTCCATTTTCCTCTCACAAGCTAAAGAAAAAAATTCATAGAAAAATTACTTGAGTTCTTATTTTTAAACACCTTCAGTTTGAAGATATTACTTTTCGTTTTTATATCATAATTAAAACGAATAGTAATCATTTTATGACAAATTTTATCATAAGAATATAAAACTAAATTTATTTTTTATTTTTTGTAAGTTGAGATAATTCTTTCATTGGTTATGTAAGATACATAAAACTTAATTTTTCTTAAGATAAATCGATCTATCTTACCTACAAAAAGAGGCAAGTAACTAAGTCATAGTGGGTAGTAGGGATAAAACACTTCCATGGTTGTGAAATTTGTAGGCTACATTTTCAGTTTCAGTTAAACTGCAAAAAACGACAATAATTTTTTTTTTTTTAATTTTTTTTCTTACTGTTGTGTTAAAGTATTTGCTTTATTAACTTTCTAATTACTGTTTATTAGTAAAGTAATATTTATTATTATATCTTTGTTTTTTGTGCTATTTAATGTTTTAATATTTACTGATAATTAATACAGTCAATTTGTATTTTTATTTGAAAATCCTTACCTACCGATTGATGTTTTTGCGATATGTTAGGGGTGATGAGGGAAGCTTAACTCCAGATTTTTAACATCCCCCATAGATTTTTGAAATCTCAAAAGGTTTTTGAAATGAGTTTTTCTCTGAATCTATGCATTTTAGAGAAAAGCTTTTCAAGCAAAAAATGTAGAGGACATACTCCTCTACAAGTAATGTTTTTGAAGTTATGCCGTATAATTTGAAATTGAAATACAAGGTGGCGCTGAAGTTGTAAAGAAATTGTTTTTTTCGGGTTTTTCACCGGGAAAAATTGTTTTTCGTCTGTATTACATTTGGAAAAGTTGTTAATCTCAAAAAAAAGACAACTTTTATTTAAACAATTTTCTTGTACGACTTACCGTTTTGGAGCTGTAGCTTGTGAAACTGTGAAAATGTTGTGAATTGGGCACGTGTTCGAAACCGGTCTAGTCGTTTATAACGTTTTTTACAATTCAGCGCCACCTAGTATTTCAATTTCAAATTATACGGCATAACTTCAAAGAAATTAATTGTAGAGGAGAATGGCCTCTACATTTTTTGTTTGAAAAACTTTTCTCTAAAATGCTTCGATTCAAAGAAAAACGCATCTCAAAAACCTTTTGAGTATTTCGAGTTTTTCAAAAATCTATGGGAGGGGGATGTTAAAAATCTGGAGTTAAGCTTCCCTCATCACCCCTAACGCATCGACAAAAGATCAATCGGTATGTAAGGATTTTCAAATACAGCCTATTTTGATGACAAATTGCCTGTACTTTTTTTTCCTGTTTAGCCTCCGGTAACTACCGTTTAGATAATACTTCAGAGGATGAATGAGGATGATATGTATGAGTGTAAATGAAGTGTAGTCTTGTACATTTTCAGTTAGACCATACCTGAGATGTGTGGTTAATTGAAACCAAACAAACCAAAGAACACCGGTATCTACGAACTAGTATTCAAGTCCGTGTAAAAATAGCTGGATTTACTAGGACTTGAACGCTGGAACTCTCGACTTCCAAAACAGCTGATTTGGGAAGACGCGTTCACCACTAGACCAACCCGGTGGGTAAATTGCCTGTACTAAATGATGGTTTTGTAACTACTAGATGGACTTGCAGATTTAAATTTTAAGTAAACATTTTTCTTGAAACGTAATCTTATTTAAAAATATGTAGTACAAGCATTTAAAAAATAATTATAATATTAAAAACAAGTAAATAAAATGTCCTTAATCATTACAAAAGAAATATTGACAATTTATAATTAAATAAAGAATCTATTGTTTGTATAAATTGCAAACAAAAAATTAAAACAATCTTATATAAATGATAACTTATTAATATAGATATGCATTCAGTTAGCTTGTTGATTGAAGAATAAGCTTACGTTTGGGTTAGTGATTCGTCACGTTTCTGCTGTGTCACGTCGCGTGTATCAATGCCGATTGACAACGCGGCCGTTTCTATATACAACACATTAATCGTTACTCATATTAGTCACCGTCTAATTAATTACTCATGCAGGGTCATTCACGGGAACCGGATGTTTTTGAAGTGGGTTGTACTCGGGCGTTCGTGGCGGGAGGGCACGTGGCTAGTGTCTGACGTTTCCTTTGTTCATAGCATTTACATTTTAGTCGTTGAGATAGAGCCGTGGACGTTAGACCAACGCCTGTACGCGTATGACAGTTTTGTGCGAAATGACGAATCCGTAACTGCTGTTCAGCTAGATTTCCGCCGTCAGTTTAATATCTATCGTAATGTAAGTGTCCCTTCTCGTAACACAATATTGCGATGGGTAAACAACCAAAAGGGCGACATTCTTTGGCCCCCTCGGTCCCGCGACTTGAGTAGTTATGATTTTTTTCTATGGGGGTTTCTGAAATCGCGTGTGTACGGCAATAAACCGCGTACATTGGAGGACCTAAAGATTGCAATTCGTCATCACGTCACCCAGATTGATGTAGATATGCTGCAAAGAATTGAGGCCAGTTACCGTGAAAGGCTACAACAATGTATTGCCCAAAATGGGCATCACTTGCCGGACATAATTTTTCGTTCATGAGTAAGTAACAAATGCTTTGATTTAACAAGTGTTTCAGTACCAATAAAACTTTTTTTAAGTAAATATTCAATTTTTTATGATTATTTTTAAAAAAACATCCGGTTCCCATGAATGACCCTGTATATACAACACATTAATCGTTACTCATATTAGTCACCGTCTAATTAATTAGTCATATAATACTCATGTAATCAAAAATTAATTGTCTTTCAATTCTATTAACACTCTCGATCTTTTCATATGATCACTCTTTTGTTCCGGTGTTCAATTTTGAGATGCTTTTGAATCGGAAACCTGAACAGTAGTAGTACACGCAGTTTGTTTACTTCAACTCGTTAACTGAATTTGATATAATTTTTTTTTTCTTTTTCGGTTTAGCCTCCAGAACCACCGTACGTTTCGTATGGTATTACATCAGAGGATGATATGTGTGAATGCAAATGAAGTGTAGTCTTGTACAATCTCAGGTCGACCATTAGAAGATATGTGATTAATTAAAACCCAGCCAACAAAGAACACCGGTATCCACGATCTAGTATTCAAATCCGTATAAAGGTACTCTCGACTTCGAAATCAGCTGATCTGTGATGACGCGTTCACTACTAAACCAACCCGATGGGTTGAACTTAGTTGAATAGTGTCGTAACAAATAAAACGAAGAATCTTTGCATTATTATTATTAATACAATTTTAATCATGAAAGAACATTTTTAGAAAATATTTACCGATTACGTAACGGTAAATTTTTTCTTTAAACGATAATTCTTTTAATGTACAAAGGGGTACATTATTTTAAAACTATCCATATTTAAAATTTAATGATTTGTTCACTGCATTGCCGATCAATCGTTAGGCGAGTTCCACGATGCAACAATTCATGGTAAAATAAAAAAAAATAATATTTTTATAGTTAAAACCGTTTCAGAATATCTGCATCAATTTAAAAAAAAAAAAAAAAATCATTGAATAGTCTGTATATTAATATTGTGCATATGTAGAAAAATTCATTATATTATTATATAAATAAATTATTACTATCTTTGTAAAAATATTTACTGATTAAATTGATACGTTCTAACATAAAAAAAGATCGCAGAATAGGCTATCCGAAAAAAATTTATTGTGTTCCAAAACTACTTATATTTTAAATTGATATTTTTTTTTAAACTGGAAATTTATTAGAAGTTTTAAATTTTTTAAAATCTGAAAAACAAGTGATGAGCAATGAATTTCTTTTAAAAATCTAAAAGATTAATTAAGATTACTTAATTTATAACAATCTTAAAATTATTTTTACCACATAATTTTTTTTTTTAATAACTAAAATACAAAACAGTAATATAACAATATTAATATGTATGAAAAAAAAATAAAAAGTATAAAAAAAGACAAAACAGGTAAATGCAGAAGAATTAGACTAAATGCGAGAAGAATTATGTAAAATAATACATAAATGGAAAAGAAAAGGAAGAGCATTGGGAAGGCTTAGGTAACTTGGTTTTGATACTTTATCAGAATAAAAGAAGGTTTCAGTAATGGATTTTTAGTAACAAGCTAGAAGAAGATTTGCGAATATAGTAATGTACGATGACAAGAAAAGAGAAATGTAGGAAAATGTTTTGTGGTAAGAAAAATACTGAATGAAAAAAGAATAGATGGAACTTACTGATCCGTATCCATAAGGGCTCGCATCTACATAACAAGAAAATGTAGATGAATCGGAATATGTGAAATAAACGAGATATAGCTTAAGAGATTTTTTATTCTCTTTTTGTAATCAACTTTTTTATATTTGCAGTTCGTTAAAAAATTCAATGAAAACGATTTATATGTGAAGAGAAAATCGTTATTGTACGTAAAATTAATTTGTACGTAATTTAAAAGTAATTAATTTTTAAGTAATTTAAAAGTATATATATATATATATATATATATATTTATTTATTTATTACTTTAAAACTTCGTTTATTGAAAGAAAACAATTTTTGTTTCGAATTAAACAATAATAATATACATTTCAATTAAAACAACAGCAGATTAAAAAATAATATATGTATGTAATAATATATGTATATATATATATATATATATATATATACATATGTCTATGTGTTTGTGCGTGCGCGCGCGAATGTGTGTGAACAAGTTTTATCTGGAATTTTGATTTTTTATTTTGAATTAAGAATCGTTAGAGGATTATAAAAATACACCAATGGCAGTGATCACCCGTCGAGTTCACCTCAAAATGGCTGCCAAAATTAAAATGTTACAATAATTACGCAATAACAATGTAAGCTATGTAATTGGGTCAAGGTACTAATGTAAGGGTTATTAAAATATATAAATATCAATTTGGTAAATCAAGTGCAAGATCCCAAAATGGTGGAAAAATTAACTTTTTAATAACCCCAAAAAAAAAAGTGCCATAAAATCCCCGAAACACGATATAAATAAATTATATTAACTTAGCGTATTAGTATTCCAATAGACACTTATTAAAACTATAACAGATTCATGTGCACCTGCATATTTAAAAAAAAAATTAAAATTAGAAAAATATGGAAATTTTTAATTGTAACAGATACTGAAAAGGAACCAACATCATATAAGACTATACATTATGACTGACATGTGAGTACTAATTTGATCAACCGCCTAGTAATAGTCACGTTTGGGGACATTAAAATATAAAAATAATCCCTTTAAGACTTATGCAACATTAAAATATTTATAAAGTATTGAAAATTATTAATTACAGTGAAAACCCTGTTCAAACATCTTTAATCGCTTAGGAAATAAAATTAAATTACAACCAAGTTCGCGCCCCCCCTAACCCATCCCTATTATTTATTTTAGAAATTATAAAGAGATCTTTATCTCCCTATTTGAAATATCAAAAGAGTATAAAAAAACCTCAATTGGCCCAGGTTACAAATCTATATGGTAAACTGTTTAAAAGATATAAGCCGTTAAGAAATATAGATTGACACCTTGATGACGCCGTAATTCACCAAATGGACCCCTTAGATTATATACATGTAAAATCAATAATAAATTTGCTAATTAATTCGTTAATTCAAACAATAATATACAAATATATTACACAAACATCTAACATGTAATAATCGGTGTTAAGTAGAAAGAAGTTGAAGATAACTTGGTTAGAATTAAATTAACAATTGACAGACGTGTAATAATAATAATAATAATAAGCATGTTCGTTCGGGAAACGCTTACTAGACTTTCCGTTGATAACCAGCCGGGTTGATCTAGTGGTGAACGCGTCTTCCCAAATCAGCTGATTTGGAAGTCGAGAGTTCCAGCAATCAAGTCCTAGTAAAGTCAGTTATTTTTATACGGATTTGAATACTAGATCGTGGATACAGGTGTTCTTTGGTGTTTGGGATTCAATTAACCACATATCTCAGGAATGGTCGAACTGAGACTGTACAAGATTACAAACTCATACATATCATCTTCGGAAGTAATACCTGAACGGTAATTCCTGGAGGCTAAACAGGAAAAAAAAGAAAGACTTTCCGTTGATAACTATTTTATTTAAATTCATTAAATTCTTTAAGATGGCTACCGTAGAATAAAAAAATCATATTATTGATTTAAAAATAATAATCAATATATCTACTATTTATAAATACGATTGTTCGTTTTTAGTTGCAATAAATATTCTTCTATCGATTACATGTTACTGTTAAATTACACAGTGTAAATATAAAAAAAAATATATATATATATTTTGTTGGGAGATGGATATTAGTAATGAAGAGAACAAAAAAAATGATTAAGAAATTTATTTCCGATTATAAATAAAATATTACTTTATTATGATGCAACATTTTAACTTTATATCAACTAAATAAATTAATTTCTCCATTAAGTAGTGCTTACCTTCTTAGCTTCATTCTTTTATCTCTTGTTGAAGCGCTTCGGGACCACTCCATTGTCAAAACTCAACATAAAAACTACAGCGATCTTAGCAGAAAACGTATTAGTAATTATTATCTTCATAAAAAGAAATAAAATCGGTATTAAAAATGTAGTGTAAATAGTCAAATTTATTAATTTCAAATCATTAATTAAAAATATCTTATGTAATACATTCTTTAATGTCTTTATTATATCGCAAGAGGTTTATAATTTTCTTACCTCCTCCAAAATTAATTAATAATATTGCTTAAAACACTAAATTACCACAAAATAATTTATATTTCATAGTTGTTTTTATTCCTGCCGATAAATTGAAGGTAAATTTCTTGCTTTAAAAATTTTATCGAAGCTGTGCTTCTATTTAATCCAACATTAATTCTTCATTCGTAAAAAAAAACCAAACAAATACTAAAATTTTTAACTACTTTTTCAACGTTACCTAAATTTACGCTAATGTGAATATTACCAAAAAAAATTTGATAGATACACCCTTTAAATTCCCAAAAACAAATCATTTCTCATAAACATTATACCAATTGTATCATTCTTCTAGTAATAACTAATTTATTCGGGAAAGATGAATTTTACGATAAATGTAAAATCAAAAATTTATTCATCAAATTGTCAATAAGAAATTGTTTTACCACATAGGGGATAAAATTATATTTGTTAATAAAAATCTAATTAAATTTTTTGAAATAATGCTTTTCTTTCTTTCGAAAGAAAATTGATTTGAATTTTTTTTCAGACACTACTTCATGCCCGTCATAATACTGTTTACACTCAATTATTACACAGATCTTGTATTAATGTTTAATATATATTGGAACAAACTTTAATATCTATTCAGAAAAATAAACGAGCCAACAGAAAGTATTCTTGGGAGTTCTAAAATAATATCTTATATCCATTAATGGAATTTCGTCTTAAGGGAAAATAGTTAGCTTAACTATTTTCTATTCAGCAAGTTTACTTGACTGGAAGTTGTACATCTACATTATTTACATTTTATCTTTGTTAATGATTGAAGTATAATATCTCGCTTCATAATAGAGCGTAAAAAAAAATCAAGGCGGGCTCTAATATCTTAGTCACCTCTCCTTTCATTTATTAAATTTTATTTCATTTCAGAAATTGAAAAGATTAAATACCTGAAGAAAAAATAAGGAAAATTACCGTTTTCGACTTCTTTTTAACGTAACTTTTTACCTTCTGTGAAATACAAAACTTAAAAGAATAGTATGTATCATGTTACCTACCTAATAATTAATGTTTTATCATTGACCTTGCACAATTTTGGCGTTTTGGAGTAATTCTAGTTTATTTCTCAAACATGGTATCGCTGATGTTATAATGTAATACGTCCTGATAAGGTGGATTACATTAATTGTTAATTTATTAATTCTAGCTAATTAATACTTTTTGAAAAACTATATTAATATAAATTGTTATTTTAAGTTATACAATCATCTTTGAAGAATTCTGTTTTCATACTGGGCAAAACTTTCCCGATTTGTGAGTAAATATGTGTAGAATAGATATATCTTTTTTCCCTAAATGGATCACGAAAAAAATTTCGAACTATGACTATCTCGTTCCAGTAATACTCCTTTGCTTCTTTATTTATCCAAGCCTTTGTCTATTTGTATACTTTTCATCAAAATAATGATTACATATTTGGTAAAACTTGGTGGAGTTAATATTATTTTTTTTTTTAAACGAATTAAAAAGCTGATATAAAATATATCCTCTGGTTTTCGAAAAAATTGAGTAGCCAGAGAACATAATTTTTGTGGTAAAAATAATTTATGTTTTAAAGTCATAATTCATAAGTGATAAACAACCGTCAACAATTAATTATACAGGGATCTCACTGCTACCAGTTACAAACAGAATTTTCTCAAAAGCCTTCTTAAACACACTTGAAGCTCAGATCGAAAAGAAATTAGGAGAATAGCAAGGAGGATTCTGGAAGAGCAGATCATGTTCAAAGCAAACCCAGTGTCCAAAACTCATACTGTAATACTTTCAAAGCCGGAACAGAACAGCATTTATTAAATTTGTGGACTTCAAGAAAGTATACGACTTTGTAGATAGAAAAATATTGCTGTAAACGATGAAAGAGACGAGGTAGACAACAAAACAACAGAATTCGTAGAGCTGAGCCTCACTAACGTAATATCAAAAGGTTGAGAAGTTAAATTCAGAGGTCATCTAAGCGATCCTTTCAAAATTTAAACCAAAATTTAAATTTTAAATTCAGACAAGGAGATGGACTCTTTCCCGTGCTTTTCAACCTTATTCTGGACAAATACTAAAGCCCTTCTGGGAATAAACGAAAAAGGAATAAGGGTACAAACAGAAAAAACGGAACCGCGTTACATATCTGGCCTTTGTGGATGATGACTTTGCTAGCAGAAATTGAGGAAGAAGCCATTCAACAGGTACACGATTTAATCAGGAGGCTGAGACATAGAATCCTTTGAAAAATCAAAAATAATGCCCAGCATTAAATACTACCCCAAAAATAAAATTAACACAGAGTACGGAAATCTTAAAGTGATGGCTAATTTTAAATACACAGGGAAAAAATAAAATAAAATATTACGAATGAAGCGGCAATAGATTAGAAAAAAAAAACAAATTGATAAATTACGTTTTCTAACCAAAGAAATTACAATGAAAAGAACCTCTCAAAAGTCCCAAACACAGACATTACACTACACCGGTACTATACGGGAGTGAAACTTTACATCTTTTCAACCTGGCACTATTAAAGAAATAGAATGAAGAACACTGTTAACAATCCTCGGCCTGAAAAAAACAACAGAAGGATATATAATGAAATTAAAGCAAGAATTTTATGAAGAAATAACGATATCGAAAAAGCGGTTAGAAGAAAACTAAGATTCCTGGGGCATGTGTACAGAATGGACGTACAGAGAGATTAAGTAAACAAATATTAATTAAACTCTGGTAACAAAAGAACCTAAATTAGTGATCAAAAAATAGGAACTGAAATATAGAAAACTATTCCGACAAAAAGTACACAAAGATGAGTTTGAAACGATGAGAAAGGAAAAAAATCACACCAAGTTTCCACTTGTTCGGAAGAGAGAAAGACCAAACACGCGGAATGAATGAAAAAAATATTTATAAGAAAAGAAAAAATGGAAAAATTTCCATGAATTCTTTATTATCTGATACAACCTAAAATTTTTTAATTGTGAACTATTAATCCAACCTAATATTAAAAAAATCCTTTACAAATATCATGACATTTAAAAAGTTTCTATTATATTCTACTGTATAATTACTCATCATTTGCTCCCATAAAGCAATACTTGTATAAATACTTGTGTGGTTTATTTTAAAATGGATTGTTATAAAATTACCAAATAATTTATTTTAACATAGATCATAAGTTCTGAAGAAGAAAATTTGCTGTCTTCTTCTTGTCTACAATTTGGTATATATTTGGAATACTACGTTTAAACGTAATACTATCTTTATACTCAATGCTAAATTTAATCTTTTACTATCGTTAATATATATATACATATTCGTCTGATAATAATATTATTATTAATAATTTTTTTTTGTCATTTGACCGGTTTGATGCAGCTCTCCAAGATTCCCTATCTAGTGATAGTCGTTTCATTTCAGTATACCCCCTACATCCTACATCCCTAACAATTTGTTTTACATATTCCAAACGTGGCCTGCCTACACAATTTTTCCTTCTACCTGTCCTTCCAATATTAAAGCGACTATTCCAGGATGCCTTAGTATGTGGCCTATAAATCTGTCTCTTCTTTTAACTATATATTTCCAAATGCTTTTTTCTTCATCTATTTGCCGCAATACCTCTTCATTTGTCACTTTATCCACCCATCTGATTTTTTAACATTCTCCTATAGCACCACATTTCAAAAGCTTCTAATCTTTTCTTCTCAGATACTCCGATTGTCCAAGCTTCACTTCCATATAAAGCGACACTCCAAACATATACTTTCAAAAATTCTTTCCTGACATTTAAATTAATTTTTGATGTTAACAATTTATATTTCTGATTGAAGGCTCGTTTCGCTTGTGCTATTCGGCATTTTATATCGCTCCTGCTTCGTCCATCTTTAGTAATGCTACTTCCCAAATAACAAAATTCTTCTACCTCCATAATCTTTTCTCCTCCTATTTTCACATTCAGTGGTCCACCTTAGTTATTTCTACTACATTTCATTACTTTCGTTTTGTTCTTGTTAATTTCATGTAGTAGTTCTTAAGTAGGACTTCATCCATGCCATTCATTGTTTCTTCTAAATCCTTTTTACTCTCAGCTAGAATTACTATATCATCAGCAAATCGTAGCATCTTTATCTTTTCACCTTGTACTTTACTCCGAATCTAAATTGTTCTTTAACGTCATTAATTGCTAGTTCTACGTAAAGATTAAAAAGTAACGGGGATAAGGAACATCCTTGTGGGACTCCCTTTCTTATTACGGCTTCTTTGTTATGTTCTTCAATTATAACTGTGGCTGTTTGGTTCATTTAAATATTGGCAATTGTTCTTCTATCTCTGTATTTGAACCCTAATTTTTTTAAAAATGCTGAACATTTTATTCCAGTGTACGTTATTGAATGCCTTTTCTAGTTCCATAAATGCCAAGTATGTTGGTTTGTTTTTCTTTAATCTTCCTTCTACTATTAATCTTATAATACATTTATAAGATACTACTTATAATCTTATAATACACTTATGATACATTTATTTATTATACATCTACTATTAATTAATAATAATAGTTCTATATATCGTACTATGATACCACAATTAATTATTCTAATAAATGAAATAATTTTATAAATTTAAATTGTTGAGTTGCCAACGTTAGCCAATCCAATATTGGTAAAATATAACGTTTGGCCGCAGGCATGAGATGTTATAAATTTTGTTCATGGTTCGTTGGCTTATATTACTCATTGATGAAATCACCGACTTGAAAATCGTTGATAAAAAATCTTGTGATGCGGTATCACACGTGTGCACGTACGTGGAGTGAGTTCGTTTTCATCAATTGACTACAATTAATTCCATAAGAAATCAAGATGGATAATTTTCGTATTTGCAGTTCTCTAACTCTTTTTTTAACGAATAGAGAGCAAGCAACAAAACAGAAATAAAATAAACTAAACCACCAGGATGAATCATACTAAAAATTTTATAAATACTACATAAAACTAAATATAGTTTATCGTTAAACTTTGAAACGGTAAGCATATATATATATATATATATATATATATATATATTATTTAATATATATATTTTTTGTATATATATATATATATATATATACAAAAAAACTCCATTAGTTTTAAAGTTACTGATTAAAAGTATATTCAAAGTGCAAAAAGAATATTGATCAGTTAACAAAAATATTACAGAGCATGTAATTGCTTTTTATAGTAATAAAACATCAAAGTAAATGAAATATCTAAAAGATTATCTTTGATCTCTTATTAACCAAGTGTGATCATGATGATGACAGTACGATTACAAATTACCTAACGTTATTAAAATGCGAACATCATAACGTAATGATTAATAAATATAATTATAATCCACTTGATGGAAATGAATCATGATACGTCAGAGATACTAATACAATATATCATTAACAAAACCAAGTCAATGACTGTGCAATAATATATTAGCAAAATGCATATTAATCTAGTAGCTTACTATCAAAATGGATTTTGATTTAATAGTAATAGAGTAATCTGTTTTGTTATGAGATATATTTATACATATAGTTCTCTTAAAATATTATACAATATTTATGTCGATAAAAAAAGATGTAAAATAGAAAATAAACCAAACTTTAAAAGTATAAAGTTAAGATATTAAAAAAAAAAAAAAATACTGTAATATGTAATTTTTAAATGTAATTTTAAATCAAAGCTAACCGTGTTATCAGTGTTTTTCCCTATTTCTCCATTTTTATATCAAAATACCAATTAAAGTAAAAATCAGACAAAAAGTCACTAAAAACGTAATTATTTAATGGTTTGAAAAGTATTCATTTGATTTTTTCTTTATTTAACTAAAAAATAAAATATGTTTGGTGTCATGGAAAATTTCTGGCCATTTTTTTTATTTAGCTAAAAAAAATCATTTCATTATTTTTATTAGGATTCCTTTTCAAATAAATTTTTAATATTTGTAAACAAAATATCAGAACTCGATAAATTTATTTCAACAAAATTCACCTACAACTGATCAAAAACGGACTGATAACAACTAGTTGAAAAGATTTCTGAAGAGATCTATTCGAAGTGGTTGTAAACATTTTGTAAAGCAGAATGTGGTATGCCTATCCTCCATAACAACTGGATCAACTTGTAAGCTGGGTAGAAGATGAGCTGATTGGACCTGTTCCATTGAAATGTGCCGCTGATATCAATAATGTGACACAATATTCGAATTTATCCTGCAGGAGGCTGCTTGGCGCTCGACACCTGAAATTTGCTCACAAATGGCGAGGAGGCACAGACTACTCAAGGGAAGTGATTGATCTTATTGCTTCTAAGAGGAAGCTTAGGGGGAGGGTGCAATTTTTCAGGCTACTTTTGGAGAGAACATATTTGAACGGGGCTGCTCGTAGGTTGAAACAACCGATAAAGTATGGTTAAAAGAGACATTTAAAAATTATCTTCAGAATCTTTTCCCTTTGCGTACAGGCGACTATTCTCCAAGGGAGCCGCGAAGAACTTTCAACGGCCTTCACCCTCGTTCCGTCCTTTGACGACGTTCATTGGGTCATGCGTTCGGAGTGACGCAAAAGAGACTGATCAATTTGCTGCTTATCTGAGTGAGGTCTTTACATCAATATTGCCTACATCAACCATATTACTTGGTTCTGCGTAGCTTTTTGGAAGAACGTTTTTCCAAGATGAAGTATTGTCTGTGTTGTTTGACACAATGTCGGTTGTTCCTCAAGGTTCAGTTTTGGGACTCAAGTTTTATACTCCAGCTTTACAGCGGACCTTCCGAGTCCGGACTACATCACTATTGTTTCGTTTACTGATGAAATGGCTAGCCTTGCTGTCGATATTGATCCAGTTCTAACTTCAACTAAACTACAATCTGAGTTAGACCTAATCGACGTGGTGGCTAAATGGAAGGTAAACGTTAATCGAGCGAAGTCGAGTCATATGATATTTGCAGTGAGGACAGGGGACTACCCATTCGTTCATCTCAATGGCGTTTTCATGCCGCATGATGAAATTTTACGATTCCTAGGTCTTCATCTGGATCGTTATGTGACATTGAAGATTCATGTAAAGGAAAGAACAAATCGACTGAACATTAAGGAAATGTACTGATCAACATTAAGGTAGCTGATCAGGTTATCATAGCTATCACTATCTAATAAGCAGTTTTTTTCCCTACTGACATTCTATAATTAATTTGATACTTTTAGATCCAATTCTGGGGTAAAACAAGCAACAACGACGTTGGAGTTAGACAGTGATTCCAAAAAATTAGTCAGGGCATAACAAAGCTGCCGTAGTTCGTGAAAAACAGCGAGATCCACGAATATCTCAGTTTACCATAAGTTCTAGAAGTACAGTGTTTCGTAACAAAATAAAAACTGCGGTAAAACAACCACGTGAACTATTTGATTTTGAACCTTTTAAAGAATAATGAGTACGTTAGAAGGCTAAAACGACTCCACGTATCCACTTCACTGTTATATCACTTTATGTTATTTTAGGTGGAACTGCATCCACTGAGTGTTGCTCATAATCTCGCTATTTCACTTCGAATTGTTTCTCTTATTTATGATTGTTTTAGTTTTTAGTTGTGCTGTCGATGTAACAGTTTCTTGAATTTACTCTATGTATGTACTTTACGTTTTCTGTATAGAGATATTAGTATGGAATTTTTGAGGAGCTTCGATGCAAGCCTCTCTAAATGTGATTGTATGTGATCATAATTAATTATGGTTTTTGTAAAGGTGTAACTGAATGTAAGTATATTTTGAGATAAAAAAATATATACATATACAATAAATAGCAAATACTTTTTATTTATTAATTGAAGTTTAGATGTAAATTTAATTAAGTAAGATTAATAAAAGTTTCGAAAAAAAATTTAATAATTCTCTGTGCGGAAAAAAAAATGAAAAAAGTTAAATTTAAAAAAAAACGTTTTTTTCAAAAAGTAGGTAAAATGATACTCCTTTACTTTGTTTTTACTTTCATACTAACTTAGCAAATAAAACAGCAATGATTTTTTTCGCAATTTTAATTTTCTATTTAAAACATCCTTTCAGAGGTTCATGCAATTGACATTTTACGATTCAAAGTTGTATAAACAGACCGTCTATAAGTATCAAGTGATCAGTACTTTGAATTTATAAATAAATATGAGGAATTTTTTTTTAAATTTGCATAACCCTCCTCTTGACTTTTGAAACGAATATAAAAATGATTTTTATTACGAAAAAACATTAGGAGAATATCAAATCATTTCTAACTATGGTGTTCATTTGAGGGGAAAAGTAATGTAAAGGGATAAAAAATACTAGATATTTTTATGAATATTAATTTGTTATTTTTTTGTAAATGTAAACTCATACAACCCTTGTAATTGTCAATCAAACAACAGGATATAGAAACATTGTTACAAATAAAATAAAAATAATACGAATCTGGTGTAATACGATATTATTAAATAGTAAGAAATAATATTTTTACTGTCACGGAGATTATAGCTGGAGTAGCTGGAGTTTCTCATTCTGAAACAATGAAAAATCTTTAAAACAGGTTTATGGTCATCAGCTTTATTATAGTAGTATGATAATTGATCATTTTACAAATAGGATATTGGGTTTTTTGCAAATCATTAGTTTTAAGATCCAAGTAGTTATCTAGATAAGAAAAAGCGAGTGTGCGTCACATTACTTTTGGCCTTATATCTCATAATTAGCCAAACCGATTTGCTGCATCAAATATTTTTGTATGTGGGGCATCAATCATATTTTTTTCAAAATTCATTAGGGGGTGGGGGATAGCGCAAAAAAATTTCGATTTTCTTCAGAGGCATTTTAGAGAAAACTTTATTAAAACAAATTTGTTATCTATAATATTTTTTCCTTTGTTAAATTGACCCCGTCTCTTAAAATTGACATTTTGTATTCTTTTGCTCTATATCACTTAGTTAAAATATTTTTCAAAAATCTTTTGAAAGTTTATACATCATATAGAGAGCTATCAAGAAATGTCTACAATTTTTTTCAAATTATAGATCCCGAACCTAAAATTGAGCAAACCTTTTTGAAAATCTTTTTCTTATTTTAACCTTTATTGAAAGGGATGTTAGATTTAGAGAATATTTTACTTAAGCAAATCTTAACCTATATATGAATATTCTTAGAAAAATTATTTTTTAAATTTATTTCTCTGCTCTAAAAAACATCCTTTATACTTCTTTCCTATTTTTTCTTTTTCATTTCATTTGGAATGTTTTTAAATACTTTTATTAAATCCATTTAAATTATATTTTTACCTTATTTATAACTTATTTTCAAGAATGAACAATACAAATATTAGAAGAAAGGATGAAATAGCTGATAAAAAAATACTAGAACTTTTCAGAAAATCTTATTTTTTTTAGATTTATCGATTAATTAAACGTCTTTAAACATTATTTAATTATATTTGTATGGTTATCTTAATTTTTATTTCCAATAAACGATATTTTTATTTTGTATTTTAAATTCTTTTACGTGTGAACACTTATGTATACCGAAAGTCTCAAAAAATTTATTTAAAATAATTTATTGAGGATGGAGTAACAATGCTAAGGTTAAATGGTTATAATAAAAATTAAAAAAAATCTGTTTGTGTGCAACTACGTTTCGCAAGAGATTTGAGCGTGACAATGTCTTGCAAAGACCGACAATGTCACGGGCGCTAGAATTTGGATGTTTTAAAAAATTACTTGTTTAAACAAACAAATTGAATTGAAGTGATTGTTTAATTAGCTAATGAAACACGTTAATATTCCATTTTTCATTTCATTTAATAATAATAATAATAATAATTAATATTAGTAATTTTTGCAAGTTTAAATTGAATGATTTGTTCAAAAATAATTATGAACAATTTGTTATAGAAATAAACTTTAATCAAATCAATGTTGATAAAGTGTCAATTTAAAACGCAGAAATTGAAATCATAAATCAAATTCATGAAATTGCTGTTTTTGAAAAGCCCGCTAAATCCTGCTTGACATGTTAGTATATTCCATTGCACGACGGTTAGGCGGTTCAACTTGTCATTAAAACTTCTAAATATTTTTAAAACTCGTGTTAAGTAAATCGAAATTCTGGTTAAAAAACATTAATATTCAAGTTTTAAATATTATTTATAGTTTTTGCAAGTTTAACTTAAATAATTTCTTTAAATATAATCATGAATAATTAATTATAGAAATAACTGAAATCAAATCAATGACAATAAATTGTTAATTTGAAATCGAGTGGAAGAGAGATAGATGCGGCACAAACCGAACGCTTAGGCTGATCGCGTGCCTCTCTCTTGGTCGTGCCGCGCTCTCGCTCGTACGCTCGGCTCAGGCGGAACGGGACAATGAGTCATGCTATTTCGTGAGTGCTGCCGGCGTTCATTGATTTATAAGACGTTGTCACGTCAAAAATGTTGCAGAAAACTATATTCAAACTTACATATTTAGATTTAGAACTTTTTACGCCATTTTTAAAATGATATTTAAAGAAAAAAACACATATATATTAATTACTAACTAATAAGGAATGGAGATTTTTTAAGTTTAAATCAGGGACATGCTCAAAAAATTTAGGATTTTTTATTATAAAGTAGATGTGATATTAAGGATTAATGATGCCTTGACCAAAAGGAGTGACAATTTAATGTTTCATACATACAGAATTTTTTTCAAAAAATCGCGGATATCACGAAAAAATTCAAATTTAGGCTTAATTAAAATTAAGTTAATTTAACATTCATTCACCACGCGCACGCATAGTGAATGAGTGTTAACCTTATTTTCTCGCACGCGCTCACAAATAAGGCTAATTATTAAAAATTTGATTTTTTCCTTTAGTGGTTCAAAACTGTTTTTTTAAAAACATATATAAGTGAAAAGTATTTATTTTAATTAGAATTATTAAATCAAATTTATATTAAAGTAAGAAAAATTATTACGTAATTAGACTTTAAGATATCTGTATAGTAGCTACATTTTTATGATTAATTATTACAAGGATTGATGTACTGGGTTAAAACTGATTATTCTTCATTTTTAAATTGCAGTTAGGCTTGGAATATTTTTGTTGATAATTTTATAAAAATTCTCCTCTATAATTGCTTCCAAATAGAGAAGGTATTAGTAGTCAAAATCCCTTTAAAACTCTTTTGGCTTTATATATATGACTTTTTATATTTCGAATTATAATAGATACTAATATTTTTAATTCGAAACTACTTGGTATGGTAATTCTTTCATACTCTCTATATACACATATAACTTAATGCAATAAAATACTGTTATCGAAAGGTTAAAATAACAGGGTAATATCCAAAAGAAAAAAAAATTATAAAAACTTTTAATGAATCGAAGCAGGTAAAAAGTAAGATATTGTATCGTAAAAAGTAAATTAATAAGGTAAATTGAAAAAATGAAGGTGAATAACAACAAAAATAAAAACTTTTAAGAAAATAAATAGGTAACATTTTTTTTAATAAACAAAACAGAGAGAAAACTTACCTTCAAATAAATCGTAATTTATAAAAAAAAAATTTAACAAGGATGAAAATTAAGATAAAAGGAAATATGCAGAATAAGAAGAATAAGAAGAAAACAAACTATAATACGTTGGTAAAATAGAATAAAAGGAGGTAAAAATTTAAAGTAAGAATTGATTGCTAAGAGGACTTTAAAAATGAAGTATAAACCCCATATTTATATAAATGAGAATCTTTCTTTTCAGAGCTTTTTTTATTTTTCTCGTAACAAAAGACCTTTATGATTATAATCATCACAAATCTCAAAGTAATAAAAAAGTTTGTTTTCTAGGTGTCACAGAGATAAAACTTTTTTTCTTTAAGATATACCAACCGACACTTGTAAAGTTTAAAAGCTTTTTTTTTTAAGACATATGTGAAAAGAACTAAATATAATTACTCTAGATACTAACACTGGGACCTATTTAATTATATAAATTTCTACTATAAATCATAGTAATTATAAAATAAATTGTGAAAATTAAAAAAGGAAATGCATCATAAATTGTAAGTATATTTCATTTGAATTGAGGAATATGAAATGATAATATATTTTAGAATTAGATAAAGTATAATTATTAAGATCTTATGAGATAACTAGAAAAACTGGTAAATTAAAAACAAACAAAAGAATGTTTTAATTTATTAGCTAATTAATGTTAGTCATTACATTTCAAAAATTAACAAAATGTAATGGTCAGATGCTAACATGCTGCTTTACAAGTAGTTTCCCAAATAAAACATCGGTCTTAATATATTATAAAAAATAATACGTTTATTGTTTTGTTTTTTAATCAGTTAAAAGTTTAAAATATATTAATTTATCATATTTCTAATTTTCTTTATAATTTATAAATTTTTCCTTATCTGGCACCTTACAGATATTTTTAAATAATGTCTGGCATACATAACTAAATAAAATGTGTAGTACGTAAAGACTAAAATAGTGTATGTATATAACCTTGATCTATATCTAATTACGCCAAAGGAGGGTAATGTGTCTAGCCGGTATATAATTTTATGCCCTGTAACTGCAGAATGGTACACTAATTTTCATAAATCAGGCCATAAATATTCAATACCATAGTTATATATAATAATATATGACAAATTAAGTAAAGCAAAACTGTTTTAATTTAATGATATGCTAAAATTACATACATACATCATGATCCGTTTTCAAATGATACTAGTAACATAACTTAAAACGTCATAAAACTAAAACACCTATCAATTTACGATGTTTGCATATGTAATGCTTGTAGTGCAAAAATTAGCGTTCACCATATAGTTTAAAATGAAAAAAATAGTTCATTTTACAGTTACAATATATAGATTAAAAAAAAAAATTGTGCGCCCTCATGAGTGTCTATATTTATATAAGCCAATGTGAACCTTAATCAAATGAGTGTATTAATCAGATTAATTTACATATTTCATTTTTCAGTTACATTAAAACAAAGCAAATATTTTATATTATTTGCACTTACTTTTTTTAAATAAATTTTAAAACAGATGATTTTTCGAATCTATTCCACTAATTTATGAACAGTTTTTATACATAAACGTAAATAAATAACAATTTTGATTAGAATATACAGCAAAACAGTATTTCTTTTACACCTTACCCAAGTAAAGCGATTATCTTGCGATTTAAGTAAGCAATAAATGTCGATATTATTTTTAGGAGAATAAAATAAAAATGTGTGTAGTAGGTAATAGGATCTTTTTCAGAATTCCCCCCTCCAAAAAAAAAAAAACACTTTTTAAGCAATCGGCCAAAAATTGTTGTATTTTTAATTTAATCCAATCAGTTTTATGTAGGAATATGCATGTTTCAAAATAAAACATCAAAATTGGTAGTTTTTTGTTTCTCCCTCCCAAAAGTTTGCAAGTTTTTCACCTGGAGATAACTAAAAATAGCAAGAATTATTTATATTAACAATAACCAGGTTGGAGAAATGACTCAAAAATCATATATAACCATTTATATTACCATTCTTATAAACATTTATATTTAACCTACGCACATTTACATTTACTTAACCTACGCTCACTTCGCTCGCTAACCTTACTAACCAACAGTAATGGTTTGAATATTTAAATAATAAATTCAGTAATTATTGCTGCAACATTTTTTAAATTTATTTATTTATTTATTTTTAAAATGCCATGCCTGACCGAGATTTGAACCCGGGACCTCCGGATGAAAGGCCAAGACGTTACCACTCGCGCCACGGAGGCCGGAAATTATTTATTATTTATATAATCAAAACTTAACTGTTAATTAGTCCAGGTTAGCGAGCGAAGTGAGCGTAGGTTAAGTTTGGTTAGATTAATTAATTCATTCAATAATTATTGCAATTATTTTTTTTTCCTCTGCCTCCCGTAACCAGACCCCCAATTAAGGATGAACTCGGTTCCGGGAGGTGCCTTTGCATCTAGTCGCCAGACGAGGGAAATGCCAGGCCTCGGCAAAGCCGTTCCTGGCCACCATCACCCAGCAACCGGGAGTCAGTCCTTTGTGCTTCGCCTCTAACGTGGGCATACCCGAAGGGACGGCGGCCCCGCTGGGACTCAGTCTTTTAGAAAAGAGGCTCGAGAGTCCCCGCACTTCATCACCACCGCCCACTCGTGCAAGCACGGGCGAACGGCAGTTCCGTACGGAGCTATCCCTCCCCTCCTCGCTTCCCGATATTCCATCTTCAGTATTCGCGACACAAAATCCGTCACAGTGTCGAAGTCCACTGAACTGCGTAACATCGTTCCAACGATGGTCCCTACCTCGAGATGCCCAGTTACAGCAGTACAGTCGCGGCGTTCCTCGTCCCACTGCGGGCACTGCAGTATCACGTGTTCTGGCGTGTCTAACTCCCGACAGTAGGGGCAGAAGGGGTCTTTAGTTCTTCAGAATTATTTATTATTTAAATAATCAAACTTCACTGTTAATTAGTCGAGTTCAGCGATTGAAGCGTGCATAGGTTAAGTTTGGTTGATTAAATTTATAATTTATATCTATAATTATAAGCAATAACGCTTATATTTTTAATTGTAAAATATTTTAATATGGAGAATGTATAAAATGACTTACATAAAAGAACTTGTTAGTGGGTTATTGGTTATTTCTCTAACCGGGTTATTTTTAATATCAATATTTCCTGCTATTTTGAAACATTCTTATTCCCACCTAATTTTTATTGCATATTAAAAATACATCGATTTTTGGCTCATTGGTAAAAAAATTAAATATTTTTGTGGCGGGGGAGAAATTCCGAAAAAGATTCACTAATATTTATTTAAAATGTACTCTGTACTAGAAAATTGTAATAGAAATTGTAATAGAGATAGAAATACTTCCCTTTTAAAGACTTTTTTTTAAATCGTAAATATAAATATTGTTTACTTGATAGCTAAAACAAACAAAAACCATGATTTTCTGCAATCATATAAAATATAAATACATAAATTCCATCATTTCATGATTTAAAATAATTTCGTACTATCTGTACACAGGAGTTTACGTTTTGAATTTTAAATTTACAATGAATGGTATTCAACTTTTTGAAACTGTATACTTTCTTCACCAGAAGCAGTTTGAGTAAAGGTAAAACAATTCCACAATATAAGTTATGAAACGAGCTGTTTTCTGAAATGCTTATTTGTATAATATATGTAAGCGATAGAAGAACGAAGTCTTGTCGTGTGATACGTTGTTAACACGGTACTGCAATTTACCGCCGTATTTAACTGAATTACTTTTCAAATTAATTACCTATTCCGATTAGTGATAATACATGGGACCACTTGGAATATATCAGTCCAAATGGTCCTATGTATTTATTCGTATAATTAAAGTGATTACAGTGATACAGTAAAACGTCTTTGGCTTGGGTTTTATACTGAAGTTAAAATAAATATATGTAGAAAAGTTCATATTACCGTAAACAAATTAAAAACTTTGTACTAATTGATTTTTTTTTTTTTAGTAAGGTAACCATTGAAATTGCAAAACAATTAAAACTTATTTTGGAAAAATGAGTGTGTAAAATGCAAACTGTTCTTTTTAAAAACAAATTAAATACGTTGTGGTACGGTAGAAGTAAAAGTTAGCTGACCTACATACTAAATACCAAATTGAATATTTTCTTGTCCCGAGTTATCTATAGTGAAATTGCTTAACGATTTTCTTAGTATCAAACCTAGCCAATCTTGTGATTTTAAAAAAAATAAACAGTTGAAAAGTCATGTTGATTAAATACGGATAAGTTTCTTGTACTGAAATCAATTAATAATAATAACAATTAACTGAATTACTTTAGCATTTTTCGAGAAGTTACTCAAAAATTGATACTGAAAAATGAATGCAAAAAAATAAAGACTCGTTCATTATTATTATTAATTCTTATTCTACAGAAAAACAAAAACTTTCAAAAACGTGATAGAAATCTAAAAAGCAATAAATAGATTTGTCTAGGATTTTAAAATATATATTTTTTTATTGCAATATAAAAATAAGATATTATTCTAGGTTAGTACAAAAGTACAAAAGTTTACAAATTTCGAATAAAATTTTATGATGTATGAAAGTTTTGTGAAAGATTAGAAACATATTTAATTTTTATTTATTTTTTTTATTTTGTTAGTTTGTAAGCATTTACAGAACTTTACACTTTAACCGGAAATACGTTTTACAATCTGTTTTTAAAAACTTTCAACAAATATGAAAAATGTTTGATTTTTGTTGAAGACAAGACTCATTAACGTGTGTTATAATTACACATATTTTTAAACAGCTAAATCTGATGATGTTTGTTAATAAAGAAATAACAGATATTTATCAGCTAAATCTTATGATATCTCTATAGAAAGAAGTGCGTATCTGGAAAAATTTGTTTTAAATAAATTTAAACGGTAAATGAATAATTTTTCCATCTATAGCGTGTAAATGTGAAAAATTCAAGGTGTTCGGTAAACAAATTTGGATCCAATTTGACCTCTTTCATAAAATGACATTTTTATATTAAAAATATAACTCAGAAATAAAATCAAAATTCTTGTAAAATATATTTGGTCAAAGTTGACTGATAGCTAAATTACGTTTATATCATGAAAATTATACTGTATTTAGAGTACTACTCCTGAAATAAAATTTAAAAAAAAAGTTTGATCCCGTTTGACTTCTTTGCTCGATAGTTACTTCGTATAGCATTTCTAATACCAGCCAAATTTAAAAATAGATAAAGTATGAGGAATTATAAAAAAATCAAAATATTTTTACAATTCTTAGTCGTAACAGAACTTCTATTTTTAAAATGTTCTCACGTTATCTATTTAAATAAAAATATAAATGTTCCTTTGTTTAAAATCTTAAATTTCCGAAGTTCTTCATCGATTGCTTTGAAATTTTGACCCAACGTTGAATTCGAATACGCGCGTGTTTTTATATACCTAAGATGTCACATGTGACAGGTAAAAACATGTTTTTTTTTTTAAACAACGTTATCTATTGCACGCTATACTAAATATTTTAGGATTCCATTTTAGTGTTTCCGATATGTATAACCGCTATATACTAAAAAACTACTGGACCGATTTACGCAAGGGGAAAAAGGGAAAAATCGAAAAAGATAATAGTGAAGAAGGGGAAAATAGAAAAAAAGAAACATGGGGAAAATGAAAAACGGGAAAAAGAAATGGAAAGGGAAAATGAGAAAAAATAACCCGCGAAAGGGGGAAAGAGGAATTAGAGAAGGGTAAATAATGGAAAGATAAATGGTGAAGGAAATGATGGTTGAGGAGGAAAGGGTAAATTGGGGAAAGGGAAATGGAATAAAAATGAAAATGAAAAGAGGAAATGGTGAAAAGGGAAAAAGGAAAGGGGGGAGATAAAAGGCTAAAAAGGTAAAAGAGAAAGTTTACATTTTTTGAAGTTCCATAATGTTCATTTTGTTAATGTTTCATCAAACTTTCAATTGTGTTCATTTAATCTACATATATATATACATACTCAAATGTGGCAATAGAAAAAAGAATTGCCGGGTCTGCTATTTTATTTAATACATAGAGTTGGTTGATCAATCTTGAAAATTAAAGTTAAAAATAAATGTATTTTTAAATGCGTGTTCCTTTTTTTTTTGTTGAGGGAACCCAAGATTGCGTTATAAATAGCCAAAATTCAACTTTATTCGTTAACGGGTTTTCGAGATGTGAGGTACTGACAGTTAAAATATAACAGTAATAATGTTCGATACTCACCACTCCTTAACTTAAAATAATGGAGTTTTAAGTAGCTTATTAAGTAAAATAATATTACTACTGCTCAATTTTCTACGAACACTTTACAAAAAGTAAAAAAAAAAACAATAATAAAAAATAACAAAAATTACCACATCCTCATTTTAGTTTTGTTCAAAATTAATCCCATTAATTTCCTACTTATAAAAGAGTTTATGTTGAGTTAATGTAAAGGAATTAATCAAAATACAGGCCAACACTAAATACATATTCCAGAAATTTTAAAATTTTTTTTTTAGTGTTTTTGGATTAAGGTGATTTTGAGAAGTCACATTTGCAAAAACATCAATATCCGAAATTTTGGCCATATAAACCTAAAATTTAGGCCCGAAAATTTTGTAGCTACCGTAGCACAAGAACAAAACCCGGGAAAGAAATAATCTATACTATTAACAAATTTAATGTGTGCGTGTGTGTATGCGCACGCGCTCGTGCAACGCTGATACAAATCGAGTTAAATAAATCTTATATTCTCACAGAAAACCAAAAATGACCCGATGACACCAATTGGCACTTTCCACCAAACTTATTAGTTTTTGAAGTAATCGAGGAAGGTATCAGAGTATCACGTTAGAACCAAGACCGATCGCTTTATAATTTTCAGGATACATTCATGTTATCCTAGGCAAATTTTTAAGCCATAGATTGAAGCTCGGGAAGGGTATAAGTGGGAAATCAGAGCCTCACCTGAGACCCAACAAACCGATTGCTTAAAAATTTTCAAGATATATTCGTCCCAGGGAAGGGTTAAAATCGTAGATCGAGGCCCTAGCTTCCTTGGGGGGAGTATGAGGAGGGCATCACAGCATTGTCAAGATCGAAGGACACGTTGGAGGAAAGAGCTTTTAATTGTTATTTATCGGTATTATTCTCACAGCCATGAGGATAACGAAAACAGTGGGATCCAGAGGGCGGAGACCCCTGAACATCTAATATTATTATTATTTTTTTTAATAATTATTTTTTAATATTACTTCATTCAATAAAATTGGGGAAAAAATAAAGAGATATAAATTCATTTGGGATTATGTCAAGATATGTTCAGAAGTCAAATTACAAGCAATACTTGAATTTCTATTGAAATCTGATTTAAACTGGCCATAGTATGCTATAAAAAATTATATTAAAGGAAATATTTCACTTTCCAAATTATAAATTTTATACTATTAATTTTTTTCTCTTCTATTAAATTTTTTTAAGCTTCTTTTATTCAATCTATCGGCGGTAAACTTATATTAATGCTGTTAAATTACCTAATTGATTTATTGGCCTCTTTCTATTTTCCACAATTTCTTCATTCAGTTTAACTACCTTACGTTCTTTTCTTATCTAACCTTAGGGAGTTCACTCCTTCAAATTCCCTTCTTTTCTCTTTTCCTTTATCCAGTGGTGTAAAAGTTTCTTTATTAAGCCTATCTTCCATCAACTCTCCCATCTAAATGCCCCTTCCATTTTAATTTTTTATTTTCATCAACCCTATCTTATCCTTCGATTAATTTAAGTAGGTCCAGCAATTAATTAAAGTCGACGTGTCCAAAGAGTGAACCGTTTCTTTTTCCATTATAATACAACTGATGCAACCAATGTAATTATAATAAATATACTATTTTTAAAATTAATTGTTTTAAAAGTTTATTTTGAGATCTCAGGTATGCCTAAAGAAACACTAAAATATGTTAATATCAAATAAAAAATTACAAAATAAAACTTGAAAAAAAAATTTTTAATGTTTATACAACTGGTGAATATATTTGTTAAAAATTCTATTTTTTTAATTAAACACATCTGTAGATAGTATAATAAAGCTAAAGGAATTGCAAATGAGGGCAAATATTTCATTAGATTTTAATTGGCTATTAGCCATAATGTATATATTCTTTTTTGTTAAACATTTATTTTAGCATATCTATATTCTGTTGGATTAAACTCTATTTCAGTCAGAATTAATGGAATCCGTTAAACTTCTAATTAGTAAGCTGATCGCTGATCCAGTAATTTAATATGAAACACCTGTATATAATTTCAATAAACATTTTAATAATTGTTTTGATAAAATTAATTATATCATTGGTTTATTCAGAGTTTATTTTATTAGTCAATTATCCGCTCGCATTTTCGTTTTTATAAAATTACTAACTGTAGCCTAATTTCTGAAAATTACATAACTTTTAACTTAGAACGTAGTTTTTGTGTTTAGTTTTTTTACTTTATGATAAGCTATTTGTTATAAAAGTAGTTTTCCTTAAATAATGTATTTTTAAAACTTTTATATAAACAAAGAGAGCTGTAAACGGGAGCGTTAAGAAAATATTTTGAAACTTCTTTTTTTCTTTATAAAAAAGACGACTTTTTATACATGAAAAATCATTAGATTTTAATATTAATAATCAATTTCCTTAGAATTATTCAAAATGATCGATCAACTATTTTTAAAGTTTTGAAACGTTAATTTACATAGATTACTTTAAGTAACACGTAGATCTTGTAAAGATGATTTCAAAAGTATATATCTGACGAGAAAATTTATTAATATAGTTTAAATTATACATTTATATAAATAGCAAATGTTTTCTTTTTTGAAATTTTTGAATGACTTAAAAACTTTTCGTATAAATTCTTATTATAATTGGTAGATTTTATAGCGAGGTTGGACTGTATATTGTATATTATACGGTGATGAATGAAGACAACGCCTTGTTGCTTTTTGAATAATGGTTTAATAAATTGTCCTCTTGATAGTTAATGAAATGAATTGTAACATAACGTAAAACTTGAGATATAAAAATAAAAAATATAAAAATAAATACAACATTAAGACTAACGTTCATCCGAACAAAGAATGGAGTCCATCCGGACTAAGAGTATGACGTGACCGCCTTGGAACAGATTCGATCGCCGAATGCTAGTAACTATGAGTAACACTGATTATCTATCCGGACGAAATAAAAATGCGACCGCACTCTGCGGGATTCTAACGTAGAATGCTAGTACGCGTTTAACTTTCCGGTGAGCGCTAGTACCCACTAGATCGCAGCACCGGACGGCTCGACGTGGAACGGAACAATAATTTATTAATTAAAGATAGTATTCAAGTAAAAAATTGTATGGTGAAAAAAAAATTAAATTAATTTTTAAAACAAACTAATATAACAATAAAAATTAATTGCAATCTTCTTTGAATTTTCACTTTTTTGAAGTAGGCACTAAATTAAAAACATAAAACTACTAACAATTTTGTAGTTATTCATTTCAGACGACTTCGAAATATCATTAAAAAATAATAGAATTAGTTATTACCTTTCCAGGAAGATTTTAAGTCACCTTTATTTATTACATAAAATAAATATTTAAATATGAAGCAAAACTGAACATATTAATTTTATTTAAAATTTAGATATCCTTAATTAAAAGTTTTCCCATATGAAAAAATTTACATTCACAAAAAAAAAAAAAACTTTATAATATGAACAGAATTAACGCTAAGATTTTGTATAAAAATTTTATTATGGAACGAAAGCTAAGCTATTATGGAATGCGGTAAAAATAAATTCCAATTTAATTAAAGGAGACGCATGTAAGAAAGATATCCACTAAATTTGCTATAGGGATGTCTGTTACACAATAATGTAAGCAACCTTCTTATCACCTAAGACTGGGAGATTACCAACCTTATTTGTGAATTCCCATTAGTACCGATTATCGGCTTCGTAACCAATGGAAATAAAAAAAAAAACTTCTTTCTTTTTCTGTTTAACCTCTGGGACCGAACCACTGTACGGTATTACTGCAGAAGATGAATGAGTATGATATGTATGAATGTAATTGTAATCTTGTATAGTCTCAGGTTGACCGTTCCTGATATGTGTGGTTAATTGAAACCTAACCACCAAAGAACACCAAACATCGCCATCTTTTTTTGTTGGTTTTTTGATTCGGCCCACTATTTCTTTGTTTGATCAGATATTCTTTGGGTGACTGTTAAGACTATTTTTGGTTTTTTCTTTTGCTTTTTATGTACTGAACTAGATCAATATTCTTCGGACTCATCTTTGTAAACACAGATGAATTAATTTACCCCAGAAGTTTTTGAAGCGTGTTAGTGGGAAATGAAAACCCGAAATTTGTAGCGTATGAGAAATGTAGCCTGACCGGGATTCGAATCTGAGACTCCAGGATGAAATGCCGAGAGTGTGCAACCACTCCAGCACGGAGTACGGAATCTATCTAGGTTTGTTTTATTTGTGTTCTAATTTTCCTTATACAATTAATTGATCCTTGTTCATATGATAAACAATGGTGATTATATATTAATGAAACTTATCTTTATTTAGTCTAAGCGAAAAGTATTTTTTTTACAAAGCAATTTACAGCTTCCTCTTAAGCTCTTTAGAAATTAAAATTTGAAATAATTAATGACACTTTCCTTAAAACATATATTAAAAATCATAATAAATGAGCCCTTTTGGTACATTATAGATTCTCTACCCATAAAAAAATAAATGAGTCACATTATAATTCCCTTCTCTGAGATTAGGGTTGCTTAAAAATTCGAATAGAATTTAAATAAATACAGTTTTTTAATTGAAAATAATACTTCATCTTATTTAATAGAATGTTTTTTTTTTTTATAAGTTCAAGGTCATATTTAAGCGGATTAAATTTAAAAAAAATTACGTAACATTTTAGAAATTTTAGTGAGGTTTAATTTTATGTAATAGAAGAGAACCTATTACGCAGAATAAGCTGTATAATTTATTTCGTTTGATACAGTTTTAATCTGATAAATTAAAAAAAAAACTAATTTTACTGATAAATGCTTAAAGAGTTCTACAACTTAATGTATTAACAATAACTTATATTCAATAACAATATAATTTGCATTATTATTGCCAAGTATTGTGCAACAATTTGAAAGGAAATGTAAAATATTAAACCAAGAGACAATCGCTTACTACAAAATGGAAGCGATATTATTGTGATTTATCAATAATGTCTGTTGCATGGAAGTTCTCTGCGGTCATACGGAAATGAGCTCCTTATAACTTGACAAACATCATTATATGCGTATACTAAACTCGTAAACGGAATGGAAGTTACCTCTTGTTGTTTTCGAAATGGGTTTGCACAGTAAAATGAATACATCCATAGGCCAACCGTAAGCTTATATCGTGATCGAAATAACACTATACTTGCTCTGTTTTAAAGGCTAACAATTAAGGGATTAATTCAGCGATAATAAATTGTAGAATAAAATTGTAATAATTTGAATTTATCTGGTGGATCATTATGCTGATTCAGACTGTAAACTAAAAAGTTACAAATGAATTAAAACAAGTGTAAGGAAAAAGTTCAAAATTTACTTTATTTTTAGATATTAAGTTTAATATTGTATGAGTATGGGAGGTTAAGAACAAAACCTGAAAACATTTTCAAACGAAGATTATTTAAAATATTTTCGATTTTTTCTTTAATAATTTTCTTTAAAAAGGTTTCTCAGTTGAAAAATAATTTTTAACAACAATAACAATAATAATACCTTTACAGCAAACAGTTCTTGAGTTCATACCAGGCAGTAGTAAAAGCTGATCGAAACAGCACATTATTGAATCTGTGCAGCTCTGTTTACTCTTTATATGAGGTTTATTCGGAAATCAGATTGAGATTGATTTAGAATAGAACACTGAGCAAGGAAGGCAATTCATGGCAGGCATACAAGCAAAGCAGAGAAGGCAGTCAATTCCCTCAGTCGTTTGATAGGCTCCAAATGGAAGGCCAAGAAGCAGAACAACGTAGAATATTGATGGCAGCTGCCACAGCTGTTATTCTGCATGCGGCACCAACATGGTACGCCGCTTTTGATAAGAAAAGAAATGAGCGAAAGTTGACCTCATTACAGCGTCAGATTGCCATAAAGATTACGGAAGCGTACAAAACCGTGTCCGCGGAGGTATTGGCGAGAGTTCCTCCTATTTAACTGATGGCTTTAAAAAGAAAGAGAAGGAACAATAAAGGAGGATGCCAATACACTTTTATACCAAGAATGACCAGGAAGCATGGGACGCAGCACGTTCAGGCAGAGGGATGCGCCGGCTAATTTCCAGATTAGAAACATGACTTAAGTTAGCCAGCTTCTCTCTGGCCATGGGGAATACAGAGCGTACTTGCATCGATTTGGGTGATGAGAAATGCCCAATTGGATTGATAGACTAGCTCATCATACCTATTATGAGTGCCACAGATGGAAAAGAATCCAGGAAAGTCACGGTCTGCGGTGGATTACACCTGAAATCACTGTGGAATACATGTTACGAACTGTCGAAGAATGGGAAACAATTGAATCACTGGTAATGGAAATAATACAGAAGAAGGAAATTGAATACTGAGAACGGCGAATCGTCTGAAAAAAAATAATAAGAACGAGTCCCGGTGGTTGGGGCGGGATCCGGGAACGGTATAGCCGGACCTGGGTTTATCTCTGCCCTACCAGTTAGAGGTACGGAAATATAGAAAAGATCCGGATCCGGTGGGCCGACCTGCCTGACCGGACATGCTGCCGGCGGATGGGAAGGCCATTAGAGTTACAAGATACTTCCCTGGGTTGAGTTATCATCCACGTGCTTGATTACAGGACCAACCCATGGGAGTGATAAAAAAAGAAGAAAATAGAAAATGGCAGGCATTGCTTCGACCTAGGTCAAGAAATTGTAGATAGAGAACAGTCCAAAAGCTGGCTGAGAATGAGAGAATTATGTAGATAAAAAGAGAGAAATTTGTGTTTGCAATACACTATCAATTTATTGCAATATGAAGTTATTTTATGCATTTTATAGGAGATCCCACTCTTCCTGACGATCTGTGCAGGCGATGTAACCAGATTCCAAAATGCATCGACTAAGTAACATCTGGATACAGACAACTCGTTTAACCTGATTATCAAAGACGCCAAATCCATGTTACCATTAAATCCACCAGAAAATAGCCAAAAATGAGATCTTCTGTCAGTGTGTGAGCCATACAACATCTGTATTAGTTCCATTTTCGGTATTGAAAAAATTATCGATTTAAGTTGTATTTAGATCGAGCAAGCCTAACTGATAGAACTATTACCCATAATTAAACCAGATATCACGTTATCTGACAAGGTTATCTAAAGGTATAAAACGATAACGATAACAATCTTATTTACTCAATCGAAAAAAAGAAAGAATAATACTGACAACTAGTGGCTATTAAGGATACGAGCATAAGGAATATGTCATCAGAGATTGTAATGCCACTAGTGTTATGTAGCACCGGAATCATAGCGAAAAATTGTGGAAGAATTGTCATCCTGGGATTTTTGGAGGAGCTACACAAAGATTTACAGAACTCTTCACGAATTCATAGGTTCTCATTAATTTAATTTAACGATTTTAAATATATTTTATCATCAAAAATTTAATATAAATTTTTAATAATGAAATTTCTTCTTACTCTTTGGAACACAATCCTGTTAAGCAATTTTACTCTGCAGTTATATACAACTTAAAATAAAAAGTGTTACCATAAATGATAATAAACCATAATTTACCATAATTTTGAAAACACCATTAACTCTGCTGATAGAGAAACTTTAGACAAAATAATTCGAGAATTTGGTATAAAAGTAAAATTAGATAACCTAATACGTGAAACTCTCACAAACAAAAAGGCAAAAGTTAAATTCATGGAGAAAATTCTAAATCCTTTGAAATAAATACAGGCGTTAGGCAGAGTAATGGTGTACTACTAATTCTCTTTTAACTGCGTGTTTAAAAAAATAATAAGGATTTGCAATGGGAAACTAAAAAAATGCAAATTTTTATGAATAAAATTGGGGAGGAAATAAATCTGATGATGTAAACCGCCTAGGCATTTTCAGGCGATTTTGCGATACTTTCCAAAAATCTAACAGACACGGCAACAGAAATTAATCTTTTATAAAAAAAATAGATAGTAGAAGAGTTTTAAGAAATTTCTGTAGAAAAAAAATAAATTCATGTCCAATAATATTATGAGTGCACCAAGATTTTTGTTAACAAATATCGGTCACAAAGAAAAGATTAAGAGATTTAAATATCTAGGAGATACAATCCAAGAAAATGGATTATAGAAATTCTCCATACATGATATGATTCGTAGAATTCAAACGTAGTATGTGCTGAACAAGAAATACTTATCAAAAATCCCAAAATAACGTTTTATAACACTGTAATTAAAGCACAGTGTTTATATCCTTTAGAATGCCTATCACTTAATTGTAAATTAGAATTGTTAAAAACAATTATTATGAAAATTTTGGTAGACTAAAAACCAATAAAGGCTGGAAAATAAGAAGTAATAGTGAAGTATGTAAAAACGTAGAAAAAATTTGGGAAATAATGAGGAAAAGATGATTGATTTTCTTTGGATACTTATATAAAATGAATGAAAACTGGTTAACGAAACAGATTTTCAAGTACCTTTGAGAAAAAAACGTTAATTATAAGCTGGATTCAAGAAATCAAAAAAGATTTATAACGAAACAACATCATAAAAGAGGATGAAATAACACAAATAGATGTGTTTCGTATGAAAGTGCGAAATAAAGGATTCCAAAGTAGGAAAGATAAGAGAACTGTGACAAAGTAGTCTATAGAAAGGAAAAAACGCATAGTAAAAAGATGAAAGAGCACTGAAGTTAAGGAAACAAAGGAGAAGGAAATTAAATTGTTATGTGGTTCTTAGGCTGCCATAACGAAAGAATAATAAAATTCTGCAAATGGAGCATCCGTTGTAATTAAGAGGAAAAATTACTAGAAACATTTATTTTTATTGCACAGATGCAATCTAAATGAATAAAAAATAAAAGTATTAAAAATCTAGTAGGTTTGATATTATACCAATTAAGGGTTAAGCAATAATATAATATAATATACAATACTTTTTCAAAAAAAATATTTAAAGAGAATATTTGTGTTGATTACGTATTTATAAAATTATGTTATAATTAAAGATAAATTTATTATATATACAAATGGGTGGAATTGAAAACGTCCTTTGTTTTTAAAATCATTTGAAAATGTTTCATTAAATTGTTAAAATAATCCAAGTTGTATAATTTATCAAAATTGGACTTATTTTTCTAAATTACATATGTTTATTGTTTTTAAGGACCATCAATCAATTTTTTTATTTTTTTTTAATATCTGCTAGACGTTTTTAGAGAATTACTAAAACAATTAACATTAACACCATGGTGTTTTACTGAATTCGGGGTAAGAAGTGATATATGAGGAAAGAAACATTTTTCATTACAATTTATTTATATAATAGTTTCCACTTACCAACAATCATTAACAGTATGTTCCAGCGCTTTCGGATTATTCATTACTGAAATTTTTAGTTAATTTCTAAACAAAAAAATATAAAAAATAAAATAAACCTAACAAAATATCGATGGTTATATTAACGAAGAAATAGTTTGTCGCATATTTGTCTCTTTAATATACCTATAAACAGCTTAAATTTAAATAATAAAAATTGCTTATATTTTTAAAATATGGTTTGAATTGTAATATTTCATTAAAAAAAAAAAAAAATCAATGAATATTTTTATAAATGATTCCTAAATCTGATTTAGTCATCAGTCTCGGTAAAAAAAAAGTGTTAAGTCTATACAAATTTCGAATTTTAATACCATTATAAACTCAACAAGTGTAACTGATGTGATTTTAATGTCGTATAAAAATAATAATGATACTAAAACATATTGACAAGCATATACTAGCAGGCCAACTACACAAACATTCCGTATAAGAACCCGCAACTTAATCTTCCATTATTAATTCTCGTCAGAAAACGAGGTGTTTCCAAAACTTTTCACGTCCTTACGAACATTCATAATCCGTATCAATAATTTTATGCATACCAATAAAAAAAATCCTTCATGCTACCTTATAGAAATTTATTTATATGAAACAATAAAAATTATTTTTTTTACAACACTAATAAACCTAATACATACCTTTGTTTAGTTTTCAAAGATACGTGTCTGAAAGTGATCAAAGTTGAAAAAATCTTTACCATTTTCCATGAAACTTCAACATGGTTTAATAAAATGTTTTAATTAATATAATTATATATAATCTGAAACAAACAAAACAGGCTGAAGGAATTGTATATTGTAAATGAACTTATTAAAAACATATTTGTTTTCCTGGGAACTTTTGATGAAATTAAATAATATTACAGAGACGCATTTCGAGACAAATCAGTCATCATCAGATATCAGAATAACTAGATAATGGAATTATCACATATTTACACTAAAATAAATAATTAAAAAAAAAAAAAATATATATATATATATATATATATATTTCTTAGTGAAAATTTAAACTAAGAAAAAAAATTATTATTATTACGTCTCTTAAAATTCCTAAATGGAGATAGCTAGATCAGTGTTTTGAAGGCATTCGTTTTATGAGTGCAACTAAGTTGCATTTTTTTTAAAGTTGTCAATTTTCAATTTTTTTTTTTTAATTTCTAGTGTTTTTGTATTTTTAGGATATATTAAATTTGTAATATTTAACTTTTATGATACATGAATTGTAACGACACAGTAACTTTACAATATGTGAAGCAAAATAATCAAACAATAAGTAAATAAGATCTATTTGAATTAAGATTAAGTTCTAACAGACCCAGCAGCTGGTGACTTAACGATAACAACGAGGTGAAAGAAATGAAGTAGAAGAGCACTCCGTACAGCCAAACCATAAAGTCACCTAATTGAAACGATAAGGCAAACCAAGAATATTGTTCCTCAGCAATCTTGAAAAATCACTGATTGTGTTATCCAATAAATTGACCACCAAACAATTCGGGTGACAATCCAAACGATTTTTATATCGTAGGCTGACCAGAGAGATTTCTTACCGAACGTTTCGCAACTTAAGATCATTATACATGAGGTTATTGCTTATGTATCCAGGATATGGTTAGCATTTTTTGCAGTGTTTTTGTCCGGTAACGTTCAAGTATGTCAGTACTGGATTTCATAACCCACCGGGTTGGTCTAGTGGTTAACGCGTCTTCCCAAATCAGCTGATTTGGAATTCGAGAGTTACAGCGTTCAAGTCCTAGTAAAGCCAGTTATTTTTACACGGATTTGAATACTAGATCGTGGATACCGGTGTTCTTTGGTGGTTGGGTTTCAATTAACCACACATCTCAGGAATGGCCGAACTGAGAATGTACAAGACTACACTTCATTTACACTCATACATATCATCCTCATTCATCCTCTGAAGTATTATCTAAACGCTAGTTACAGGAGGCTTAACAGGAAAAAGAGAGAGTACTGGATTTCATGCTGTACCCCACAATTCAAGCCCGTACGTCCAAACAGGCTTCAAAATTAATTTATAATCAATAATATTGATAAGTTCGATGCCAGAACTTATGTTCTGAAACGACGCTGTAGTGGATATCCTAAAATCCAAAACTGACAAAAAGTATGTAAATTTTTATTTTTTATGTCAAATAATTACTTCAGATTGATCAATTATACATCATCATATCATCATAATTTTATGAATAATTATTTTAATTATTTTAAGATATTTTTTAAAAGTTATCTTTTTTTTTATTATATAATATTTAAAATACTACGCGTTTCAACATTATATTCATTATAAGTTTAACAAAGTTTTTCATTTCATTTTAAATTAATAAATAATGTTTTAAACTCAATCAATCAATTATATACCAAATAAGCTACATTTTCATATTTTACGGATATCCAGCAGATTTTAAAATTTGTAAGTTTGTTTTAATTTAATTTACGAATATTTTGGAATTTAACACCCATTATATTCTGGCATGAAAAGTATAGATATTATTTAGCAAGATATAAATATCTGGTATAATCGTTTCTGTAAAGGTAAACCAAATATTTCGTATTAAATTTGAAACCAAATAGTTTTTTAATGTAATATTTGCAATACAACGTTATAGTTTTACGCAATACGACGTGAATTTCTTTCTAAATTTTTATTTTTTTAACAAAAAAAAAAAAATCTAAATATTATATTTATAATTTCAACTATTTATATATAAAAAAAGATATATAAATTAATAAAAAAAAGCATTGTTATACGTATGGAAGATTTTTTAAATTATCATATCCTTATCTAATTTTTAAAATACATTTACTCCGAAATCGAATGAAGCTTTTTAATTCAGAAAATTTCTGAGTTAGACCTTGATTAAACTTAGTAGACACTAATATTTTAATATTCTTCTTCTTATGACAAGATTTAAGTTATTTGGTGAGAAAAACATCATAAGTGAATAAAAAATAAATGAGTGATGGTGGATATTTTTTTATTTTAAAAAGAAATTTCTTATATTTAGAAATTTTTGTTTTAAAAACGTTTTTTAATTTTATCATCGTTTTAAATAACAAAAGATAGAAAAATAATTATTACAAATAATACATGTTGTAAGTAAAATAAAATATGTTTAAAAATAACAATAAATAATTGTAACTAAACACAACAATTTAGCGATCCCAAAATTTAATTTAAATAAATTTAAAAAATGAAGAATAAACAATCTGAGAATTTATTACTATGATGACGCTTTGTTTAATATAGGCAGAATTTATTAAAGGAAGGCATTAAAAATGTATACAGTTAACCTCACTTTACGTTCATATTATTTACGACATCCTACATTCTCAGTAGTTTGTTTATACGTTTCAGTCTTTGTCTTTCCATTTAGAATTTCTATCCTATTTACATATTTTTATTACTAAAATAAATACTAAAGAGCGACTTAAATAACAGACAGCCGACAACTCTATTTTGTCTATTTATAAGATTTCCAAACAAATTTCTTTTATTTATTATTTGTTTTAAGATATCTCAAATTTAATTATTATCAACCGACATAATTTTCAATTCTCTTTTTCACTGTACAATTTAAATGACAATTTTTTCCTTCCTGCTCCATTATAGCAAATTGTTGCTATTCTTTTGTATTACATTCTTGAAAAAACTTTTGAAAAATTATGAAATTGTAGGTTTAGAAAATTGTGTTGTGAATTTGAAATTTTAATTATTGTAAATGAGAAAAACAGAATTTTAAATTAATATTTAGATCATAATTTTTTATTATATAAAATTTTAATTAAAAGTAATTCATGCTCACACAAAATAATTAAATTTCTTGAAAACGTTAGTTGTCATATTTTCTTTTTTTGTAATCTGGAAAAATCCCTATTTTGGACCCTGAGGATCAAATTTAATTTATTTTTGTAAATTCTCAATAAAAAATAAAAAAATACTTTAAATTTATCTATCTTGATTACTTTGGGGTAAGTAAGCGAGTTAATATACCAGCAAAAAAATTTGTTTCATTCTTTTAGATTCGTTGTATAAATATATACATATATTCCATACATACAACTATATATATAAAAATGTTAAGTTCGTTTGTGTACGCTTCGAAAACTCAAAATGTTCTGCACCGATTGAGCTCAAATTTTAGGACGATATATAAACCGCATCAAAGATTGTTTTCATCTATTTTTAATAAATCTATCTATCTATTTTTAATTTGTACAGTTTTTTAATAAATAAGAGGCTATTAAATCAGATGGGAATGTAAAAAAAGGAAAACCAGATCAATGCAAGATGGCCGCTATCAAACACAACGACCAATCACAAAGAACCCGTATGGCCGTTGCCAATGTAAACAAAATCACAACTGATTAAGTAACAAATTTCTTTGAATTATATTTAACAGCTAAAACATCTGTATTCTATTTTTAAAAAAAAAACAAAAAAACACCAAAACAAAAAGAAAATCCACCAAGAAGGATGACTTACAGTAAACAAATTAAAACACCCAACTTTCTTAAAGCCCAGATAGACTTAAGATTATGCAAACAAAAAAAGTCGAAATAACCAAATACACAGAAAATAATATCCCTACATAATGACCAAAAAATCCTTTTTTAGGTTAAATATTCACTTTTGTCTGAATTTAAAGAAGGCATTTACAACGAAGCATTGATAAATATTGAAGACAAGTGCTTAGCTAATGCAAATAAAGTTCTTAGTCAATTGAGAATGCCAGCACCCACTCGAGCTGCGATTGGTTCATTTGATGTGGATTTACGCTGTGAACAGAGTTACAACATTGGTAATCTTCAGTCATATGTCCAATCAAACATTCCCAAATTAACGCATGAACAGAAAGGCATTTAAGATCGCATAATGCAAATGATAAATGATGGAGTTGGAGGGACCTTCTTCTTGGATACGCCAGGAGGAACTGGGAAAACATTCCTCATTAGATTGATTTTAGCAACGGTTCGATCAAAAAATGACATAACCTTAGCTCTTGTTTCGTCTGGAATAGCTGCGACATTGTTACCAGGTGGAAGGATTGCGCATTCAGCTCTAAAGTTGCCATTAAACATGCAAATCATCGAGACTCCCACGTGCAATATTTCCAAAGCATCCTGTATGGGAAAAGTATTACAAAAATGTAAACTCATTGTTTGGGATGAATGCACGATGGCACATAAAAAATCGCTTAAAGCTCTTGATCGATCGTTAAGAGATTTGCGTGGAAACGTTCAACCATTCGGGAATGCTTTGATATTGCTCGCAGGAGATTTTAGGCAAACATTGCCTGCAATTTCCTGATCGACACCAGCAGACGAAATAAATGCTTGCCTGAAATATTCAACACTGTGGCGACACATACGTACGTTGCAGTTGATTACGAATATGCGTGTCCAGTTGCAGAATGATCCATCAGCTGAGATATTCTCACGACAGTTACTGGACATTGGAAACGGACAGCTGCCAGTCGATGAGACGTCTAGACGAATATCATTTCTGATAATTTTTGTAATTTAGTAACATCGAAAGAAGAACTGATCGAAAAAGTATTTCCTGATATTTAAATTAATCATAGAAATCACTATTGGCTCAGTGAAAGAGCTATCCTTGCCGCAAAGAATAAAGATGTCTATCAACTTAATAATGTTATTCAATCCAGCATTCAAAGTGAGGAAATTACATACAAGTCGATAGACACTGTTGTGGAAGAAGATGAAGTAGTTAATTATCCAACGGAATTTTTAAACTCTCTTGATCTGCCAGGGATGCCACCACACATATTAAAATTGAAAATAGGTGCGCCAATTATCCTGTTGCGGAATATTAATCAGCCAAAACTCTGCAACGGCACGCGACTTGCAGTTAAGAAATTGATGAATAACGTAGTGGAAGCAACGATTTTAACGGGGCCTTTCAAAGTAGAAGATGTCCTCATTCCTCGAATACCCATGATCCCGACCGATACACCATTTTAATTTAAAAGATTGCAATTCCTAATTCGATTGGCATTTGCAGTTACAATCAATAAAGCTCAAGGTCAATCTTTATAATTGTTTCGTTTAGATTTAGATGCGGATTGCTTCTCACATGGACAACTGTATATGCGTGTTTCCGAGTCGGCAAACCAGATAGCCTTTATATCTACCCAAACAGTGGAAAAACAAAAAATATTGTATATCCACAAGTATTGCAAAATTAAACTTCTATGAAACGTATGCTTTGTTTTGTTACTCATTTCTCATCCATGCAACTACAATGTGCCACAGAGAAGCGTGGCGGGTACAGCTAGTATATTTATATAATACATACATATATTCCATATATGTATATATATTCCAGCATATAGAATAGCCGATCAGGGCTTGCTTTACTAGCCTTTCCCGTCTAACCACAACCCCCTGTGTTCATTAAACTCATGCTTGTGACAACAGTAAATATAAATTAAAACTTATTCACTGTATAAAGACTAACAGTGTATTGTAAACTCTTTAAAGCGGATTTGAATACTAGATCCTGGATACCGGTGTTCTTTGGTCGTTGGGTATCAATTAACCACACCACCAATTAACCACACGTCTCAGGAACGGTCGAACTGAGAATGTACAAGACTACACTTCATTTACACTCATACATATCATCCTCATTCATCCTCTGAAGAATTATCTAAACGGTAGTTACCGGAGACTAAACAGGAAAGAAAGAAACTCTTTAAAGCAAGACTTAGGTCAATACAGAACCCGAAACTTTGAGCGACCTGAAGAATGCGGGTTTCAAAATAGTACTTAAAGTTTTGCCTATACGAAGCACGGATAAAATGTATTTTCCCGGTTCTTAGCGTTACCCGACGAACACCAGTAGGAGATGATCTTATGTGTTTCTCGTTTTTTTTTAAATTAAAATATTTTTTTTATTTGATGTTTTTTAGTCAAGTAATCGAAGGCAGTTGCAGCCAATCGTGTCGCACTTATAATAACATACACAGTAGCTGTGTTGATTGAGCCGCCAGGTTGTACATCGTTGCACCTCTTAAAAAACTGCAATTCAAAAAACTCAATAATGTTTTTTAATTATTTATCTGAAGAATATTTGCAAGATCAAATGGATCAATATCTCGTTTAGTATATTCGGAAATGGGGAGAAATTGTTCACAAATATTTTACCTTTCTTCAAGGTCAATTTAGAATAATCTAGAAACTGGTGTTTAGAAATTCACATGAAGATTACACACGCAAAAAATGAAGCTGATAACTTCATTTCTTAATTTACCTAGATATTAAAAAATAACCATATAAAAAAAAAAATAATCTAAAACCCCTTTAAACTAAGAAATTTAAAAAAAATCTAGAAATTGATTTTTAGATATTCACAAATAGATAGCATCCCAGTCCTGGCTTTACCCGCCGTATATGCTTACTTGCGTTTCCCAAAGCAGTCAGGAGATATTTAGCCGGTCATGCCTCGCTTCGCTTGCCCTTCCCATCTAGGTAGAGGGCTCTACCTCTTAGACCCTGCTAGTTCATTAAATTCATGTTGGTGAGAATAATAATGATAAAAATAAAATTAAAGCTTGTTCAGTTTATAAAAAATATCAGGTTATTGTAATTTCTTCAAACAGTTTGGTCAGTAAGGCCTCAATTTAAAAAAAAAAAAAAATATTAGTTTTAACTGGTTACCGTACTTCGTACGGGTAAAAATGTATTTTGCCCGGTTCTTAGTGTTACCCGAAAAACACCAAAGGCGTTGACCTTTCTCATTTTTTTTTTAAATTCTAAATTTTTAAATTACTTTTATTTTATTTTTTTGTCAGGGAACCAGAAGCAAGTGCAGCCAGTCTCGACGCACATTCAGTAACAGTGGCTGTGTTGGTTGAGCTTAAACCTTTTTTTTTAAACCGGTGTATCCCTTAAAAAATAGAAATTAAAAAAAAAAACCGAAAATTTATTTATATCTGAAGAGTGTTTGCATGCAACTCATATAGTGAATATCTCGTTTAGCAAAGGGCCTGGTTTAAAAAAAATGCAATATCCATTTTAATCCTTTAACTCGGAATTAAAAAAAAAAATATATATATATATATATATTCATATGAATATTACATACACCAAAAATTAAATTGATATCATTTGTTACCGAGAAATTAAAAAAATAAATAAATAAAAAAAATTGTAAATTTCATTATTACTTCATTTTAACACTTTAAACTCGGAATTTCAAAAAAATCTTTTCTCAGTACTCACTTACACCATAAGAACATATACACAAATTTTCATCAATTTATCTTCAGTAATATTCGCTGAGTGTTGATGAATTAAACAGTCAGAACATGTTCTTTTATATATATACAAAAAATTTATATATACTCACTAACATAAATGCAATGAATATATTCATATTTATTTGTACAAAAAATAATATCATAAAGAAAATGAATATATTATTATAATAGCTTTCGCACATAAATCAAATAGCTACCTCTTAATAAAAGTTAATTCTTGCTTCCTACACATTCTTTACAAAAGGCTTTAGGCACTTCAGGCTTTTTGTAAATTTACCTAAAGGGTAAAATTTAATTAAGTCTCACTTCGTCAATAATCTGCAAGTAGATGAAGAAATAAAACATTTTTTTAATTTCGAAGGTAATTTTTTTTTAAATTTGTTTAGGAGTGAAACAACAAAACATTCTCTATTTATAAAATATTCATAAAAAATATTTTGTTTCTGTTTATCACAGATTATTCAATTTATTATTAGATTAAAAATTCGGGTGTATATAAAAAAGGAATAAAATAAAAAGTGTGTAAAAATTATAGAGTGTTTCAAATTATGTCATCCACGTACGGAAAAATAAATACATTATTTTAATTACAAAGAAATTAAGAGGAAGGAGAACGAGTTCTGTTGACATGATTTATTTGCTTTTCAAATAATAAATAACGTTATAAAAATATTGAAATACTTCTAATTGGCAACCACCTAACAACCAATTAGATATAATATTCTAATATTCATATAATGCGACAAAGTTTTTATAGTTAATTCATTAAAAACAATTATTTTTTTACGTTAATAAAACCAACTAACATTCTAAAAATACCTTTATTAAATAAATTTATGGCATAGATCTGTTAATCTTTTATTTGTTTTTGAGTGTTAACTAAAACTACTTCCTTAGAGAATTTTCAGTGATTAAATTTAATTATTTAGAAAACTATAATTTACTTAATCGTACTAATTTTCGTGTTATTTAATTTATTATAAACCCTACAAATTTATAAAAATAACTATTCATAGTATTTTTAACATTTTTTTTTCTAGAAAATTATGATTAATATAGGTAGATTATATGTTATATTAATTTTTAGATAACCTATATGCATAGTAATTTTATGCAATCCTTAAAAAGCTTACTTTACTTTCCTGGCAGTAACGACATATATTGCTATAGCAGCTAGTTATAACGGAAAAGTGAATAGATCGGACAAAATAATTGTTATTCTTTTAAGTTCTGTACTTTTTTTTTTAGACGGTGTAAGAACCCCATATACGGGCTCCAGTGTCGGGCTCGCTAACAGGTTCCGCATGATGTGCCATAAGAAGACATTAAAAAAACATTTTAACAAAAAAAAAAAAATAGAGATTTAAATACATCATAAATAAATTGCGAAAAAAATTATTCCAATGCTCCCAAGTTCAAAATACATTTTTGTTAGATGGAATCGCTGAAAAGGTGGAGCTGTTGCTACCACACGACCCTAGCTGGTAGAGGTGGTAGGAGGATTCACCTCCTTTACCAGGACGTGGATACCCTCATATCTCAGGACGAGTTTATTCGAGAGCTTCACAAAACAATAGGTGAGTCGGTCACTATTGACGTCTTATCAACGCGGCCGGCTTACAGCTCCACACAGTGGCAGTGTCACCCACCACCCACCCTGGCGGACAAACTGTTATCTGATGGGCGGGTCTGCATGGGGTGGGTGGCCTGTCGAGTGATGCGGCGTGTCTCCGATGAACTTTGCTTCCGGTGTTAGAATTCAGGCCACAGGGGCAAGTTTTCTTTCGGAGTAGATAGGAGTGGCCACTTTTTACGTGTGGTAAAGCTGGTAATTTACATAAGGACTGCAAGCAACAACCTAGAGGCTCGTCCTGCAAATCACATTGTCATGCGCTGTTCGTCAGGGGGTGAAGGACGGCTTGATCTGCATCTGGAATTGTGTCTTCATAGGAACGCCATGGTATTTTTGAAGGAACAGCCTCACTTGGGTGGGGTGGGAGGCTTCGGTCTTTCACGTGAATATCAGGTGGGGACTCCCTTGAGATGCCATTGGGGGAAAAAAATAAGACCGTGGTCCCGGTGGGGGATCTCTCTGGGGATTGCTCACTAGAGACAAGTCATCAAGACCGGAGTTCAATTTTGGAATTCCTTACTTTAGGCATGACAAGCAAAAAGATCGAGTCCCAGCTACCTGTGCGGGGGCAAAAAGACCGAGTCCCGGTACCTGTGTGGAGCCTTGACGTCCTTCCTAGGTAGTTTGAGGCGAGGATACCTCTCGGCGCTGAGTACATGCTCAGTCACGGATCTGTCATTGGGGGGGGGGGGGTAAGATGACAAAAAACTGGCAGACAGGTGAATACCTATCTGCCAGTTTTTCAGGTTCTACCTTTCGGGTGAAAGAATGTATTAAATTTTTTCAAAAATTGGAAAGGGGAGGGTGTTTTGGTTGAAATAAAATTTAAAATTTTTACTGGGGTAATTTTTAAAACCATTACTCTGACAGTAGTTGAAGAGTTTTATCAAGATCACAAATTACCAAAAAAATTTATTTGAAATTCACCCCTCCCCAAAAAAATTACTCTATACATTTTTCTTTTTTTAGCCATATCTGGTTTCAGAAAAGGAGTTAATGGAAGGGAGATTCAAAAATCTTCCTCCCAATGTTTGAAACCTCTTTAAAGTTTTTTTATTCGTCCTCCCTCAATGGAGTGTGGCAACAAAAAATATTTTTTTTTAAATAAAAAAAAAAAAATATAAATATATATATATTTTTTTTTATAGTCTGTATAAAAGATTTGGTTCGAAAATCACCAAAACTGTTAAATCAATTTAACTAACTCTAGATATACTACATTAGTTTATCTAAAAGTTGTGCTTTTGAAAATCTGATGAAGATTGGTTGAATCGTTCTTCAGTTACACTCAATTTAAGGTCGAAAACAGACAACATAACCTTAATTTAAGGTTATGTTGGTGTAATTTTCATACGCGCTTATGCAGTGAGTCACAGTGAGGAGTCACATTTGAGCTTGTGTGCATTCGTTACTTTAATAATTTCATTAACATTCGGTTGTAATAGTTTTATTTTCTACAGAAAATATAATTTTAAATTAAAATATACCACTTTTAGTTTTCTCATTTAATCTTTTGTATATTTTTTATGGAAAAAATTACACAAAATAAGCATACTAAAAATATTATACCAAATGATCGGTTTTCTTGCGCACAACTGCGGAAGAATTTTTCTAAATTTATTATCTCCACTTAGGGATTATTTTCTTAAAAATAAACTTTCTCGTAATGCTTGATACAAGTGAGTTGATACAAATAGGTTTCAAGCGTAGGGTACAACTGATTGATATATCTATATAGTGTATTTTTGGAAAAGAACACGAACATAAAACCATAGTCCCATCGTACAACTTTTATTAAGTCCTCCAAAAGTATAGAAATAATCAATATTTTATAATTTATTTATTTCATTTTCGTATTTGAAAAACAAAATCTTTTGCTTTTAAGTTAGGGAAAATGGAATGTAATGTCCGTCACTTGAAATAGTCGTTACTTAACTGAATTAGAATTACATAACTGTTTAATATAGATTGTTTGATACCTACTTCACGAGAAAAGCCATGTAGCTGTTCAGTAATTTTTATGGGGAGAGTAAAAATAAATAAATGTACTAACTAAAGAAATTACCCCACTATATCCGAAGCTGGATCAAAACACACAATTAATTAAAAATTTGTTTCGCTAATCTTTTCCAAATATAACTACGATTTGTATATGTAATAGAATAATTTTAATATTTAAAATCGTAATTTATCAAGATCAGTTTAAGTTATTAATTAAATACTAAATTATATTAATATTAATTAAATGCTATAACTAAAGAATTAAGGATAAAATTTATCATGCCTCGATTTTATGACCGTAACTATTAAAAAGTAATTAATTACAAAATAGGTATGTTACCATTATAATTCTATACACATAATTTATCAATGAAAATTTTTTTTTTAAATTCTTCAATTACAAAAAAAAAAATAAACAATTATCTTTAAATGTATAATATTTTGGAATTTACAAGTAACAAATAAAAAACATTGGATATGATATCTTCTACATATTGATCAATAGGATAATTCAACTTTTTTTTTAATCGTATTTAAAATATGGATGAAACTTGAAAAAAATTAACAATATTGTTTATACTTTTTTAAATCGAATTTTAAAGTGACGTAACAATATTTCTCTATCTATAACTCAAACGAATATGTCAAAAATCTAGTAAAATTTATTATTTTTATAAGTAATTACAATATGTCTTCAACAGCAATTGGAACTAAAGTCGAGGTGGTAAAACCATGAAACTTGGCAATGTTCATAGTTTACAAGTTAAATGGGTGTTCAGGCGCAGCAAAGACAATCTGAACCAAATTTGGCAATCCCTAAGGGTAACGTAGCCACTGATATATTGTTTCCATGTCAAATGATTTAAATAGTAGTAGAACGGTAAGCAAATGTGTTTTTTTTTATTTATTAATCTTCTTTTGCATTCAAAATACATTTTTTATTGTTTGTGCTATTGTATTTATGCTCATTTAAATTTACCCGTTATTACCCTACCATACATGGTTAAATTATACCACTTATAAAAAGTAAAAAAAATTAAGAATAATGAAGAGCATGTAACATAACAATTTTTTTTCCTTTTATGCAACAATCAGTACATTTACAATCGGCTCCCTAAGTAGAGCTATAAGTAAGTCGCTTGACAAGAAGCAGATGGTAAGGGGTTCTTAAGGAACTCCCAAAATAACCAATCATAGTAATAGTTATAAGTCATCATAAAGTCCAGTAATAAATCTAAAAAACGTTTGTAAATGTTTAGTCCATAAAAACCAACCATTAATAAATAAAAAAAAAAAAACAATACCACTAGATTCGGCGTTGTCAAATATCAAAGTGTCATGTAGTAGCTCCTATGTTGAGCACGTGAAGACGTTTCAATCTTCGGACGTCCCTACTGTTATCGAGCAGATTGATAGCAAATTAGATGACGGGATTTTTAAGTCTTTGCCGATATTTAACACTGCGCTGCTGGAAGCGCTATATTTATGAATTTCATCATTCTGCGTGAACTATGGTGCTTGTTCAATTGCCCTTGTTACCTTGTTTTGGAACCGTTGTATGATTTCTGTTTCTATTTCTTGCTGTTCCTTACAACTCCACACCGTACGTCCAGATTGGTCGAAGGATAAACTTGTAAAGCAGTACTTTATTGGATAATGTGAGGCCTGAATTTCTCCGTAGTAGCCAATGTAGTTCTCTATACTTTGCCTTCAGTTGTTTTCTCTTCATATTCACGTGACACTTCCAGGTCAAACGCCGATTTTTTTTTTCTTCTTATTTAACCACTTGAGAGCAACCGGTAACCACCTAGAAGACGATACGTCGGTCGGTCCCAAGTGACGTGGCTGAAGACTAGCTCCCCCTTAGTGCAGCTTGAAGCTGATCTCCCGACAGGGTTCACCGAGACATCACAACATGCCTCACGGTTGCCATGGTGACTCTCCCCAAGAAGGCTACCCTTCCCTTCACTATCACCTAATCTGGGTCACCCCAAGCATACCCGCCCTGAATCGCGCCCCCACCTCACAAACCACCACGAGGGTCCTCAATGCCTCATCAGAACGTCCTGATCCAGCCATCTGCTGGACCCGAACGCCATCAACGAAGAGGCTGCCTCCCTTGTCCTGCACATGTCCACGATTCGACCCCTGGTGACAGAATCTTTTTCTCCAGATCCCCCCATTTTTTTTTTTTTTATCTAGGTCAAACGCCGATCTAGGTAAAATCCTATAAACCGTACACTCTCTGCTTGTGAGATCAAGACTCCAACCAAATACACGATGGGATAGTCACCCTTTCGCATGGCGAATGTGACATGCTGTGATTTACCCTGATTAACTTTAATCCTCCATTTTTTCTGCCATGCACAGAGAAGGTCTAGTGCCATTTGTAGCTCCCGCAATGCTAGGCCAGGGTCTTCGTTAACAGCAAGGATAGCATTGTCATCGGCAAATGTGGCGACGATGCAATCTTCCAGGAGTGAAAGGTCCGCAGTGAATATAGAATATAATACAGCACCTAGTACAGAGCCTGAGGGACACCTGACCTAATCTCAAAGAATCCCGATATCTCATCATATCATTTCATCGAGATAAACGCCCCTCAAGATAACTTCGTAAGACTAGGTAGTAAGGTTGAAGAAGTTGTAATTTAAATTTATCCCTGGTTAAATTGAAACCAGAGAAGCCAGGTGGCTTCCCTGGTTTCAAGATCATTACCACCTGTGATAACTTCCATTCCGCTGGGAAGTAAGACGTCTACAGAACAGCGTTAAGGAGATCCTTAATGCCTTTAAGAGGTAGCATGAGAAGCATTTTGTTCGTGACTAAGTCAAAAGCCGGGGCTTTCTATTGTCGCCTTCTCTGGTTGATTAATTCCATTAACTCCCTTGTTGAGATCGGTTAATCGAAAAAGCTGATAAAATTACAAATGAACGAATGTATGTGAGTATTGCAATAATGAACATATCATTATTATCAGCATATTAGTTTTTATTCTAAATAAATAAATAATAATTAATAGCATAGAAATAGTTTAAATTATATTTTACCAATTATGAAAATAAAAATATTAAAACAGTATTTACGCAGATACTAGTTTGATCAATTGTTCATAATAAATAAATAAAAAATTAAAAGGAAAATTAATTTTTTAGTAAACTTCACTGTAAATGAAAATAAATCCTTCAAAGTAATAGAGATTAAAATGAATTTAACTACGAAAAATAATAAATTTTATATAATATTTTTTTAAATGTTCCTGTACTATAGAGTAAATAAAACTAAAAGTCTACTTAGTTAATTTATTTGGCCAACTTACTTGTAAACTATTTAGACCAATGCCCTTGATCTCCAAAGTCTATAATGTGATTTTCATTCTTCGGTTAAGAGATTAGAGTTTTACGATGAGTTTCCATAGGATTTTAACAATTAAGTTTCCAAAATCATAAGTATATCTAACTCACGTTTGTTAGGAATAGTAAAGAATTTTTAAGTAATTTAACAAAACTGTTTGAAAACGCAAATTTTTAAACGTTTCCTTTTACAAGGTAATGTAGAAAGATGTGATAAATTTTGTAGGATTTTTATATATCTATTTGTTACCCTAAAATTTAACAACTACTGAACTGATTCTGTTTATTATTAGTTCAAGATTAAGCTAATCCGTAATAATGGAAAATGGATAATGTTCTTTTGACATGATTAATAACATGAAACTTTCAACTATACTTGTTTCAGATCAGTAAATATCGTAATTTACATCATATTGTTGGATGTATATTAATAGATTTATGTGTTCAGTAGTTACAATTAAAATATAAAATGATAATATTGAGAATACAAAAGAAAATAATGTAATTATTTAAATAATTACTAATTACCATTATTAGTCCCAGCAGACTACTTATAGAATAGAGGAACAGGATGTTTACTCACCTAAAAAAAAAAAAAAAAACAAATTATATATAACCAAATCATGAGCGCGCGCATGTGTGTATTTACGTACATATATATAGGATCACATTAGGCAAATCAATTATTCGTAGCTTATCTCCTAAGAAAGCGAAGATCACAGTGACAAACCCTCTTACGGGCCAAAAAAAAAAAAATGAAATAAAATAATGTATATATTGAATGGAAATTTTAATAGTTACGTATAGAAAAAAAAAATTAAAAATTCCTTCATTCATGTACACCATGTTAACATTCATTATTATTTTTATATATTTTTTTTAATATGATTATTATTATTATTAATACAATTAATCTGATAGAAATTCCATCGTTGTATTTGTCTGAACGTAGATTTAGTGCAGTACGTTAGCAACGTTGCTAACCAAAAAGAAAAATCGTCTGCATTTTACCGAACGCGGCGACTTAAATAGCTAGATGTTCTTAAGTTAATTCAAGCCTGATATTAACAACTCGTTAAAGCACATCACATTCATCCTTTATATTAATATAAGTGTAATTGTCAACTGAAATCTTTATTTTTTTTATTGTATCGTTATATTGAATATGTTCACTATTGTTGTTGTATAACTATATAGATACAATTATAATGTTTTTGAAAGCAATTTTAATAAAACTACTTCCAGATATGATTAAATATGCATTTTAATTGCTCAGATCTAAAATGCAAGTTTTAATTCAGAAATAAAATATGCCACGTTTAAAAACAATAATTGTAATTACTGTTTTTAAGAGATCATCTTAAAAAAATCAATTGCAATTATTATTTATAACAGATGGTAAGTTTAAAGATTTTTGGGGGGCTAGGAAAATTTTTTTTTAGTAATAAATGGCTTGATGTACTAATTCATAAATTATTAAAATTTCGTTAGTACAGTCTCTTGGAATAAATCGTTTTATAACCCAAAGGGAACGTACCAATAGAAACAACAACATAACTATACTCTTCCTACACATACACGCGCGTAAATATTACTTAAAATATAACGATTTGTAGAAGTAGAGACGATTTTACAAAGAAACAGAAATAATGAACAGCTAAATAATGAATAAATAAATTTGTTAATATTTATTTATTCTGTCAATCTTCTAGGTTAGCATGTCGGCCTTTCATCCGGGTGTCCCGGGTTTGAATCCCAGTCAGGCGAAACATTTTTCATATGCTGCAAAATTCCATATTCCCTCGTACAAGCTTCTCTGTTAGCTTTTGTGATTAATTAATCCATCCAGCAAAAAAAAATCTATTTTATTGCTTAATGACTCAGCTATTTCAGTTGAATTCTCCGCCTTGTTATGCATTAAGGAATTTGTTATTTGATTCCCGCCTTCCATAATGAAACCCTAGAAATCTGTAAAAACATTTGATTATTGTATACTTTGGTTTAATCATAAATATGATTTTAGCTTTACACATTGCTGAATATTGCAATTTATTTACTTTTTAAAAAAAGGGTTTTGGCTACGGTTTCCAGGCGTCCCAATTCCAGCGGGAACGTCCTGAATTAGTAACTATAATCCCGCGTCCCGATATGCACTTTATAATTCCCGATTTGCAATGAAAATTTTAAAATCAAAGTAAACAAACATTATATTACTACTGCAGTTTTTGAATGCTTAGTAAGTAAGAATGGAAGTACGAAAATCTCAAAATTGTGCTCGCTGCATATTTACACAGTTTCAAGATTTTCTTGCTCGTATCATTTAGCAACACATAAATTAATTAATTTGTTTAATTATTATATAAATATAATGCTGTTCGATATGTAATATTATTTAACCAGTGCAATTGGTTCATATTTTATAATTTCTTTTTATATATTATTTTGCAAGTGTCGGCGAGTACAAAGTTAATTTTATTAAAATTATCTGCAGATGAATTTGGTAGAAAATACCAAATTCATCTTATGAGAAAACAAATTAATATTTAATAGTAGGGAAAAAAGGGAAATTTTGGAGCTCGTAGTTGGGGATTTGATAAGAAAAATTCCCGATGTAAAATCGCGATGTTGTTTTTTTTAAATCTGGGAACCCTAGTTTAACCACATTTTGAAGTGTATACTAAGTTTTTAAAACCGAGATAATAAAATAATCGATGTGAAATTTTATTAGGTTAGAAAAATAAATAAATAATTTATTTCAATAGAGATAATTTTCAGAGGCATGGCATAAGTTAAAATAAAATAGATAAATAATATTCAATTTATTTACAACGCATTTAATTTAATTATATTCTTTCTCAACGATAGCTTAGCTTTAGTTCACTATTTTTATAAGTAAATATATAATCATTACATAAAAGTACATAATAGAAAGACATTAGAAATTAAAATTCGCATTACGTTAGGATAAATGCAAAATTCTACACTACGTAAGAATAAAAATTAATATTATTTACAATTTTTTATGGAATATTTGTAGAATGGAAATAAGATACATAAAAAAAAATTACCGAATTTTTTTTTTTAATTTATAAAATAAGATAATAATAATAATCCAATAAATAAATAAACTTTACATTTAATTTAATTTTAACGATTCCTAATAATATGACAATAAAAATTAACAGCAGAAAGTAATTCTACAAAATACATTATTTTTCAAAAGTATTTTTATAAAATATAATCGTTGAAACTAATTATTTATCTTTCGTTAGTTTACTGTTGTTATATTTAATTATTTTGTAAACTACCTAATTTATTTAAATAAGAAGGTAAAATGCTCATTGAAATTAATTGTACAGCCTATTGTACATGAATTACACTAATGAAATATTTCTATTTTCCCCCAAATACTATTCCTTTCTGTAAAGCAATAACTTTACTTAGCAAAGAGCTAACCAACAAGGTCGTTGTCCTGACAACCGCAGTGAATGTAATAATTAAATTTTGAACTTCACTTCTCTACCAACCGCTGAACGCTGAACCTAACAGATTACTCTTTAGATCTACTACCATGTGTTAAAAGTTAGGTTAAGCAAGGTTAAGTTAGCTTTAATTTAAACTATTACTAAACGTTACTAACTTATCATGAAAATAAACGTACGACAATATTTAAGGCTATGCATTATATAACAGCCTATTATTCGAAAGTTATTAATTTCGATACAATTCAATTGACCGCGTATTTAATTAGACCATTTCATCTATAGGTCTACTATTCTGATTCTAGGAATATGAATATACCCGACTGCCTTTGTAAATGTAAAAGGTTCAAGGTTTCTAATCCAATTTAATTTGAATAATTTTTATTAAATTAATTAGATTTAGCATCTTTTGGTAAAATTTTCGCTGATATTAATACGATCCAATTAAAACCTTGTATTGACAGTCAACATTATTGGCGTTTTAATTTTCGCTTAATTCCAGATATTATATTTATTTTAGCTTCTTATATAAAATAAAATTAAAAGAAACAGTATGAAAGAGCTTTATACAATATTTTAACTAAGAAGTGGAAATTCTGGTTACAGATGGTACATGTAAGCGTTTTAATAGTAACGCTCCAAAGTATTATATTTATAACCATACGTATCTTTTCTTATTTTCATAACAGAATACACGTATATAAAATCCATGAATAAAAAATGTACGCGCATGGATAAAAGAAAAGCGCGTGCACTTATACATCCTTCTAGATACATATATAACAATAATTAGAATTACATTCATTATATTATATTCATTGTGTTTTGTATTTTCGACGTTTCATGATCTGTTGAATTCGCGAAACAAAACAAAAGATAACTGAATAAGTAATACTTCGCCGTATATCAATCAATATTTTTCTCATTTATAACTTAAAATTCAGTATCCCACCGCTATGTTTTTAAAAGTAAAAACATAGAGGGAACAAATATCTTTATAAGAAAAAAATTTCAATATTTTTTTTACTATGATACAAAATATTACTAACGAAGATCATATCAAACAGTTTTTGAAATATTTTGAAGCAAACGAGGTAGAAATAGTCTCATAAAACCGTAATTTATGAGGAAGTAATTTTTTTTAGAATGTGTATATATATATATATATTTGTATGTATAAAGCAACTTGTCCCTGACTGAGTGACAGATACATGAACGCCTAAAGAAAAATTGATGAAAATCTTTAAACATGTTCTTACGATATAAGTGGATACTAAGAAAGAATATTTTTGACATTGCGAGTTTAAAGGGATAAAATGGAGTGAAAATAAAATCTACTATATTTTTAGTTTATCGGTAACAAATGATATTATATTGATTTTTAGTGTTTGTAATCTTCATGTAAATATCTAAAAATAAATTTCTAGATTTTTAAAATTCAGAGTTTAAAGTATTAAAATGATTTTGATTTTTTTTTCGAATCCGGCTATTTTATTTAATTTCCCCATAACAAATGACGATATCAACTTGATTTTTGGTGTGTATAATTTTAATGTAAACATCTAAAAACCAATTTCTAAATTTTTTGAAATTCAACCTTCAAAATGGCCTTGAAAGGTAAAAAGAATTAAAAAAATTACATATTTTTCCCATTTCTGACTATACTAATTGAGAAATTGACAAAACTGGGGCTTGTAAATATTCTTCGGATAAATATGAAAAACCATTTTCGGGCTTTTTGAATTTCGATTTTTTAAGGTGTGTGACGGTTCACGGCGCGGCGGCTCAACCAACACAACCACTATCACTGTGAGATGCGATTGACAGCAATTGGCTTCAAACCGGAGACAGGTGGACTAAAAACATATAGAATAAAAGTAATTAAAATATTTTTTTAAAAAATGAGAAACGAAGTACAGTCATCCCCTAATATTATTTGTCGGGCAACGCTAAGAAACGGGCAAAATACATTTTTACCTGTTCTTCGTACGGGTAACCATTAATAACTAATATTTTTAAGTTCGACTATTTTGTTTTGAGACCCACATTATTTGATAACTCAAAGTTTTGGGTCCTGTACCGAATAAACTGTTGCTTTGAAGAAATTACAATACTTTAATTTTTATTTTTCATCATTATTCTCACAAGCATGAGGTTTTAGACGGGAAGGGCAAACGAAGCGAGTCATAATCAGCTAAATATCCTCTGACTGAGACGTGGAACGCAAGTAACCAAATGGGCAAGTAGCGATGGGGGTGCTAATACGAGGTCTGTTCAAAAAACACGTTCTGTTTGAATTGCGCGGGTCCAGTTGGTTCCAGTCAAATCTGCTTGGGGTCGCCATGTTTATACATATCAGCTGATTAGAACGCAGTTTTTTGGTTGGAAATATCATTATTGGTTTCTTAGCTACGGGGTTGTTTGTGAAGTGTGTCATTTTTCGTTTGGCGGATTTTAGAATGAGTGACTTGAACGAGCAAAGAGTTGCTGTGAAATTTTGTGTTGAACGCGGAAAATCTGCGAATGAAATTTTTGATATGCTCAAGGCGGCTTACGGCGACGTTGCTATGAAGCATGCGACATATTTTAAGTGGCATGGATGATTTAAATATGGTCGTCAGTCGATTGATGACGATGAGCGTCCTGGACGTTCATCCACATCAACTGACGACTCACACGTAGTCAAAATCAACACCTATGTTCGGGAAAATCGACGTCTGACCGTCAGAGAAGTTCATTAAAGTTCTCAAACGTCTGCGGGATGCTATCCGGCGGAAAAGGCCAGAAATGTGAAAGAGTGGTGACTGGATTTTTCATCACCACAACGTTCCAGCCCATTCAGCCCTCAGAACTCGTGAGTTTTTGGCCAAATGTTCTTTCCCACCCACCCTACTAACCTGACATTGCTCTTTGTGACCTCTTCTTGTTCCCCAAACTCAAAAGACCTTTGAAAGGAAGAAGATTTGAGACGATTCCCGAGTTTGAGGCAAATGCGACAAAGGATCTGAAGAAAATCACAAAAGAAGAGCTCCAGGACTGTTTCCAAAACTTAAAACACCGTTGGGATAAGTGTGTTCGTCGGAGACGAGAGTACTATGAACGGGACCTAGACAAGTACACAAGTAACTTCTAAATAAAATTCTTTTTTTAAGACGTTCGTCTACGTATTTTTTGAACACACCTTGTATATACAGAGTCCAGCATATAAATCTGACGATTTTGTAGTAATTATGTTGACACCACTGTCAATGAGAAGGCGGGAGTGTTGTACATCGACAGGTCTATTCATGGTATTCCAGTAGGCAGAATGACGTGGTCGGGTGAACAACGAGCGTTTGTGATTGAAGCCTATTTTAAAAATAATGACTCGGTTATTGTAACACAGCGTTTATTTCGGAGACAATTAAATTTAAATCGACACGCGTCTGTTCCTAGTAGGAATGCGATATTGTGGGTGAAGAATTTTAGGAACACATCGTCTGCTTTAAAAATGAAACCAACAGGACGAAAACGGACTGTGGGAACGCTGAAAACATTAACGCTGTAAGGTTAGCTGTTACGCGGTCTCCCCGACGTTCAACAGCAAGACATGCTGCTGCGCTAGCCATTTCTGATCGAAGTGTACAATGAATTCTTCATGCCGACCTGAAATTCCATTCGTATAAGATGATGTTAGTGCAGCAACTTAATGCAAATCATTGGGCGTCTCGTAAAGCAGCTTGCTAGGTAATCCTCGAAAATTTCCACCAGGATCCATTATTCTTTTAAGTAACGAGGCGCATTTTCATGTGTCAGGTTTTGTGAATAAACAAAATTACTGTTATTGGGCTTCGCATAATCCACGGCATATTCTTGAAAAACCACTTCACAGTCGATATGTTACAGTGTGGTGTGCGGTTTCAAAGTTCGGCATAATTGGCCCATATTTTTTTGAGGAGTTAAATCGCAGAGTAACAGTAATATCTCATCGATACGGAAACATGTTGAATGAATTTCTGCGACCGAAACTGAATGACTTTCAAGGACATGAAATCTAGTTTCAACAGGATGGTGCCACCGTCCATACGGCGAAAATCGCAGTGGATGTTCTGCGAGAAACCTTTCGTGGACGTTTGATTTCTCAATTTGGCGACATTCCTTGGCTAGCGCGTTCACCTGATCTGGCTGTTTGTGATTTTTTTCTGTAGGGGTATCTCAAACATAAAGTCTTCAGTAGTCGACCACAGTCAATTGCAGAACTCAAGGAGGCCATTCAACGAGAAATTGAAGCAGTTCCACAAGTGATGATTGAGCGAGCAATGTCAAATTTTAGAATGAGGTTAAGTGAGTGTGTGAGGAGTAATGGAAAACATTTGGACGACATAATATTCAAATAAAAAAAAATTTACGTAAGTAATTCACTATAAATTGCAAAAATCATTTTTTAATTTGATATATTAAATGTTTAATAATACGAAACACAGTTTAATTATTATCCCTCAAAATCGTCAGGTTTATATGCTGGACCCTATGTAAAAATTAATTCTTCAAAAATCTTGTATAATTTTATTTATTAGAATTTTAACGAATTTATTGCATATACAGTTCATTGTACTCTGAAATTCAATGCGCTTCTGACTGTGAAATAGTGAAGGCGTTGGGAACGAAAAGTCAGTCTTTGTACACAGAATTGCGCAATAGTTTTTTTATTTTTTTACTTGTAGAACATGTTCTAAGATTACTTTTTCGAGAAACAACCTGTCTACAAATATGTATATATATATATATGTGTGTGTGTGTGTGTGTGTGTACGTGTGTACGTGCACAGTCACACACACATCATGTTAATAAAGCATTGAAACCCTTAAATGACTTTGCGACAATTCATCTAGTAAATGAAACTTTGTAAATGCTTCCACCTGGGAACTATCTATTATTCAGTATGAGCCGTCCCAAACACTCAACCACTTTAAATATTTAAAATAGGAATAATAAGGTTGTGATATATTTTTTAAAGAGCATTAAAAAAAAATTCACATATATTTTCAAAAGTAGCCTTGAGTTCACCTCAAGCAGAAGTCTTATACCGAAAAATAGATCATTTTGATGAGCTAGGAACAAAATATATACGTAAATTTTTCTTATTTTTTACCGTTGAGAAGTTATTTAACTGATGAGGACTCTAGATCACTATTAAAACTAGCTGTAAAAATATTAAATGGTTGCATTTTGATTTGGGTTGTAGTTAGAAAACTTTTTTCGTCAGAATTTTTGAATGTACTTTAATATGATGATTCAATCACCCTACCCTTTCCATTTAAAAGTCTTGAGATGCCTCTCATGGTGGTTTTATGGTTAATTGGGATATGGTGGTCTCAAAATAGACCGTATCGATGTAGGAGCATCCTAAATTAAGCTGGTAAGCTTAATTTTTCTTCGTTCAACTGTTGAATTATATTTAAGGGTTGCTGTACTAAGTTAAAACCTATATAAAGTGAGAGAGAGAGAGCGAGTGTGAGAGAGGGTGAGTGAGAGAGAGAGAGAGAGTGATTGAGAATGTGGAGGGGAGACAGATTTCACTTTCAATAACCAGTAATGTGCAAGAAACAGAAACTTAAACAATATATCCTAAAATCATGAAATAAACCGGCAACTGAATGTGGGTACTATTTATAATAAAAAATCTTTTCAATAAAAGAAATAAATAAATAAATAAAAAATATAACGCCTGTAAATTTAAAAACAAATTTTGAATAATTAAAGGAATAAAACGTATATGCTAATTATGTACACACATTCTTTTTTCTGCTTTAATAAGCGTTAAAAAAAGAAATTTATGAAAAAGATTTATATAATTTACCAGAGTATGTTATTCTACTACAAAACAGAATGGATTAAATTGTACTGAATAATACTTAAATAATAAGATATTAAATAAAATTACGAAATATATAAGTAATATTTATTAATCACTATAACTCTGATGTATAAAACATAACGTAATAGAAAAGAAAACATATCATTTTGTTTTAAATGTAACATCTAAAATCAATAATTTTATTTCACAAATATTTATTTATATTAGGCCTAAAAGCAATCAATTAATATTATACTTAAATCAATAAATTAATTAACTAATTATTATACTTTAATTTAAATTAATGATATTAAAAATATTATTTACGAAAATCATTCCTTTCAAATAGCATGCTGGTATTTAAAAATAAATTTTTTTGCAAAGAAATTTGTTGAGTAGACTTAATTTATACTTCCTTGTACAAAGTAAAGGAAGGATTGTGATCGTGAAAAATTTCGGTTTTCAAATTTCAACGCAAATATCATTTTGACCATCCCTGAATTCATTTTGACTAGTTTCGGCGTGACTTCTGTACGTACGAATAAGTGTATCTCGCATAAATAAAAAACAATTTTTGTAGAATGTTGAAATTTTGGATTTAGGACTGTTATAAAATCTAGTTGTGCACCTGCCCTTTTGATTGCAATCGACTTGACCAAAAATATAAAAAAAGTCCAAAATCCCAAAAAATTGGACTTTTTCTTAACTGCAGTAATAAGCCCTCATTGAGAACTTTTCAAGATATATCGTAAATGATATTTATTTTCATTGGTTCCAGAGTTAAAAGCTAAATAAAATCCTAATTTATGAAATATTTGGTTCTTACGAGGGAAATGCACATCGATTCAAATCAGACTTCATTTTATTTTTTATTTTTAACTTTTTTTTTTAAATTTAAATATATTGTTTTATTTAATAATTATTAACATCCGATTGTAAAAAAGAAAACAATAAATAACAATTTAATAATAATAGAATAAAAATACATGCACAAAATCAGAAGTTATTAGTGAAATAAAATTTTATATACTTTTTATTGAAATTAAAACATTTTTACAGTCAGTGGTTAAAAATTATTAATAAATCAATATATTTAAATCTAGTTCGACTTCATATACATATATATTTTTTAATTATTATATAATTCGAACAGATGTGTGCATGGTTACGGATCCGACATATTCTCACTACACCACATATGTACGAGTACTTGAACGACGTGAAACGAAATTAATAATAAGCTAATAAAAAATGTTGATACGGACACAACAACAAAAAAATTATGTAATACGGTGTCCACTACAATGCAATTGTGTAACTGTTCACTTTATTAAAGATTTTTTTCTCCTTTTTTTCCCCCGCTCTCCGGAACCAGATCCACAGCTAAACATAAACTCTATGGCTGAGGAGTGCCACAGCCTCTAACTTCCTCGTCGGGTACAAAGTTCCCGCCAGATAGCCGGGACTCAGTCTTTTAGGCGCCATGCCTATAATGAGGGGACCCAAAGGATCCCCCACCGGAACTAGGTCTTACTTTCCCCCCAACGGTACTGCAAAGGAGTCCCCACCCAATCATTGTCAGCGGGACACCGAAGCCTCCCATTTCCTCCCGGATGGGGCTGTTCCTCAGAGACGTCAAAATATTCCTACGAATAAGCAGTTCCAGATTTCGATGGAGCCATCTTGCATCCCCGATCCCCAGGCGCATGACCATGTGACTTGCAGGATAAGCACCTAGGGTTCTGCTGGCAGTCCTTGCGTAAATGGTCAGCCTTATCGCATGTAAAATAGTGGCCGCTTTTGTCTGTGCCAGAACAGAACTTGGCCCTGTGGCCTGGATTCCAACATCTGAAGCAAAGGTCGTCGGATGTACAACGCACCACTCGACAGGGCACCCACCCAATCTGAACTCATCCATCAGACAGTAGTTTGTCCGCCAGGATTGGCGGCAGCCGGTGTAACCACCTGAGTGGAGTCGTAATCCGGCCGCTTTGACAGGACGTCAATCACTATTGACGCCCTGTCGGTCACCTATCGACTCACCTATCGCCTTGCGAAGCTCCCGAATAAACTCGTCCTGTGACTTGAGGGCATCCACATGCTTAACCAGGACTTGCGTTCTTCTGCCGCCTCTACCAGCGAGAACCTTAGTAGCATCCTTCATCTTTTAGGCAATATCCAAAGGTCCGCCCCTCCGCCTTGACCACAACTGTAGTAGTCGGCGAACCCACGGGTTGTTTCTTATCTGCCAGCATTGATGATGGTGATGCCCGTGTGTTAGATGAACGAGAAGGCGTTTCGCCAACCTTCTCCCTGCGTATTCCACGGACCACCGTAAGACTTGTCCGACCCGTCCTTAGACGGGTTTACAGACTACAGAAGCATATCCGCCGATCTTGTCCATTCTCTAACACCCATGGGATGGACCTGCAAATAAAAGATGCCACCTCACGATCCCCCGCCTAAGAATCGATGACCAGAGCGTAATCGGTCCGCCCAAGTGGGATCTCACAGCTACTATTATCCTCTTTGGAGAGGTCCCGAGTTGTTGAATGCAAAAAGAGGGCTTCAGCCTACCAGCAGTGGCCAAGTCCCTAGGCCACGGAAAATTCTGAAGCACCGTCATATGCTGAAAATGCTTAATTCCAATCGCCACGTCAACAAATCAAGCGGAGCCAACTCTTTCGTCCAAACTGTCAGTATCCTCAACACGGGTGGAGGACCTATTTTAATAGAATTTTATTAAAGAATTGGAGAATCGAATTTCACTTTCAAATAAAATAAGTTTAAATGAAGCGCAGCAAAAAAATGTATTTGCAATTAATAGGCGTACAAGAAAGTTATGTGGTGTCCACATCAGATTTTTTACTTATTGATTTTATTTTTAGAGACAGTAAAAGATATATTTATTCATACTAAAAGAACTATTTAACGTTTATTTAGAGGTTTATTAAGAAATGAGAATTACAGTTTTTGTATGAAAAAATTTCTAGGAATCATTATTATTCAAAATAACCTTTTAAATAAGAGACTGAATCTCAACCACTCTGATTTTTCTACTAGTGGAATATTATATTTCGAATAATATATACTATATTTGAATAAACTTCTCGAAAGTATATTTATTCACTGTAGCTCTTGATAACGAACTACTAATTGACAAACAGGTTAATGCAAAAGAAGTAAGGAAATTCAGTCGTTGATTTTAAGCAAAAAGTAAAAATCTTTACTATTAATTTTTTATGGAGTTTTTGAAAAAGAATATCAAAAAAGTATTTAATGAGTAAAAAAAAAATTGAAAAGGTACAGAATATTTCACGGTAAACTATAGATATGAAAGTTGATAATAATATGCAAATAAACAGAAACGAACACAATTTATTTAAATATATGTTTACAATTCAGCGTTTCAGATTATTATGCTCCGAAAAAATAAGTAACTATAAAATAGGCCACGTTAAAATTTCCTTTAATTTATTAATTTAAAATAAATAAAACTGATTCACGCATGGTAAAAAAGAAATATCTACATGTTTAAAATATTAAGGAGTATCATAGAATTTATAAAATTTATCTTAGTCCTAAATTAATCTTTATTAAAGTTTAAAAGTTTTTTAAACTTTTAAATAAAGAAATTTACTGGTTTTTTATGTTATGAAAGGTCCGGCCCTTAGCCGGCCTCCATGGCGCGAGTGGTAGGATCTCGGCTTTTCATCCGGAAGTCCCGGGTTCGAATCCCGGTCAGGCATGGCATTTTCACACACGCTACAAATCATTCATCTCATCCTCTGAAGTATGCCTAGCGGTGGATCCGGAGTAAAAAAAAAAAAATATTATTGGACCAGGATCGATTTTATTATTGGATTATTGGAGGAGCTCACAGGAGTGATATGCACAGGGAGTTGTTCTGAGAATTACAGGACCTGTCCTCCACGGGGCTATGGACACATCGTCTGATCCTTTAGGTCGAGTCTTGGTCCTTTAGGTCACTGGCACTCGAGTCTTGGGTAAGGTCACTGGTTGATCCAATCTTTATCTGGCCACGGCGTGTTTCGGGTATACTTACATGCCAGCAGAAAAGCCGACGACCCCTTTTGCCTTTCTTGTGGAGAGCTTGATACACGGGAACACGTCGTGTTTGACTGGCGAACGTTGGCTGCTGAACGTCGCAGCTGTGAGTTGGTGACTGGGCCTCTTACAGTTGACACAATCATAGGCAGTATGTTATCAGTGGCAGAGAGGTTTCGTGCGGTAACTGACTTTGTGACAAGGATACTACAGGATAAGCCAGGGATGATGGGTCGTTCATGGGGTTGAGGGACAGTCCCATGCGGAGCTGCCATTCGTCTGTGCTTGCACGGTTGGTCGGCAGTGATGGGACTCCATCGTCCTTTCGTGAAAAAGACCTAGACCCGGTGTTAGTGTCCTATACAGAGTGATTGGCGTTAAGACAGAGTCCTGGTTTCTGGGGTGGGATCCAGGAACAACATAGTCGGGCTTGAATACACCGCCCTAGGGGTTAGAGGCAGGCAATGAAAATATGCAACCGGCGGACTAGAATTATGGCTGGCGGATGGAGAGGCCTGTTTGAGTAGACAACCCCCTGGGCTGTGCTTTGCTTTTTTGTGGATCCGGCCTGGTGGTAGGGTGGAAAAAACCCGTAACATTTATTTTTTTAAAGTGTTTTTTTAAATTTTTTAAGAAAGATATACAAATCAGATTTACATATAATTTATTAGCATGAAAATTCATGGATTAGTATTATATACAAAAAAATAATATGGTTTTTTTGAAACTATTCCTCATAATACTATCGTATTAATATAGTAATACGATAAAACGTAGTTATCCAATTAGCAGATAACAAGCTAATGAAAAATGCTACTATTAATTTATAGATTTTACTTTAATAAATAAGATGAGATTCTGAAATAAAACCTAATAAAGAAAACTGAATAACTTTCATACTAAGTGGACAAATTCATAAATAAAATTATTTCTCCCAAATGTCGAATTGAGACTTGATTCAAGATTGTTAGCCTACACAATATCTAATTTACAATAAATATAACTAATTTTCCCTCACATTACATCACGCTGCTGATTCAGTTGTATTAACAAACTTTACCGAACTAAATGCTGACTAAATACACTTACCGTTCGTTAGATATTAAACTTTGTTTAATGGTAAAGTACATAGTTACAGAAGTGTAACAAAATCATAACAGAATATTGTACTAGGCAGTAATAATAATAATAATAATAATAAATGTATACGTATTAAGGCTCATTACATTAATTAAGAGGGCATATTTACAGAACTTCTTAAATAAATTCTATTTTTATCGGGAGAACGAAAATTAATAACAGTGTTAATACAGCGTATTCACATTAATAATTTGTTTTGGGCTTTAATAAAATTAAATCTCGCTAATCTGGTCGTAATGTGAATATTCCTGGTAAGAATTAACTTAAGTGGTACTTAATATGCTAATTCGTAAAATATATTTCTTACTACGAGCTATTAATAAACCAAAAGCTTCATAATAATGAATATTGAAATAAATATAATATTAGGTAATTCATTAAAGAAAAATAAATGAATAAATTACAGTTAAATTTCAACCACTTGAACAAAAGAAAATTAAAATTACTTCAATAATTTTTTTTTCTGCTTTTCAGTTGAACGTATAAAAAAATCATTTCATTAAAAAAAAGATTTTCAGAGTTCAAGGCACTATATACGTTCGATTAACGTGTAGATCCTACAAACAAGCATCAAGTTTAAACTCACCACTTTGAATAACTGCATGAGCGTTTATGAAAAATACGCTATTACTCGGTCAACATAACCTCAAATTAAGGTTACGTAGTTATCGACAATAAATTGAGCGAAACTAAAGAACGACTCGACCAATGTTGATAAAATTTTCATGTGCACAATTTAAAATTGAGTACTACAGCATATATAAATTTCGATGAAATTGATGTAATAGTTTCAGAGATATTCGAGCCACAAACTTTTATACATCAATAATATTTTCGTACTTCTCATACCTCAAAATGTAAAGAAAATTCATTTTCACCCACCAATCCCACCGTGCAACCGAAAAAATAATACCTCAATTTTTTTGAAGTCATACTGTCGACCTTAAATTAAACATAACTTAGGAACGACTCAACCAATCTTCATCAAATTTTCACATGCACAACTTGATATACTACTGCAAGAATATCTAAATTTCAATGAAATTTAGATTTTCGACCCACAAGTTTTATATACTAGCATATATATATATTTACTGTAAATATACTATATATATATATATATAAGGAAATTGCATTTTAAGTGAATGTTATTTTCCTATACCTCAAAACATAAAGAAAAACCAACTTCACCCCTGAATCCCACGTGCGACCGAAAATAATGGCATACATTTCTTCGAAAAGACTATAAAAAAAATTTTGTGAAATTAATGCCTGGAATTTGTATGAAACTGCATATTAACATTTAACCTTACAATTATCCTACTATTCTTTTTAATATAGTTATTATTATTATTTATTTTACTTTTACGCCAGCTTAAATTTAAAAAAATAAAAATAAAAGAAAAAATTGCAGTTGTGTTATAAATCATGTTTTACATTACGGTCTTTTGGATTCAGATTATAGAACCCCGAGAAATTGAAAATAAATTGAGAGGGTAAATTCTATTCCTTCGGGTGTTGGTGTCATTATAGGTTATTTACTCGAGATCGTCTGAATAAAAAATAATATTCAAATATGAAGTGGTAACAAATACATATTTTCTCGTAAACTTACAAAAAAAATGATATAAACAAAAGTTATCCAGATTGGAAGGGAACACCTTATGGTGACATTGACCTTATTTCAAGTTTAACTCGATTTTTTCAAATGGAATGACCAATTTTTGACTCCACTAATGAAATGAATAGAAAATTTTACATTAGAATATGTAGCCAAACATTAAAAAATCCCATTTTAAAAAAATCCTGTTAACCTTGAAATAATAGTCAAGGTCAAGTTAAAGATCAAATACATGGTCACCATGAGGTGTCCTCCTCCAATCTGAATATCTTTTGTTTAAGTCATTTTTTTTTTGAGGTTGAAGGACACGTCATATGTCAATTGGAACTGAACTTAGTCGTACAAATTTTGAGCTATCTTAAAAAACTGAAAATTTGTTTTTACCTTTTTCCGAAATTATTAAAATAACGGTTTTGTTTGAAATATTCAACTTTTTCTAGATGAGTTCATTTTTGTTCAATCTTCGTGCACTTATTACAAGGTACAATTGTTTTACTTTATAGGACGGTCACAGTAGAGCAAAAAGAATCTATACAACTAGTAAATCTGAATCCCCTAAGCCCGATGGCATCTCCCAGGGTCGCGCGATGCTTAACTGCCGGTCCTGCCCCAGAAGTGGAAGAAAAGATAAAAGAAACTAGTAGATCTATTATTTTTTTTTAAGGCTAATATTCAAGAATCTTTAACTTAGATATGATTACATAGATATCAACCAGATTATTTATTTGGAAAAAATTATCTGATGCAGGTGATTTTTCCTGAAAATTTTTCCGTCTGCTGCGATCACAGAGCTGTTTTAACAAGCACAAAACTTTTTTGACTACTTTTCATCGTGTTAGGATTTTAAAACTTGACTAAAATTATAATGAGTTTTCGTCAAGTTATAAAGTTTATATGATACACTTTAATTTTTTTTATTAAAAGTTTTCTAAAAAAAATTTTATTAACGTAGTTATAGATTTTCTCATCCATTTTTATCAATCAATGGAAAAACAAATTAATTTAATTATTTACCATTCTTAAGTTTCCAAATCGCTCATAAAAAATTTCTAGAGGAAATTTATTGAGAAATATGTTTGGTTACATAAGAGCTTATGGCCGAGAATAACGTGTGCATTATGGAATCCTTTCTGCAATCAACGGGTCATTTCACTGACGATCCCTTCTACTATCAAAGAAACGTAACATAATTATAAACGGTCTTCCTATTTTTTTTAACCCTTTGCAGAAAGGAAAGTAAATTAAAAAATTTAATTAAAGTAATTTTTTTTTTATTAAGATGTATATAAGAATTCGGTATACGGTTACCTCTTTTTCTGATTTATTTTTAATCCCGAATATACACGAGTAAATAAAACTTTTACTGGAATTCTAATTAAGAAATACAGTACGAAATGCAAAGTAGTATCATTAAATTTACAATTTTTAAATTTATTATATATATATATATTAAGAAAAAACTAATTAAAAGGGTTAAAGCTTACCACTTTCACAAAAACAAAAAAAAGTTCAAAAGAAGATAATTATAAATTGTACTCAGACGTATGATCTACTTTTCATTTTTATTTTATTATAATATATATTTTTTTTTTAAGAGTGGTGAAGCAATAAAGAATGTTACTTTTTCTTCTAGTCGCATAATTTATTTCCAACTCGTACCGCCTCCTTACCAAACCTACTAACCACTTTCCACTACACCCTGTCTGACTCAAGTTTGTGACACTTTTTTCTTTCAGGCAACATCAGAATTTCTGTTTCACCAGTACAAGAAACGTCCTACCGTACTCAAAAAACAGCCTACTACGTATTTGATATAATTCTAAATTAACTTGAGCGTTAAGAAAAAAGTTACTAAGTATTATAAAGCGGTACATTTCCTGCACTTTTTCTGAAACAAAGTTTTTACACAGCTTTTAATCTAATCGTTTTATAAATAAACCTATTTTAACATTTATATTCTAAGATATTCTGAAAAAAAGTTATCTCATACTTTGCAAGTAGAAATGAGACACGTAAAAAATATATCTCGGTCATTAAAACTTTACGTATATCCCAAAAAAAAATATTGGGATAAGCTAAATTGAAATTTTTATTCACAAAAAAAGAAAATGTGACAATATGATGTTAAAATGAATTTGAGGTACATAAGAAATTAAATAATGTTCATTATAATAATTGATCCGCCAAAAGTGTTCACAAATCATTTTTTCATTATAAATTAATACTAACATAAATATATTTACTTTGCATCAAAGTACCATTACAATGTATTTTATTAATTTACTTCTTACTGTGTAAAAAGTTAGTTTTCAAGGGATTGTAAAACATGGAATAACAAAGGGTTCTTTACTTGCCACTGTATAGTTCAATATTTACATAAATGATTTATGTATTGACATTTTCAAAGATAGCATAACAACCTTTGCTAATGATACGGCATTTAATTATAAAGCAAAGAATGTGGAAATAATAAAAAAGGACATCGAAGAAGTCGTAATTAGAATTACATAGATGTTAACAAAGAATGAGGGCGGCTCGGAAAGTAACCTCCGTTTGACTATGAATAAAAACCTGCACAGATAAATATGTTTTGTTATGTACAACTGAAAACTAAAGCTTTTAACTATATTTATCAACATAGTTACGATTTAAATTCAAGCATTCAGCATAGTGTTTCACCATTTTAAAATACTTTCTTCATAAACTTCAGCCGCCTGGATACCTAGAAACCTTTCACGGCATTTTGAAGTTCGTGGTCATCATAGAAGTGTTGCGACGCAAGCCATTTGTTCATGTAAGTGAAGTAATGAAAATTACTATGCGCCAAGTCCAGGCAGTAAAGGGGATGATCAAAAATGTCTTATTGGAATTGATTTAGAAGTTCTTGAGTTCTTCGAGCGCTGTAAGAACGAGAATTGTCTTGCAAAAAAACAATACCGGATGGACGCATACCGCGACATTTGTTCTAAATGGTTCGCCTAAGTTTCTTCAAAGTTTTACAGTAGATTTTGAAGTAATTGTCGTACCCCGTTCCATAGAACTGACTGAGAACTCTCTTGGCATCCCAAAAAGCAACCGTAGCTATAACCTTCTTCGCTGAAAAAGTTTGGTGGACTTTCTTTGACTTGCATGGCGAAATGGAATGACCCCAGGCCATCTACTGTTATTTTGTTTTGGCGTTCAAAGAGACCATTCAAGTTTCGGGGATAATGTTTTACATGGTTGTTATTATGCATATATTTCATCTTATTATTTGTATTATTCTTGGCAATCAAAGGTGAAATGGGATTATACCTAATTTTATTAAAATTCTTTCATTAACGGGGCAATTAATTACTATAACTTATTACACTTTCCCAAGTCATAATTCTCTTCAAAAAACTTTCTCCTTCCGCTTTTTACCGTGAAAGGAAGTCTAAGGCAGATGCCATTCGTTTGGTTCGATGGATTTCTGTGTGCATTTTTAGAACCACCGAGCACAGAACTTCCGGTAACCTAATTTATCGGTGACAATTTTGTACAATAAAGTACGAGAAATTTGCGGGAATTGTTCGGAAAGTTCGGAGATGGTGAAGCTTGGTTTTTCACGTACTTTTTCGTCAATTTCGCTGACAAGATCATCATTCACAAGAAAAGGCCATCAAGCCTGTGTAATGCATCTCACAATCCCTATTCTGGAAACGCGGAATAATCTCAATTTTTCTGGTATTTGCCAGTACCAGAGTTGGATTCTGTATGTCTAAATCGGTTATAGAATTACTTTGTACAGAAGTACCTTATTAGATAGGAATAATTGCAATTTCCTGCCTAATAACCAGTATAGCTCCTTAAATTTGATACCTAGCTGCTGATATGTAGAATGTAATTAAGGTGTTTCAAGGAAAACTCCTTTATAATTTGATTATTCTAAAAAAAAAAAAATTACTAATGGTTCTTAATCTACAAAACGGATATAAGTATAATTTGAGACACAAAAAAAAATGTCTAAGATACTGCATTATTTAAACATTTGAGAGATTAATTATTATTATTATTTTACCACTAATACACTACTAAGGTCTACTTTAGTAGAAAAGTTTTACTTTTACTTTCTTGCATCATAACTGTAAAGCTATGCTGCAAGAATGAGAAAGTATGGAAAAAAGTTAAAAAAGGAGTATGGGTTTTTTTCAGTTCTTGACGTTTCATGACCCAGGAACCCCACAGAACAAAAAAAGTGAGAGATAATCTTGATACGTACGAAAGTTGGCGTGTTTGAAGCTGAAAAACTTTTTACAGGATAAACCGATTTTGATAAAATTTTGTACATAGACTCGTTATATATCGAAGAATTTGTTGCTAAAATTTGGGGTTAATACCTCCACGGGAAGAAGATAAGATTTTTGGGGGTTAATTTTCTCAAAATTTTGCAAATATGACTCCACTTTATATTAACCTCAGTACTTGCGTTCGTGCTTATCTTATAGCTTTAAAAAAAAATTATCCCAAAATTCCCCATTACCCAAAAAATCAAAAAAATCTATCTAATTATTTGACATATTTTTTAATCGAATGTCTTTAATATCTTCCTAAGCTTATTACTCATGCAAGCAACCAAAAAAAAAATACTTTGGTAGGAATATGGTGGTGGGGGAGCTGATGAAAGTCTAAAAATAACGATTTTTTTTTAGTTTTTTAATGATTGTTTGTTTTATTTAAACTTTTAATATTATTAAATAAAACTTTTAGTAATAAAATTTCGTCATAATCCACCCCCTACCCGAAGACAGAAATCGTAGGTAACAGAACAACAAAATGTTATTGGTTGTAGAATATTTCCTCCCTTTAACTATTAAACGTAGAAAAAAAATTCTTGAAAAAATGATTTTGGAGGTAGGCTAGCAGAAAATAAATACTGATTTTTGGAATTTTTAAAACCATATAATATAAAAATATTATGTTTGCTTATTTAAAATATAATGATAATTATAGAAAAAACTTCATCATAAAATATCCCCCCCACCCAATCTTAGATAACTTTTTTATGTAAATTGTTTCTTGATTTTATATATTTAAGTATTTATATTTTACATAAATAAGTAATGCCAAGAAAGTATTGTTACTTTGTTGTCATTTTTATTTTATTAATATTAATATATAATTACCTTAATTATCATGTTTATGTCAAAGACAAAAATAATAAATTATTTTTAAATCACACAAAAGGCTAAACAAATTAATTACTTTAATTACAAATAGGTAATCAATTTAAATTTTAATAATAATTTTCAATTAGCTAAATTAGTTATTTCCCAATAATTTATTAACGAATTCTTGTTCACTATTATTATATTCAGTTCTTTTTAATTATTCATCTTATAGTTATGGGTCAATCCACCTCACTTATTTTAACCAAAATTTATGTAAATTAAATTTACATCGAAATTGAAGTAGTTTATTAAAGTTTTGCTGATTTTATCCATGAGAGTTTTTAATAAACCATACAATTTTATAAGTATAATATTTTTTTTAATAACTTCAAGACATTTTTTTTTTTATTTTATTTGAACACAGGTCGGTAAGTTTGATTTAATTTAATTCAAATGTTAATGAAATATTTAACCTATACTGGTATCTAAATTAAATTATTTGAATAATTAAAACACTGTAGATAAATAACACATTCGCCGTTACTTAAAGTTTTACAGTAATTTATGTATTTTTTTCACGGATATTTTATATTTATAATTTTTGTAAAGTTGTTACAAATTACAATTACATTTTAATAATTTATTTTGATTTTCTTTCAATAGTTAAATTACTTCTTACAGCTTCATTGTATCATGAATTGTAATTTATAACAAAAATGTTTGCGGTTTAGTTTCATTTACATTTATAACCGTGATATATGTAGCACTCGCGATGATGCGGGAATATGTTAGTAGAATGTACTGTATACTGCCCCTTGCATGGTAGGCTGTAATCGTCAAGTAACGCCAAGCGGCCTGTACGGTTTACAGAACGTAATTTACAGAAATCATATCTTCATTAATATTGTTCACTCATATGAATATGGAGTCGATTCCTAGCAAATTTTAATAAATTTTAAATTGTTCCTCGTTGTTTTCATGTACAACTTTTACAAATTCTAACACTCATCAGTGTTAGAATTAAATAATTGTCGTAGAATGTAAACAGTACGAACTATTTTGTTTTAGCCTATTTCACCAGTAAAGTACAGTAAAGAAATAAGGATTGTAAAAATCGATGTACAATTAATTTGCATAGCATTGTCTTGCAGAGTCAAGTACTAACCGTTCTCTCTACTTGCTCAAGGTCTACTAATTCACGTTAATCTGATCATATTAATAAAAATATTTAATTATTTTTTATGTCAGCATCTACAAAAATTACTTATTTTTTTTGTAACTTGAATTATACAACAGATATTGTTTTTGTATTTATTGGTGTAACCTTCATCAAACAACTGTTTACAGTTTACAAAGGTAATTTAGAATCATTATGAACAATTTTGTAGCTTAAGTGTTTTTATATATGAAATATTATTTATTGAAATATTACTCTTACCCGCTGTATAATAAAAAATAAATATTACTCCCAAAAGTAATATATAATTGAAAATGTTTCCAAATTTTTATAGAAAAAAAATTAAACCTTATCGTTTACTTACAGTGAATTTACGAAAATTATACTGAAAAAAGAAAATTTTTTATTAGAAAAAAACTTTATTTTGAAAAATATTAAGTTTTGACAAAGTGGTAACGCTAAAACAAGTACGGCATTACACGGATTTATCTAGTTCTAGAAAAACATAGGACAAAATTTCAGTAAACCATATTCTGATTTAAATATAAAACTTCATATATAAGTAAATGTCTATTTTTCCTTTGGTAATTAAAATAGAATGGTATTGACTATTCCATGTTTAAATTGGTAAAACTGCCGCAACTTCCTAAAAATCAGAAAGAAACTTCAAATCGAGAACAGTGTCTACAATAATAAATTCTGTTACCAAAATAATTAATATTTAATAAGATACCAAATAATCTATTTCTGAATATTGCTCTGTTCTTTTACTGTAATTTTAATTATCTTTGACAATTAGATCGTTATATACTAATTATTTCTATAGTAGAAATACTTTTTTTTATTTGGTTTATTTTTGAAGTCTTTCTCTCCAAAATTTTCGATTGAATAAAAATTTTTTCCCACTAGAATTTTCGAAAGATGTATGTTACTATATTAGTTTAACGTAATTATTTATCGGGTTATAAAATACGTACTGCAGATTGTGCTATGAGATAAAATTGATAATTAATAGAAACTTAATTAATTGTCAACTTCACTTTTGCTTTCCTGACTATGTAGCAGCTATAGCTATGTACATGGGAATGTATGGTGATCGGTCAAAATTGTGCATATCCGGATATGCACAATTCGGTTATAACCGGTTATAACCGAATCTTGATGAATTTACCCGTAAAAGCCCCAGAAGATCGAAAAATGGCATCGAAATTTCCGTGACAAAATGTGCGTATATATGTTGGCGAGTAAATCGCCTTATATTTCCAAAACTACTTGAACTATTTTCACCAAATTTCGCTAATATATTTCTATAGTAGGGGAATCAAGCCGTCAAATGTGTATGGTGGACCGAGGTGTCTTCGAAAGCACGAACTTTTACGCGGTGCCCGTTTGGGCGCATAGATTGGATATGGATAGAACACTTATTCAAAATTTAAGGAGTGCCCACCGCAGAGCCTTATTTATATGCAGTGGTGTTTTTAAAAGAACCTCCGATGAGGCTACCACCGTATTGGGAAAGGCTTTTCCAATCGATTTAGTGATGAAAGTTTGGGTAGCCATGTGGAGATTGTAAAGAGGCCGAGAGGCCGAGGTATTTGGGATGCGGTTTCGAGCCGGGCCAGTACTGGAGCGGAACGACGATCAGAATGCACCGGATCTAAATTTCGTTCAGTTGTCCACTTCCCGCCTGCAAAAGATGCTGCAGAGCCTCGCGATGGTAGCATGGCAGCCGGAATGTGTCACCACGACTAATGGAAGATCCTTGTACAAGTTTATACAGGATTTGGGTGGGTGGTATGTCTCGAGCTCGATTTTAAGGGTAACGGGTGCCCGGGTGCTCACCAACCAATCTGAATCAATATCGGTTCCGCCTGGCGGCTGATGAGCTCTGCGTCTGCGGGTAGGTCCAGTCAAATGATCACCTGGTGTTTGACTGTCCTGCTCTTGTGGGGGCCAGAGACCGGGTCACCCTGGAACTTCGAGGTCAAGGGGAAAATTGGCTACTTATAAGCGGCTAGTCAATGTGGCGAGAGCCACATTGTCGAACTGTGTGGAAGTTCCTAAATGCGGTTTCTTTGATCAACCGGCATCCGTAGTTTACTTAAGGGAAAGACTGTTACTGCATTGCCGTGGGAAGCTAACTCTGAGTATGGCTGATCACCAGCTAATTATTGTGGCTCCAAGGGCTATAAAATCGTGGACAGGTACTTGCTGACATTCAGTGACCGCAGCGTCTAGGCAGCGAATTGCTGCCTAGATAAAATCAATTTTATTATGGATGTCACATATATTTTAAGTAGTTGAGAGAGTGCGCCTACCCATTTTAGCAAATATATAAAAGTTAGCGTTTGCGACACATAAGCGAGTGGTGTGTATGGGACTACGCTTAGTCCGCTCATGCTGTTAGGTAAGCTCTAGGAGCTATGTTAGTGTACTGGTTGCTAAACTGTTCGAGGCTCAGTTGCCGTTTGTGGCACAGATATTCGGTCTTATGTTTTAGGGCGACCGAATCGGGTGGTGGCGGAAGAAATGCCAAGCAAACCAATATAGTAGGGGCATTGATGCTATTAAATTTTCAATTCAGAAGGTCAGAAGCTGGGGGATATAGGGAGGAAAAACGAAGTTCTCTCCAGATTTTTCATAATTAAGGTTATATATATATATAGATAATTTTTTTTTAATTTTATACTTTTGTAAATATTAATAAAGTAAACAACTTTGATAAAAATAATTTTTTACGAAATTTCGCCCCACTCCTAAAAATGGTTTTAATTTTGAAGAGTTATAGAACGCAGTACTAGGGATGATTTTCTTTAGATTTAAAAAAAAAAAATATTTTTGTGAACACTTATAAAAAGAAACATTGCATAAAAATTTGACTGCTAAATTGCACACTCACTCCTAAAAGTAGTCAGGGTGATGACAACGCGTACGCATTTTTCACCCTAAAAAAAAAAATTCCAAAAAGTAGTAATAATTTTGAAATGTTTTAGAAGGCAGTACAGTGGATCTTTTTCGTTGCAGTTTTTTTCTATTAGCATCTCGTTGGATCTACAAATTTGTTCCCCATCAAAGTGAGTACTTAACCCAGACAAATAACACACCCCACATCCAACTTAGCGGCCGGACTACTGCAGTAGTCGTCTGCTATGTTTGACGTCACAGGTAAGCCGTAGAATTAAATAAATAGACAATATTTACAATGTAAAAATTTACATAACTTGGCCGCTAGGTCCGCCACACCTGCATGACTGCGCGCGCATTTTAGTTAGAATCATTGAATTAAATAAAAACAAAAATTGTATTTAAATAAAATGATAAATATTTTAAATTAATTTGAGTACGTGTCTGTGTGTAAGCCGTGCATCAGAAAAAAGCCGTGTGACGGGAAAGTCCTAAAACTGTGTTGTCAGATTTTTCCTTTAATAATTCAAGTAAATATATAAGTATCAGATTATTATTATTATTATTATTATTATTTCATATTAAGAATTGTGAAACAAGAATTAGGATTACTTATACTGCAGTGTTTGACCCCCAAAATGGTAATTATGATACAAATATAAGTGAATTGGGAAAAATTATTACATAAAATAAATACAATATTATCATATAAATGTTTATTAAAAGTTATATCATCACATAGTCCAGATCTAAGCATTGCAAATTCAGTTTATTATGGTAATTATTTGGTTTTACAAACAATACCAAAGTTCGAATATCTCAAAGTTCTGCATTATTATAATTATTATTGTTATTATTATTATTTTAACAACTGAATTCTGCAAAATTTGAAGAATACTTAATCAAAATACTAATATAAGGATGGTATTATGAATATGATTACTTGGGAATTTCAGCTTAATATGAACAATAATTAAGTTGAACTTACTGTTTAATATCAGTTTTATGCATTTTATAAGTGCTTTTGCCGTAAATGAAAGAAAGAACATAAGCCATTGCTCCAAGCAACGATGATTAACTTTATTATAATTTATGCTGAACAAAAGTCTGCAGAAAGTGGTTTTAATTTCAGTTCATTTTATGGCATACTAGTAATCATCACGTTTGGTATTTAAAATGAATTAATATTCCTGTTTAATGTCGTAATAATCTAAATAAAAAAATCAATTTACGAATTTTTGTTTAAACACAAACTTAAACACAAACTTGTTTAAACACACACACACACACATACATATATATATATATATATATATATACACACACACACACACACACATGGTAAAAATAGAAGCAAAACTGTCAGACTGCATAACTTTTCAAATCCACTTTTATAATTTCAGTCATATCAGAGCTGCTTATCAACCGATTTGAGCAAATAATTAATCAATTTACCGATATTTGTCCGCATAAAGGTTTTTGTTTATTTGGATATCCAGAAACTTTCCTTTAAATTTGGTGAACACCTCCCTCGACACCCTGCATATTTTGTCATTCGTGAAGTTACTATAGTTAATTTATATTCTTACTAAACTAATACACAAACGTATGTATATATATATATATATTTACAGTATTATATATTGTAACAGCCAGAGAAGCTTCTAATACTAGATAGTGTCAGAATACGATGGACAGACAAAATGAAGAACGTAAGTCGACAAACAAATTGAAAAAGAAAAAAAAAATAACTACAAGCCCTGAGGTAGGTAATCCCCACGTCCGGAACATAACATCTACGTTCCACGTCCAGGGCGGCAACAGCTGTACTTAAGTACATTACATATAGCTGGCTAACGGGGTTCCAAGTGTTGTTTCTCGGATATGCTTTTTTCGGCAGATTTTCATCTATAGGCCGAATTACAGGACAAAACTTTGCGGCCACCTGCAGATACGAAATTCTTAACGATTATGGAAATGGATTAATACCGCCTTTAGAACTGGCGATGTGGCGGCCACGGTCAAAGTTATTTGCAGGTGTAACGGAGACCTTTCGTCGTCCACATGCCCCCCGCGATGGCAAGCATGTAGTTAAGGTGCCCATGTTCGGAGCATGAGAGCCCTGAAAGCTTTGGTGTGTAAGGGCCTGGAGTCAGTGCAGAGACTGCGCATCCGCTCTCTGCCAGGACATATGCCGGTTCCACCGGAGTACCGGAACGGACCTCCAGGGTTGGTAGCCCTGGAGTAGGGGTGTACCCCGGCGACTAGCCTTACTACAGCAGGGATGAACTGTTCATGCAAACTGAACAACCAAACGTGGCAGAGGGTTCGCGCAAACACCCTCGTTTAGAACCGGCCGTTTCGCCTGAGGCAAAATGGAGAAAGAGCGCGGAATCTCGTAAAATTGAAGTTGAGGCTAGGAAAAGCTTGCAAAAAGCTTTCTTCAAAAGCAACGTTCCAAAGCCAAAATACTTAGTTGTTACAAAAGAAGACGGTAATTTCTCGAAGGTGAGTCCATTCCTCATCGCTCGAGAAATAACAAAATGTGCTGGAGGCCCTGTTAAGGAAATTAGGAAAACTTTCACAGGACTTCATGTAGAGACTGTAAATGATACACAGTCACAGAAGATCCTAGGTCTTAAAAAAATTGGAGAACTAACTGTACGTGTTGATCCCCACGGCACGCTCAACACCTCAAGGGGTGTTGTGGTCTGTCGGGATCTTCTTAACTGTATGGAGCAGGAAATTGTAGAAGAATTAGCGCCGCAAGGAGTATTAGAATGTCGGAGGTTGAACATGAGAAGGAATGGTGAAGTCCTACCTTCAGCATCCCATGTTCTTACATTTAACTGATTTGCCGGAGAAGATAAGAGCGGGCATACATCGATTGGATGTGCGGGCATTTGTCCCGCAACCAATGCGATGCTTTAAATGCCAACGCTTTGGACACACCGCTGTTAGGTGTGAGAGGCCGCAAATATGCGTGTGGGGTGATGAAGTTCATGAAGGAGAGCCGTGTAAGGAGCCTCCTACCTGTATAAACTGCAGAGGACAGCATTCCTGTAGATCCAGGAACTGTCCTGTTTACAAAGACGAAGTAGCTGTGCAGGAAGTAAAAACCCTGCAAAAAGTCAGCTACTTTGAAGCAAAAAAGATCGTAAACGCCCGCTGACCTAGAGCAACAACAACCTATGCTCAGGCTGCGGCTGCTGTTCCTGCTCCTGCTCCAGTTGCTGTTGATGAGAGTGCAATCATCAACAAACTCGCACCTACCTTGGCTGGCTTAATTGAGAGGATAATTGAAAACAAAATGAAGCCTCTCAGCACTAAAGAACCAGTTAAGCCAAGAATAATTGTACAGCCTCCTGAAGACACATCTCCAAAGCAGAAAGTCGCTCCAATACAGAAGAAAACGGACACTAAACCTGAAATTCAAGTCCGTCTTAGTGAGATTTTAGTCAATGAAAAGAAAGTGACAGCTACAGAGTCTGTTATGGAGGCTCCCAAGCCTCCTTTAACTGAAGTGGCCTCTAAGCCTCAGAGGCTACAAAAAAATTCACAGGGGGGACGAGTGTCCCCCCCTCCGCAGGCGGTGACCGGTGCGACCCCCGTGTCTGGGGTCGGCCAAGTTGCCGCCCCACAATCGGCGCCTGTAACCGGTGCCGATCCATGCCCGTCGTCGTTGGCGGCTTCGGTGGTCTCCGATACGGAGACCGGAAGCCTTACAGGCGACGACCTTCTCCGCGATTACGATGCTGTTCGTAGGATGGAGAAGAAGAGTAAAAAAGGATGGCCGAAAGGATAACCTAGGTCATAATTTAATTTAAAATTAGCGAGTCGACAGTACAGTGGAACATCAATGGATGTTTTTCAAACATCCATGAGCTCCAACGCTTGGTACATGATGTAGACCCGATCTGTATATGTCTGCAAGAAACGCATTTCCGCCGAAATGAAAATTTTAAATTAAAAGGATTCGATATATTTCGGCGAGATCAACCGCCAAATATAAGAGTTAGAGGTGGAGTAGCTATTTTAACATCGACTAGAGCTACCACCGAAGCGGTTGTTCTAAACACAAACCTACAAGCGGTCGCCGTTAGAATGAAGCGTCCGCTCCAGGTCACTGTCTGCAGCATATACTTGCCGTATTTTGATTGGAATAAGGATGACATAGCAAGACTAATTTCCGAGCTTCCCCCACCTGTTTTACTGGTGGGTGACTTTAATGCTCATAATTCTCTTTGGGGATCAGATCGAGTAGATCCCCGTGGAAGAGAACTGGAAGGGTTCCTGATGAATTCAGAACTTATTATTTTAAACGACGGATCAGGAACCTTTTTCAATGCCAGAGATGGATCGACGTCCTGTATAGATCTTGCACTTATAAGTGGATCGATAGCACCAAGGTACAGCTTTCATGTCATAGACGATCTGCATGGAAGCGATCATTTCCCGGTGCAAATTGTAACTGATGTTAGAAGAACAATATATCCCATCCCTAAAAGATGGTTATTTGAAAAGGCAGACTGGACGAGCTTCACAGCTAGAACGATACTCCCGGAAACAACTGGAGTTATCGGAGACGATGTCGACGCCATAACAAATGCAATAATTGAGTCGGCATCGAGATATATTCCCAAAACATCTGGGAAACTTACAAAAAAACCCGTTCCATGGTGGAACGATGAAATAAGTGAAGCTATAAAAAGAAAGAAAAGGGCGTATAACGCCTTTAAGAAGCGTCCTAGCATAGAAAATCTTGTTGCCTTTAAGAAATACAGGGCGTATGCAAAACGTCTTATGATAGACTCGAAAAAACGATCCTGGCAGCAATACGTGTCATCCATTGACAAAACTACTACTGCATCAGATGTTTGGAGGAAAGTGAAGGCGATTTGTGGGCGTAATGATTTTGCTCCCATAACTAGCCTTCAAAATGAAGATGAAATAAAAGACACTCCATATGAAATTGCAGAGCTGTTATCCAATCACTTCTAAAAGGCCAGCAGAACGGCCAACTACGAGGAAGGTTATCGAACCAAAAAAGAAGAACTCGAAGGTCTACTAAATTTTAGAACTGAGTATAATTACTCATATAATGTACCATTTAAAATGGAAGAATTCGCGAAAGCGTTGGAAAAAGCAGGTAACACAGCTGCTGGTCCGGATGAAATCCATTATAATATGATCAGGCAGCTGAACACCACTGCAAAACGCAGATTATTAGAACTTTATAATAAAATATGGCGGGATGGAACGTACCCGCAGCAGTGGAAAAAAGTTCATGTTGTTCCAGTACCAAAGAAAAATAAAAATTTAACAGACCCCAATAGCTATCGTCCTATTTCTTTGACGTGTGCTATGGGAAAAATACTGGAAAAAATGATTAATAATCGACTCGTCTGGGTTTTGGAAAAAGAAAACCTGATATCACCGTATCAAGCAGGTTTTCGGCAATACCATTCTACCACTGATCATATGATCAGCTTAGAGGACATAATATATAACAGCTTTATTAAAAGGAAACATTGTGTCGGAGTCTTCTTTGATCTTCAGAAGGCTTTCGATATGACCTGGCGTCATGGTATAATGCTCCAGATACATGAATGGGGCATTCGTGGCAATCTGCCTATACTGCTCAGCAACTACATGAATGACCGTACCATCCAAGTACGCGTCAACAATGAATATTCATGTGAAAGAATCTTGGAAAATGGCATACCGCAGGGTTCGCCGTTGAGCGGTACCTTGTTTACCATTGCCATTAATAAATTGATACTAGCCATTCCAGTAGAAATCAGCAAAAGCGTCTATGTTGATGATCTGGCAATTGTGTATGCCAGCAACAAGACTGCTATGGTGAGGTACAAATTGCAACGAGCGATCAATGCTCTAAATGAAGTTGCAAGGAATAACGGATTCCAATTCTCACCAGAGAAAACGTGCTGTGTACACTTTTGTAGGAAGAGAATTCCTCATCAAAGTCCGGCGTTGACAATTGATGATAATCCAATACAATATAAAGACAGCGTAAGGTATTTAGGACTAGTATTGGATAAATCCCTTACATGGGGATTACATATACAGGACTTGAGTGATAGATGCAAAAGAGCCCTAAACATTATAAAATGTTTATCGAACTTAAATTGGGGCTCAGAAAAAGAGACATTATTGAGATTGTATAAAGCATTGGTTCAATCTAAACTAGACTACGGATGTATCGTATATTCATCCGCTAGAAAGTCGCACTTAAGAAAGTTAGACGTAGTTCATAATAGCGGAATAAGATATGCAACAGGTGCTTTCCGCACAAGTCCGGCGGCTAGTCTGATGTCTGAAGCCGGAATAATGCCACTACATTATAGAAGAGAGATCCTCTTGTTAAGATATGCAGCAAATATATGGGCTTTCCCTGCTCATATAAATAGTAAATTGTTTACGATTCATCCCATGGCTGCATTATACGAACGTCGTGCTACCTATTCCAGACCAGCCGGAATTAGGTACCACGAATTAAGAAGAAAATATGAAATTGCTATACCAGAGACTCTAGCAATTTCTACTAGAGAAATACCGCCATGGCTCTTTCCAGCGGTAAATACAAGTTTGGATCTCTCTCAAGGAGAAATAAAAAAGAAACCAGCAGTGATCATCCAGCAGGAATTTTTAGCAACCGTCAGTAGTTACGAAGAACATATTAGAATTTACACTGACGGTTCTAAAACCGAACATGGTGTTGGATGCTCGATATATGTAAATGAAGAAGCCCACTTTTGGAGACTGACAGATGTGGCCAGTGTCTACACGGCAGAACTCACTGCAATTCAGCAAGCTCTTCGCTACACTGAACACTATTGCGAAGAGAGAGTGCTAATATGTTCCGATTCATTAACTGCACTCGTAGCAATTCGGAACAAGAACATTTTCCTTGTTTGTAGAGTTATAGGCAAATAAAATTTAAATAATTAAATGTTTTGATCTTACAAGGGGGAGGTATATCGGTTCGAATCCTACTTTATTTCCTTTATTTAACATTTTTTTTAATTTAAATATATTGATTTATTAATAATTATTAACATCTGATTGTAAAACAAATTTACAATACATAATAATTCAATAATATCAACATAAAAAAAAAAAATCAGATGTTATTAGTGAAGATTTTATGTACTTGTAAAAATGTTTATATGTAATTTAATAGGCGTACAAAGAAGTCATGTGGTGTCCACATCATTTTTTTTCTTTTAAGTCTATTTTATTTAACTTAATTTTTCAATTTAAATTTTTATGTTTTTTATGTATTTTTATTTAGTTAAATATTGTATTTTTAATTAGTTCTTTTATTAATCATTCTGTTATTACAGATATGAACTCGCGACTAGCGCTCAAGGGTTCTTTTCTACCTGCATCACAGATAAATATGCTGAATAAAATTGTATACGTAATTTTAAATTCACAATAAATAAATAATAAAAAAGTTGATACAATGAATCAGAAATACTTTAGAAAATGTATAAAAGCTCCGTTATTTGAGATAAACCAGCTCTGTTAAACAAAACTTGTTCGGTAAAAAATACAACGAAAATTTTAATAATATTCAAATCCCTTTATCAAACAGTACTCAATATTCCCAATCCTCTCTTTCTAATAAAAAAAGGAAATAAATAAAAAAAAACAAAAAAATAAAAAATAAAATTGATCCTATTATATATACCAATTTCGTAGAAAATTTAATTCTTATTTATTGTAAATTTAATTTATTAATTTTAATTTTAAATTACTGGATCTTAAATTATAGTCAAATATATTTCAAAGATTGCGTTTATTTCAAATGTGGTACAAAGAAAATTATAAGTTAATAAAAATATACAATCATATATTAGAATTTTATAACGATTATTGTTATTATTTTTATTATATTTAAAAACAAAAATTTTCCTCAATTAACTTTTTTATTTTTTCAACTCATATCAATAACAAGGAAACGGATAGATTTTTTCAACTATAAAATTATTGTTAATTTTTGCCTGAAAAAAATATTAATTAGGAAAATCAGAATTAAAAAACAGATCCTTTCTTTCCAAATAAACTTTAACGTGAGAGAAACATCTTAACGTTGGTTTTATATATATATATTTCTGACAAATCACGGGGTTCTTGCATATGTACTTATCCGATTATATATAAATGAATATTTGTCTGTATGTATGTCTTTTATGCCTTCCTAAACCGTTCATCCGATAGCGATGAAACTTTGGGGAATGGTTGGACGCATGCCAGGGAAGGTTTTTGAATTAGTTTGAACCCGCTAGGTGCCGCTGAAGTCGAGATGTTTCCAAAAAATTTATTTACGGTCCGATTTGTCTCATATTCAGAATACATGTTACGTACATGGAAAGAATTATCTCTGCAAAACATGAACCCGCTAGATGGCGCTGGGGTTGAGATATTTAGAAAAATTATATTTATGGACCGATTTGGTTCATATTCAGAATATGGATATTAATTACATAAATAGAAATATTTTTGCAAAAACTATACCCGCTAGGTGGGGGCCGGTGTCGAGATATTTACGAAACACACAAATATACAAACAGACTTTTTTATTCTATATATATATAGTAATACCGAAGCATTGCAGAGTCTGCTAGTATATATATATATATAAAATACGGGAATTTTGTCAATTTTAAGTTCATTTATTAACAAAAAATTTAAATAAACTTAAAAAATAAAACCGGTTAATAAAATTGCAAAAACAAAAAAAAAAATAAATAAAAGAACTTCTTCTTCAATTTTTTATTAAATTTTTAATTTTTAAAGTCGGAATAAAATTAATAATTAGACAGTAAAATGGAGAAGACTAGAATTAATGAATAGAAGGAAATTAAAAACATATTTAAGAAGGGAAAAACAAAATATATATTTAATTAAAAAAAAAAAAAAATTATTTAAAAATCACAATAGCATTTTCGGTACACAGTAACTTCTTTAGACGTATTCTGTTCGTTACACCTGAATAAGATACAGTGTATTGAAATTGCTGTTGTGATTTTTTAGATAATTTTTTTTTTTTAATTAAATATATATATTTTTTGTTTGTTATGATGGATTTTCATCAAGTAACGGCTTCATTCATCGATTACTTGTAAAACGTATTTTATTTTGTTGAAAATTTTATTACTCTTTTTTTTTAATATAGATTTTGTTATTAATTTTTTAAAAGTTTTTTTTTCACTCAGATTGGTTCAAAATATTGACGTTTTATATATTAGTTAAAATATAAAAATTATTAAGAGGTAATTTTTTACTGATGACATTACTTCCCCCTTGTTGTATAAGTTATTATAACATTCGGGAAAATAAAAATTATGTTGTGCAAGTATGCTTTTTTTTTTGTTCACCAAAACTGACAGCGTAACTGAATTAAAATACCGAATGCATTGAATTACTGTTATTTTTTTTTCTTAATATACAGATCGATTTAAAAGTGATTATTACTAAAAAAAAAGAGATGAATTGTGAAAAGATATGAATGAGGCAATAAATATTATGATAAGAATAGCTGTACCACAGGTTCATAAGTTCTACTATTTATGGTGTAAACTTACTTAGGGAAGATGAATCTGAAGACATAAAAACACATTATTACAACCGAGGTAAATTTATGTAAGGGACATGCCTTACAAAAAACGTATAACGTCTAAACTATTCAGATCTGACAAAACGGATATTTAAAAGTTTTTTAACTGAATATTAAATATAATCTGAAGAAATCTGTGCTAATGAAATATAAGCCAAGTAAATAACTTAAAAAAATAAATAGAGCAAAAGTATATTTACTGGATTTTTTTTTATTATAAATATTTTTTGTGTTCCGATAATTATCTGTTATACCTACTTATCAGATATACATAAAAGATGTTTTCTGTAAAATGCTCAGAATTCATGATTGTTAATCCTTTGTAAAAATATTTAAATTATTAAAAAAAAAACACAGCTCAGATGAAAAGTAAAAGCTTAAAATTAAAAAAAAAAAATGCAGTAAACGACCAGCACCTTACGGTATAACAATAAATGAAAAAAACAAGAAATGTTAAAAATAAAAAAAATAATGTAAATTAGGGTTAAAAGAAGGACCCTCCTTCACAATAGAATCTGAGATTAAATAGAACAATAATAAAAGAAAGACAAAATATAATTTTATGTGCGGTTAACTTTATTATTTTTATTTATTTACATAAAAAACGGTATATGAAAAAGTGGGAAGTTAAAAATTAATGGAAAAACTAACTTTGAAAAACTCTACATTATACTAAATTATGTCGATATATATAATAACAAAAGGAATAAAATTACTTTCATTATGATAGTAGTGTAAAACGAAGAAAATATCATTTGTGATAGTAGAAATTTTAAACCGGAAATGGTCATAGATTTTTCAACAAAATGAATATTATTTTAATGTTAAGTTACTGTGTTTAATGGTATGTATTCAGAACTACTCATAATGATATAAACAGAGTCTGATGACATATTGATGAAAATTAAAATTAAAATTTCAAAACCTATATTAAAATCATAATTATTTATTTATTATTAATGTTTTGTTGTAATGGTAAAAGTAAATAAGATTAACTAAAGTTTTTTTTTTCATTAAAAATTATTATTGTCTATTCGTCATAAAATTAAATATTGCAGAATATTTAATAAAACGTTGATTCCTTCATAATACAAAAAGAAAACAATATATATACATATATAATATATAAATTTCCCTAATTTTGTTAATTTTGTAATAATTAAAAATTGACATATGAATAAGTTACTCACTCAAAAATATATAATTTAGGGAATAAAATATATCAAAATTAACGAGTAATTAGAATTTTTATTAACACATTTTCATTTCTAAACTTAAGAGGTAATTAATCAGCTGTTTTAGATAGATTTCACAATCTTGGTATATTTATTAATCTTAATAATTCTTCTTGTTATAGACCTTGACGTGTACAATGAAATTCATATTTCAAATTGTATTTTATCATATTTCCTTTTATTAAATTATGTTCCTTTTCTGAAATTTATAATCTACAGGTAAAGATAATATTTTTAGTGTTAATTCAACGCAACTCATGTATCTTAAAGTGAGAGAAACATTATTCTTATTATTATTTTTATTTCTATATCTTTCTTTCTTTCTTTGTCTCTTTAGCCTCCGGGAATTCAAAGGATGAATGAGGATGATATGTCTGAGTATAAATGATGTGTAGTTTTGTACAGTCTCAGTTCGACCATTCCTGAGATGTGATCAAAGTTTTGTAATATCGAATGTTTGAATTTTTTATTTTCCCGCCTGTTGCTATAGCTATAGAAGGTAGAGTATGGTAATCGGTCCAATTTGGGCATATGCGGATTTCATCGGATCTTTACGTTTTAACACCTTGGGAAACCAAAAAACCGGATGGAACTTTGAAGTGTGTGTGTTCGGGGTGTTCACCACTAAATCACCAGAACTACTCCACCGATTTTGACCAAACGTGGTCAGATTGCTTCTATATATGGGGCATTGATGTTATTAAATTTTCAACTTAAAAGATCAAGGGTTGTACAAGGGTTGTACATTAAGGGGCTGTACATCAAGGTCACCTTCAATATCTCGAGATTTCGCCTTATTAAGGTCTTATTTTATTAGGCATATTTGTTAACAATAAAAAAAAATTCTAACAAATATTGTAAATTCACACACTTCCGCAAAAAAAGGTTCTATTAATAAATAATAAATTAAATAAAAAAAAATAATCTATTAGCTAAGTGGGTACAGTGTGTCATTAGTACCCCCTTTTACCATGAGGAGCGCTAGTTTAGCACTGACATACAGATGCTGTAGTCGTCTTTTTTATTTTTCTGTTTTGTCTCCGATATCAGCTGTGTTGTAACGTCACATGTGAGTGGTAGAATAAAAGAATAAATAATATTTAAACTTAAAAAAAGTAATTAAAATTGCCTCCAGTACCACCACACCTGCGTGAATGAAATTTGGTATCAGCGCGCGCTTTAGTTTAATCACTGAATTAAATAAATGAAAAAAAAATTATATTTAAATAAAATGATAAATATTTTAAATTAAGTTGTATATTGTATGTGCGCGTGCGCGCGCACATACAATATATATATATATATATATATATATATATATATATATATATATATATATATAGTGTGTGTGTAAGCCATGCACCAGAAAAAAGACGCGTGGCGGGAAAGTGCGGTAGCTTTTTAAAAATCTTTTTAATTTATTTGAACTTTTAATAAAATTTGATCATAATTCACCTCCGTCCCGAAAAAACAAATATTAGGTAACTCTTACAGTTTTCAGTGGATTTTTTTAGTTTCTTCTATTTAACTTTAATAAACGTAGAACATCCTTGAGATTTATGGATGGGGAAACAAAAAAAAGTAAAAAAAAATCTCGATTTTTTGAATCTATTAAATTTTTTTTTGTGTAATTATTTTTTCCGTTGTACAAAAATAAATAATCAATGACCAGGAAAGTATAACAACTTTGTTTTCAATATTTTTTTTTTTTAAATAAATTAAGTCGTTCTTGAACAACAGGTGTAGAATTCTACCATATAAGTATTAAGATTTAGATTTTTAAGTTTTAGATATGGACCATAAATCTCAATAATACATTTTCAGGAGATAGCAAAACCTAACTCTGTGTAATTATGTACTAGAAAGATATAATACTAGAATTGCTTATTTCACATTTAAAGTTAAGGAGGAAAGCTTTAAAAGTAATTTATTTATTAATTTTTGTAAGACTTTAAGGGGACGTTAAAAGTTTCCACCAGTTTCTAGCTCTTAATAATTGGACTCAGTAACTTGTTAGAAGTAGCGTTGCTACTTACACAAATAACACGACCTTCAATAGAAGTTCAAATAACATACGGCAACATTACATTAGTACCCCAATCCATTAGCATCCGTGTTGCCCAACTGTATAATACGTCAAGCAGTAAAGTTTATTGCTTTCAGTACGTTAAAAATACACGAATAATTTTTATCTAACACCTTTCTTCATCTCATTTTCATTAATTTTATTTATTATTATTTTTATTTTTTTTTTTAGTGAGAGCTTAATATTTTTTACGCTTACATTTGTACATTTAATAATAATTAAATTTAATTTATGCAAAATAATAAAAAAAAGGCGCGTTAATGATTCTATTGTAAGAGATTTATTCTTAATAAAATCCCTTAAGGAGTAACTGCGTTGTCTGAACAAGAAGCAGAACGGCTTATCTCAGGGGACCTCAACAGATACCAACGCTTCTAACGTTAATGCCTCGACCGTCTATCGTCTTGGTTGTTTTCTTTTGTCCTTACTTCTTCCGAACAAGTAACCTTGTAAATTTCTTTACTACAAGACATTAGATATTTTGTCTCCTGTTCACCACTGTGCATTCTAACTTGGATATCAATTTTTCCCCATTCTTGATTTTATGAGATTTTTAAATTTAAGTATTTCAGTAACTTTTTTATTTAAAGTGTTAATTTTATTATTGCAATAAAATTTAAACTAGTTGTGGATTCTTATTACATAAATCAAATGTTTCAAAACTTTTTCACTAAAGAAAGTCATAGATAAATCACAATCCTAAACATAAAACAAATTTGAAAAATAGCCTACTTAATTATGATAAAAATGTTACGTTTAAATATAAAACGTAAATAGATGAACGCAAATGAAATCAGTATTTCTAATGTACATATAGGAGTAAATCCTCCTGTTTTTCCCTAAACAATGAATGCTGAGATAGAAAGAGAATATGGGAGATTTCAAAGGGTTTTTAAATGTAAAGGAGTCGAGTAGGAATTAAGGAGAGATTAGACTGTGATAATTCACCTTTATGAAGAGCAGAGTATTATGCTGGCATAAAAGAAGTAAGCATTTTCTAAACAGAAAGGAGGTTGTAGAAGTTCCAGAAAATATGATAACTCTGCATGATGGAGGATATGAGATAAACTGGATCTGCAAGGATATAATTATTATTGATAGAGGCAATTGGTGAAGGATTATATGCATCATCAGGTAACAAAGTTGTAAATGTATAAAATTATAATATTTTATAATAGTGATTGAAAAATCAAAACAAATACTATCGTGAAAAAATAATATGTCAATAAAAATATTAGAATGAAAATTGCAGTGGAATTTTTTTTTATTAATGCTAGCGTAAACTTTTCTAAAAAATGTGTATAGTAGGAAACTTTTGAAATAGGGAGATAGAAACGAAATCCAATAACTGAAATTGAATTTTATTTTTAATTATTTTGTGATAATATACAAGAAATAAAAACAAATAAGAATATCCATCAAAACGAAAGTATATACAATAAACTGAGAAAAGGCTGTTGAGAAGATATCAATAAGATAAGTTTAGTAAAATAGCAAAAGAGTTCTGGGTAGGCCTAGAAAGAATGTTTCAATGAAGCCATATTAATCTCTAACGTCTAATCCATAATTACTGATAATAAAAACAATATTTATTTTTTTTATAAAACGAAGAGGAAGCAACTTTTCTCTGTCTCATCCCAGAAACATAATATTGATACATTTACGAAATAATACACATTGTATAATATTTACCAAATTTGACGATATTCCTTTGGGTACACCACTTCTTACCTATTAAACTGAATTCACACGATACGAGTTCAAGTATGTGAAAAGATTTATAGAATACGAACTTGCCCGTTAAAATATTTCACTTGTACGTTAGAATAGGTTCACGCACGTGTTTTTATAAACATCAAACGTGGCAGAAAATTTTCAATGCTAATCGACTCCTCGAACAAACATTAGTTTTATTTTAGTCTTACTACTGGTTTTAGTTTACTACTGCATTTATGTATTGTGAAATCTGATTAATTCATATTTGCTTTATTTCTTTGATCTACCTTATCAATTTATATATAATTATATTTCAGTTATTAGTGTATAATTTTCTGTGGTTATTTAATTTACAAAGTTCTTAGTATAGAAATGCAAAATTTATAAAAATTAAAATCTTATTTTTGTTCAATTTTATGAAATATGTGCAGTTTTATGATATATAATGTCGAAATAATACAAAATACAAGACAATGAAATAAGATCCTGTAGGTTATATTGTAAAATAATTGGTTATTGTAGCATTATAATAGAGTTATAACGCAATATATATATATATATATATATATATATATATATATAAAATTATAATTTTATAACATGACATTATAATTGTTCTCGAGGTGCAGACGATCTGAACCCATCATTCAAAGAGTATTTATAACACCATCTCAAGATTAAAGAAGACAGAGGTATTCGTATGCGTTCCAGGCCATTGCGGCATCCTGGAGAACTGAACGCGCTGATGAGGCGGCCAAGAGTGCGGCAACAAATATTCTCCGATTAGAATTAACATATGATAACGATTTCAAACAGACAGTCCGTGTCAAACTACGTACTCAATGGAATAAGTTCTGGCTGCTGAGTCCTCCCAAGGCCTTACATGGCATCCGGCAAAAGGTCTTCGAGAAACCTTTAATCCCAAACAACAGAAGAGACCAAGTCATCCTAACTCGGTTGAGGATCGGGCACACGTCAATCTATTTATAATCCACGACGATTTATTTATAATAGATGATCTATGTGGCTATACTCAGAAGAACTGCGAGGCGTGCAATGTGCAATCTAAAAGTAGATGTCCAGTGTTTGGGTATAATCGACGACAATTAAAGCTGGATTCAGATGTGAAGGGTTAACTCACCCAGAAAAAATACTTTAAAAGACTGTTACGGTTTCTCTGTGATTGTGGACGAAGAACTTAATTTAGCCGTTTTGTTACGTAAGGAAAAGAGGAGTATTTGGCTTTTGAAGTTTGGTTTTACAGAAGGATGATGAAGATAAGTTGGATTCAAGTTGGATGACAAAAAGTGTCAAAAGCCGAGGTATTTAAAAAAGTTAAGTTTTGAAACGATTAAAAAGAAGAAGAGTTCAGCTAACAGGACATTATTGGGCACCAGGGTCTGGTTAATAGGATGATAAAAGGACAAATGTAAAGGATAAATTGCAGGGGAAGTCCTCCGTTGGAGTTCATGAAATAGATAATGGAGGATTTGAACAGTGGTTCTTACTGGGAGCTAAAGAGAGAGGCTGATAAGCGAGAAGAGTGGAGAATGCTGCCAACCAGTCTAAGAACAACCAAAGAAGTAATTTACGGTAGATCCCTTACGCAGTATGTGTGAAGGTGAAAATGATCTAGTAGTGATGTTCCAATATTTGTTATTCACGTTCCAGCTTGCTATCCAATGTTTGGTGTTTATTGACTAATTATTTATGATCACTTAGTTTTATTTAACTCGCTAATGACTGTTATCGTTGATGCAACTATAAACAGAGGATGGAAAAAAAACATTTTAGGTCTCGATATTGCCAAGAATTACAATAAAATTTAATTTTAGAACCAAAAAAAAGTGGTGAATATACCTCAAATGTTTAAAAGCAACGCATCAGAAAGATTATCTTTAGATTTATATTTTGATTCTATTTTACATACATTATTTTAACATTCATGATCTATGAATCTAAACCACTCAGACTCGTTTACTTTTATAATTTACCTTAATACTTTCAAAATATTCTTGGTAAATTACTACAAATTTATCTTGTAATAATAAGTAATTAATTCTTCGATAAAGTACTTAATTTTATCGAATGATGTATAAAATAATCAATAAAAATACAAAAATAATAATAAAAAGTGAATGTAGAGACGAAATTTGAAACGTAAATAAATTACACGACAATCGTTAAATTAAAATCGGTATGTAATAAATATGGTATTGTAACTGTTATTTATATTTTACATTTGAAATAGAAATGTAAATAAAATGGAATACGTTGTTTGACATGTTATACAAAATAAATGTAAATGTTAAATAACTAATTTTTATTATAAAAATAATTGATTATAATTTATTTTTTTTTTTTAATAGTTCTACAAAATTAAAAAAATTCTTTTTTTTTCCTTTTTTTTAATCCCACCTCTGAGAACCTGATCCACCGTTAAGTATAAACTCACCTCTCACAGGTACCACTGCCTCAAACCACTTGCGAACAACTCTAGGCCCGGCTATGCCGTTCCCAACGTCCCCATCCAAACAGCCATGACTCGGTCTTCATTTTCACGCCTCAAATGGGGAAACCCCGGAGGGATCTCCCCACCGGGACTACGGTCTTAAAGTGTTGTGTTGTGGTAGGGGGAAAATATCTAAAAAGTTTCTTTTTTAGATTAAAATAATTAATTCGTCTTGTTTTTCTCTGTAGCAGATATCAATTATAAAGTTGTCAAAACTTTATAATTATCGTCTAGTAGTTTCTATACGAGCAGTTTTTACGTTTTTATTGCTACATGACGTAATTTTTTCACGTTTTAAAATATCTTTGCTTTTCGGCAAGTATTCATGCCGTTTGTAATATTTCCCCTGTACACTACGATTCTACTGATCTGTGTCAGTGGTAGAACGGGTAATATGATAAAAATCAGACTAATATTTCTTTATGTATAGAGTATTTTTTTAAAATGGTTTGTGGTGGATTTTACATTCAAAAAATGCAAAGCTACGTTAAAGCACTGTCTTTAAAACAAAATTATTTTTCACCATTTTATTTTTGGATAACAAACTGGACCATGAATAAAAAATATTTGAACATCACCACTAGACTATTTTCACTTCACACACTACAAGGGATTTCACGTAAGAAAATCCGGTAAATAAACTTCATCCCACAATTATCATTCGAATATAACGTCACTAGATAATGTATATGTATGTTAAGTCAAATGTATATTTGTTTTCTATTAATAAAATAATTATTATTTAAAATAAATAAGGAAAGTGAAATACGACACCAAAGGATTCGATTTAATTAAATAAATTATATATGATAATTTTATACTTGAAAATGATTAAAATATACTTTTTAAAACTTTCATAAAACTTAATGGTTGAGATAATAAAATACAGTATTTTTTATTCAGTAGATTGTGGATACCGATGCTCTTTGGTGGTTGGGTTTCAATTAACCACACATCTCAGGAATGGTCGAACTGAGACTGTAAAAGACACTACACACTCATACATATCATCCTCATTCATCATCTTAAGTAATACTTGAACTGTAATTCCCGGAGGCTAAACAGGAAAAAGAAATAAGTATTGTTTTTAAGCAGGATTTTATTTTCTTTATTTTATAGCAGTTTTAGCAAGTTCAGTAGAATACAATGAATTTAAATTTCAACTTACTTCCTCGTTCATTAGCATTTGTATTTTTAAATAAATTATTAATATAATTAAAATTACTAAATATTTTTTTTGCTTGTAGACTCTTCCTCTTCTAAATTAAATCAGTTTGTAAATGATAAAGGTCTGCTCTGGTTTCATTAAACAAATAACTTGAAGCGTCGTTTTGAACTCCTTATATTGTCCTTTTATCATACAACTTTTACTTTTATCTCCCCCATTAATTCACCAGTTATAAAGTCGTCGATTATAATTTTATTTAATAAACGAAGAAAACAAAAAAAAAATTGCAGTTATGTCTTGTAAAAAATGAAGAAAAGTCTATAAAATTCAATAAAAATAATAAGGGAAAGATTTACTGCTGACTTAACATTATAGATCGACTGAAAGAAGAAGAAAATAAAACGACAACCGATGCGGATACATAGCATTTCGTAGGTCAGGTTACTTATGATCAAAAAGAAAAAGGCACGAGTAAGAGTGGACTAAGATAAAAAGAGAAGATGGAAAACAAAAAATTGTCGATAAAATTTCTTATCGAACTCACTAGAAACATTCAGAATTTTAACATTTAGAATAACTGAATTTTTAACTATATTTAAGCATCTCAGTTTTAATGAAATAATTTTATTTTAATAATTATACTGCTTTATTCTACATTAATTAAAATAATAATAAACACAAGCTGACACCTATTTCCAAATATATATCATTATTAAAAATTTATTTTTATTATAGTTATAATCATAAAATTTTCCACAGGTGTTATTATATTTTATTCATCGTTATGAAATTTGAATAAACTAAATAAATACAATTTTTTTCACAATATCATTTCAAAAGGTTTTTCTTTATAGAGGTAGATATAAATAATCTACCTAGTCTTTGTCATTTTTCTTCATAGTACGAAGTAAAGAAAGTATTGTAAAAGTTATAGAAATAATCGCAAAAAATTTTGGTTTTCAGATTTCATTATTTTAAGGCTAATTAGTTTGTATGCGCAATTAAATTTTGACGTATTCATTTAGAATGAAGAAAAAATAGATTAGAATTTTTTTTTTAGATTTAATAAATTCAGTTTGTACGTAAAAAGGTGTGACATAGAAATTTTTGTATGTTGTTCATTTGTTTGTTACTTTTCTCGATGATTTTGGTAATTTTTACTGGACACTTATTACAATTTTTTTTATTGCTAATTCATTGAACGCTAACAATTTTGCTTAAAAGCAAAACGTATTAAGAGTCTAAAAATTGTATTATATTTAAATTTAATTTGTTAGTCTATAATGCAAAACACATCGATAATTTATTTTAAAACAGCTTCTTCTTAGGTATACAGTATATTTTTTGTATTATAATAGATAATGACGGCGTAAAAATTAACGGTTACGAGGTGGCAACTCGGAAGTACTGAGCACTCGGGTGTAATGATCATATTTAATCGGCCCTTTGAATCTCGTTATAGCTAAGTTTTAGTGTATATTTATTCTTGATATAGAGTGCAATTCTTAGTTACTGTATTATCACTGTGATAACGATGATTTTTATCTTCGTTTAATTTTTTATTATGCTAAGATTACGTACTATACAATATTACGTACTACTACAATTCCATTAGAAAAAATTTATAGATCATTAAATAATTCTTTTTTATATTTTTTTAACATTTTTTTTGTACTATATTTTATTTAAATTTAAGATAAGGTTGATAGAAAAAACAGAACTTGAAAAATAATTTTCTAAAAAATAAAACAAATAAATAAAAACTGTTTTAACTAAACTATTAAACTGCGGAGTTAAATTTTAAATTATCATAAATAAGAAAAAACATTAATCGTTACTGAAGAAAAGGAATGCATACAAATGTCATAAGAAAATTATAGTTTTAGCCAAGACTCTCCAAAATGCTGGAATATAAATTTCATTTTTCTGGAACTGGACGAAAATAAAAATGAATAAAAAATTAGTTTTATTTTTCACATTAATTGTTTTTGGATTTTCGAGTTGAACCACTCTAAACATCAAATTGAAATATATATACACGACTTCCTTTTTGAAGATGAATAACAAACACACTTTTTTTTTTTAATGTAACAATTTTAAATATGGGAAGATTAGAAATAGAAAAGATATTAAAATGCTTGGATTTTGAGAAACATAAGGTATTTTTTAAATATTATTAGAATATAATTCAGTAGGCTTATTAATAATAAATAAGATTAATAAAGTCTACTTATCATACTTTACAGCATAGATCTGAATTGGTCCGTAAATTTAACTAAACAAAAATATAAAATTTTTATATATACAGATTGATCCGGGATTAATGCCGGGAATAATGTAAGAAATTCTTACGTTGCTTGCACGTGTTCTACTATAGATAATAAAGAAGATAATTCATATAAACATAGGTTCGCAAACTTTTTATTAGCGAGTGTCGGCTGTCGAAAAATTTCGGCTTTATTTCTGCGCCTTCGATAAAATTAAGCCACTCGCCTTCGATAAAATTAAGCCACTCGCCTTCGATAAAATTAAGCCCCTTTTTTAGGTCGACCCAAAAAAGGGGGATAATAATACTAGGGACCCAAAAAAGGGGTAAATTTAGTGGTTTTATATGAAATCTGATTAGAAAAATTGAAAAAAAAGTAAGGCATTGTTAGACAACACACACTATTCCACTTAATTACATCCACATTCATATTCGTTTTATATTTATACAAACGTGATTACTGTTCAAAGCAATAAAAAAAATTAGTTGTTACAATCAGCTAATAATATTGCCAAATTATGAGATAAATTATTTAAAGCAAATTTAAAAAAAAAAATAATTTTTTATTAACTTTAAAAATGTCTAATGATTTGATTTTTCATTTTTACTTTGTAAACGTGAAAAATTTCGATTTTCAGATTTCAACGGAAATAAACATTTTGACCATACCTGAAACTGTTTTGACTAGTTTCGGCGTGACGTCTCTATTTCGCATAACTCAAAAACGATTAGCCGTAGAATCTTGAAATTTTGTACATAATACTGTAGTAACATCTAGTTGTGTACCTTGTGAACCCCTCCTTTTGATTGGAATCGACTGGGGCAAAGATGTGTGTACAGTCAGACCTCTAAATAAAGCGGGATTTCAATTTTGAAAAATTTCAGTTTTGGATATTTTCTTAACTGCAAATTAAGCTCTCGATGATATCTTTTCAACGATATATCATAAGTGGTACTTATTTTCATTGGTTCCAGAGTTATAGCCAAACAAAATTTTAATTAATGAAATATTTGGATCTTACTAGGGGAAGGCACACATCGGTTCGAATCCGACTTCATATATATATATTTTTTTTTGTTCTTAATTTCTTTTGTTTTTTAATTTATGTATATTGATTAATTAATAACTACTAACCTCTGATTGTAAAGAAATTTTAACAATAAATAATAATTCAATAATAACAATAAAAAAAAAAAAATATGGAAAAAAATCAGAAATTACGAGTGAAATAAAATTTTATGTACTTCACATTTTCATTCAAAAAATTTTACAATCAGAGGTTAATAGTTAATAATAAATCAATAAATTTAAATTAAAAATAAAAAGAATAAAAAAAATATATCTATATGAAGTCGGATCAGAACCAATATGTGTATGTTTACGGATAAGACACGTTCTCACTTACACCATATATCTGTTGAGCGACGGGAAATAAAATTAATATATAAACTAACATTAAATACTACAATTCTTTAGTTACCATACACACTATAATTCTGCCTTTTTAAATTTAGTTACTTTTTCAGGTTTCTATAATGCCTGAATATATTAATTGTTATTTATCAGTAATATTCTCACAATACCATGAGGGTAATGAACACAGCGTGGGTCCAGGGGGCAGAGCCCTCTGTCTAGACGGGTATGACGACCGAAGCTAGCTCTGCGGGTCCGGGATAATCTGGTCTTTGGGGGTTCCGTTCCCTGAACCCCCAGGCTAGCGGGTTGGGCGATTGAAGCGAGCCCCGAGCGGCTAGTATATATATGTATATAAATTTTTCTTCATAGAATGATAAATTTCACTTTATCTAGAATATTAATTAAAATTATCGAAAATATTCCATAATCTATTGCATTCTGTACAATTTCGTTTCAGAAATTGTTTTCACAAACTTTTGACATTGGAATTTAAGATAACTTAGGAAATTTAAAATAAAATAGTTAATCTCTTGGTGAAGACGGTTGGTTTTCTGGAATGTGTAATCTTGTACTTCATGGAAGAGTTAAAATATTTTCTACATGTTATTTTCCGGGAGGATTTTACCCCATCTTTGTTTTATAATTTTTGGAAATTTAAGATTCAAAACTCTGGCTAGTTAGTAAGTTGATGATATTTCTGTTTTGGCTGCAACACTATTTTTTCATTGGTTTACGGAATTTTTAAAGAACTTATTTCATAACTGCTTGGTAAATTTTAGAGCGAGGTTGGACTGTGTTTTCATAGGAATGATGAATGAAGACAACGCCTTGTTGCTTGTTGAATAATGGTTTAATGAATTGTCGTCTGTTAAATTGTCGACAGTTAATGAAATGAATTGTAACATAAAAAATATAAAATTAAATAAAACATTAAAGCTAATGTTCATCCGAACTAAGAGTATGACATGACCGCCTTGGATCAGCTTCGAGCGCCGAATGCTAGTAACTATGTTTAACACTCACTGATTGTCCATCCGACCGAAATGAAAAATGCTACCGCACTGCGTGGGATTCTAACGTAGAATCCCGTTTAATATCTCTTACGACTAGTAAATTCTGGTAGTACCCAATCATTCTGAATAAAAATTGTACCTGATTACTAAAAACGGTGAGCTACAGAAATCTAGTAAGTCGTTACATGGATTGCAAAACATTCTGATAGAAATATATATATTTTTTTGTATTTAAAAAGGTTGTGGAGGCCAGGTGCTACCCGAAAAGCACTTCAGCTGTTATTGGATATGGTCTCTCTCTTTTTCTGTTTAGCCTCGGGAACCACCTAAGGTATTACTTCAGAGGATGATGTGTGTGAATGTAAATTAAGTGTAGTCTTGTACAGTCTCAGGTCGACCGTTAATTGAAACCCAACCACCAAAGAACACCAATATCCACGATATAGTATTCAAATCCGTTTAAAGTTACTTAGAACTCTTGACTTTGAAATAGCCTTTGCGAAGACGAGTTTACTACTAGACCAGCTCGGTGGGCTTATTGATATGGTCTGGATAGCAGACAACCCACGTCCGAAAAAATTAGACTGTGGATGCTTTAGTTCTACAGGAACTAGATTTCTCAATATTTAACTAGAGCAATATTCGTATAACTAAAAGTGGATAATACGAGATCAAAATAAGGATATTAGGAGTGGGTGCTAAGAAAGGCGGATTTATTGAAGCAGAAAGGAAATGCACCTACGTAATAGATTAAATTCAACTTTCCTGCCACGAGCCCCCCCTACAGGCTTTCAGGGAATCGGATCTTTTATTCAGGATACGAGACACACATTATTAGTAAAATATTAGCTTTAAGATTAACTTTAAGAAATTCTAAAAAAATAGGTTTTTCCAGAGAATGGAGTACCTGAGAAATTTGTTTTAACCCTAACTAAAACTGAAAAATATGTTTTGGCGCTTATTGGTTTCCTAATGAAATATATAAGGTTAAAGTAAACCAACTACAAGAGCTTTATCTGTTAATATTATTTGTATATTACCTATAATTTATTTCATTATAATTTTATAATAGATAATATCATTTAAATTAAAATATAAAAATACAAATTAATAATGTATAATTAAAATATATATTTATGTACATAAAGTATATCATTGTTGTATTCATAAATACAAAGAACTTTTTTATTTGGGTGAATAACACTTAACACAAGTTTTCACATTTTTTTATCACAAGAAGTTCGTGTGTAGCTTATCAACTGAATGGCGTTTTTTTCTATAACTAAATGAATTATGGATAAACATTGTTCAGTCCATACAAGTTTGAATACACGAGGTTAAATTTAAACCTATAAACAAGCTGGACTTAAAATAAGAATATTTTATAAGAAGGAATAAGTAAAGGCAAAAATAATAGTGGATAGATAAAAAAACAATATTAAAATAAAGTAAAAAAGTCAAACCCGTCCTAAAAACCAAGACTATGTTCGTGCATCCATATTAAAAAAACACACACCTGCTATTTTTCCCGAGAGTAGTATAAGATTCGTCACAATAGTTTATAACATTGTGGTATATCTACAGGAGTACCAACTTGATGGATTTTAAACTACAATGTGGTGGATTACTTACTCTTTTGAGCTTAACTTCTGAATTAAATATGAAATAGCACAGCTAGTGGTAACACGGCAGTTTTTTGTTCTGACGTAGTACTTCTTCAATAAATACTTGATGTCTTTCCAAAGAAAGTTCAAATAGAATCATTCAGCAAAGAAAAAAATTACACTCTACACTGTTTAACAAACACGGTATGAGTCATAAATATTTATTGCAGAAACAAAAATTTATTAAAAATAAAATAAAGGAAAAATACAAAATAAGCTCTGTAAAAAAATATCAACAAAAACATTACAGTTATAAATATATAATATATCTATCCCATCATTTATTTAAATAAAACTTAAAATCTAATTCTCTTAAAGAAATTATGTTGAAAAATTAGATTTTTAGTTAAGATCGCTTAGCATAGTTTCCATAATAATTAAGTAATTAACAAACGTTTCTAATCATGATAAAAAGAGAACAAAAAATAATAATTTCGAGAACATTATAGGGAAAGCTACAAAATTTTCAGCTTTAAAATTCACTGAACTCATATTTTTTAATTTCGAAAGTAAGATCTCTGTGGAAATGATTGAAAACTTTAAATGATAGCCGATTACATTTTTTATTACAATAAAAATTATTTAAAAAAAAATATCAACTAAAAAAAAATATTACTATTAAAAAATAATTTAATTTAATTTTTTATAATTTAATTACTATAAAAAATATTATTAATTAAAAAATAAAAAAAATAAAAAATCAATTACTATCCGGTATACTCTAGAAAGTGATTAATCACTTTGAATGGTTGCTTGTATTCTATTTTACATGTTTAACCAGTAAAAGTTCAGAAATATCAAATATAGTACACAATGATTTTTTTTTTTAAATGGAAATTTTTCCAATCTTTTTCCAAAAACAAAACTAAATTTGTAAAAATAAAAATGTAACTCACTATATTATTTTGAAATGTATTTTTATACGTGATATATAATACGTGATTTTTTTTTTATATATATATATATATATATATATATATATAAATTTAAAAAATCTTCTAATAATCATAATAGTCAATAATTATTGATACAAATAATAAAAACTAATTTTATCTGAAAATAAAAGAACAAACATTTTTTAAAAAATACAACAAAAAAAAATCGGAGAATATCAAAGTGGATTTACACATGGAAGAAGGTGCACTAAACAAACTCTTCATCTAAAACAAATTTGACATTATCACAAAACAAGTAATATCTTTTTTTAGCCGATAAATCAATTCATAGAGAAATTAAAAATTAAAACCCTTGAAGAATTGAAAATATACCCCAAACAAGAAACATCATAAAATAAACGTTATCAAACACAAAATCTAATGTAAAATATTTAGAAGAAATTTTAGAACCATTTGAATTTCACCAATCCTCTGTAATTGTGCCCGAGATAAAATATAAAACTTTGGGGAAAGGAGGTTAAAAATTTAAACGTACTTGACAACATAAAAGTGCTACATACCTAATTTCGGAAAAGTTCAAACCTGTTGGTCTTCACGATAATTATTCTAAGACAAAGCGAAACTCCAAATTTATAAATAAAAAACGATGTGCAAGTAAAATTGGTCTACAAAATTCCTATGAAAAAAACAGAATACTTTTCCAATCGTAAAAAAACAAATTCTAATCATTTAAATTTTCTAGAACAAAGAAATAAATTGTCCAAAAATTTGAATATCTAGGAGAAATCAAAGATTTCATTACACCAAATGTAACTGAAAAAAATCCCTTTCGGCACGCCGGAAGGCGGAGGTAGATTTCACCGGTGCTAAATAAGGGACAAAAGATTCCCACCTTAAAATTAAGAAAAACTTCAAATTTATTCAATACGACAATAGTTTCATGTGAAAAAATTTCACATCTTTAGCATACGACGAGCCCATCTTCTTACAATTACAGTAAAATTTTGGTCATTCCTTATCGTAAGGGTTGATCATATCAAAACTTGTTTCAGATAAAGGCATTAGGTAATGTTCAGACGACTAATGACCATTTTAAACCGCCTCGATATTGTGCTTATTAAGGGAGGGATGATGTTTTTTGTCTTTAAACCCCCATTTTTTCCACCCCGTGGGTCAATGGTTGGTGATATCAACAAAGTTTACTGAAATAAGTTTTAGGGCTTTATCCAAAGAATAGTAGGAACTTCAAATTCGATATTTTACTTAATAAGAAAGTTATAGCGACATTTTGTTTTTTTCGAAAAAGTCCCTCCCCATTTCCATTTCCATGGTTCGATTTTGATCGTTAACGAACTCGACCGAGATTTTCGGATTAGTTATTTTTAAGGAACAATTTGAAAGAGATTGGCAAGAGAGGAAATTACGGCAGTTATCGTGTCCTCAAGGAAGTGAAATATATTTATAGATACATATGCAAATGTATATATAAATTTTTGAGGTGACGGTGGTTTTTGGAGTCTGGGAGATGTGAAATGCGAAGATATGTCGAAAATTTCCGGAAATCAAATCATAGTATCGTTTAAAATAGGTGCTTTCTTATGAAATCTACCTAAAACATTAGATTGTCTAAAAATATAATAAACTATTTTGTAATTTGGCGGTTTTTACCCATTTACAAACCCTTAAAACTGGATAATTTATTCTGTTTGAAAAACACATATTTTACATAAAAATAAAAACAATAATTTATTTTTAATTATTTAAGATCTTTTACTGATTTTGAATTAAACTTCATTTAAAATGAAGTTTATGTTAGAGTAAACATTGGATATTTAATTAATAAATATCAAGTCATTAGTTTCAGTCATTTAAATGTAAAGTGATGCGTTGATATTAAAGTGTTAGGTGCCCTATTCTACCTCTTCGTATTACATTATAATATAGTATAATATTAAATTTAAACTTCTTTTCATATTATAATTTATTATAAGCGTGTCATTACACGTATATTATTCGTATTTTTTTTATAAATTTTGTTTTTATAAGATAGGCATTTTTAGTATTATTACGTTCTATTAAATGAAATGTTTTATATCTTTAATTTTTAAATAGATAATTTAATTTTTAAATAGCAAAGTAATAATATTTTTTATTACCTTAGACAGGAACACTCGTTTATAATTCTATTTTGTAATATGTCGACATTAGAATATTAATAATAACAAATATATATATATATGTATGTAACCTTTTACTTCAGGGTTATTATCTTTTTTCTGTTTAGCCTCCAGAACTACCGTAAGGTATTCCTTCAGAGGATGAATGAGGATGATATCTATAAATGTAAATAAAGTGTAGTCTTGTACAGTTTCAGGTCGATCATTCCTGAGAAGTGGGGTTAATTGAATCCCACTGGTATCCACTTTCTAGTATTCAAATCCGTAAAAAATTTATTCTTGCCTTTGCTACGATTTGAACCTTAGAACACTCTACTTCGAAATCAGCTGATTTGCGATAACGAGTTAACCACTAGACCAACTTGGTGGGGTTTACCAATTAAGCCTGCTACTCTTCAAGATCTGCGAAATAGAATTGTTACAGCAGTGAATTCAATAACCAGGGACCAGTTACCAATAAAAATAATTTTGGATCAACTAAAATAATTAACTGTTATTTATAAATCTCGATCTTTACATTCTTGTATAAAGTAAAGGAAGTATTGTAATCGCGAAAAATTTCGGTTTTCAGATTTCAACGAAAATTTCCATTTGACCATCCTTGAATCTATTTACTATTTTTGGCGTGACGTCTGTACGTACGTATGTGCGTATTTACTCAAAAACGATTAGGCGAGGAATGTTGAAATTTTGGATTAAGACTGTTGTAACATCTAATTGTTCACCTCCTCTTTTGATTGCAATCAACTTGATCAAAAGTCTCCAAAAAAGTCCAAAATCCAAAACATTTGTATTTTGGACTATTTCTTAACTGCAGTAATAAGCCCTCATTGAGATCTTTAAGGATATATGATAAGTACTTATTTTCATTGGTTCCAGAGGTATAGCCAAATAAAATTTTATTTAATGAAATATTTGATTCTTACAAGAGGAAGGTATATCGGTTCAATCGACTTCATTTCCTTTTCTTTTTAAATGAAAAGTACGAGTACATAAAAATTTATTTCACTAATAACTTATATACTGTTTTTTTCATTCTTTTGTTTTTATTATTATTACTGAATTATTATGTATTGTACATTTTTTTTTACAATCAGAGGTTAATAACTATGAATAAATCAATATAATTAAATTTAAAAAAAAGCTGAAAAAAGATTTCACCGGATCTAAGGAGGGGATAAAAAATACCGCCTTAAAGTTAAGAAAAACTTGAAATTTACTCACTACAACAATGGTTGCATGTGAAAAAAGTTTTACATATTTAGGATAAGACAAGCCCCATCTTACAATTCCAGCAACATTTTTGTCATTCCTTGCTGTAAGGGTTGGTTATATCAAAACTTCCTGGTGACAAACGTTTTAGGTAATATTTAGTGAATTAACGACCACTTTAAACCGATGCGATACTGTGTCTATTAAGGGAGATATGATTTTCTTTGTCTTCGAAACCTCATTTTTTCCATGCATTGAGCCAGTGGTTGGGTATATCAAAAGAGTTTAGTTACGTAATTTTAGGCCATTACCCAAGCCCACCGGGTTGGTCTAGTGGTGAACGCAACTTCCCAAATCAGCTGATTTGGAAGCCGAGAGTTCCAGCGTTCAAGTCCTAGTAAAGCCAGTTATTTTTACACGGATTTGAATACTACATCATGGTACCGGTGTTCTTTGGTGGTTGGGTTTTCAATTTAACCACACATCTCAGGAATAGTTCAAAGGACAAATTTTCCTTTAAATATGTGTGATAAGTAGTAATGCGAATTAGATTTGTGTTTGCATTTTTTTCCATTAATTTTATATATAACTATTTACCAATGCTCCTTTGTCACCAACTTACGAAGGAAATGCTTACACATCTATGAGACTTCCATAGTAGTACGGAATACCCTCCAAACAACTATGGCCCCATTGTGGCGTATTCCTGTTAGCCTATGAAGTGCTAACACCGAAAAGATTTCAGCGGACGGTCTGAAGGGGAATTACATCGGGTGCACCAGGCACAAAAGCCTAGTCTCCCGCGGTCGGACCCAGTAATGGGTTGAGAACGCTGGTCCAAAACGGATAGGAACGCTAATCACAAATCCGTCTATAAATATAACAAAAATTAAAACTTATAACCGACACTAAAAAGGAAACCCCTGAAACACGCTCGATTATAGAATCATACAGCCGCAAGGGACACTGTCCAGGCTCTGCGATTCGAAGAGAGAATTGTGGTACTCCCGCCACTTTTGCGTTCCGTTCCGTTCCGTGCGGAATACATAAAAGGCATTTTAATTAATATTTATGCAGTTCATTCCATTTTATAATTTTTAAAAATATTTAGAAATTCATCCCTCCCACAAGCTAGAAAAATACTTATCTTTCACAGAAGTTCTTTTCTGTTTAAAATTTTTATTTAAAATCGGTTACATTTTTACAAGAAACTTACGTAAATTACAGGAAATAATAATAATAATTAAAAGTGAAAGCGAAAACAGAAATAGAGAGCAAGAGAATGAATGACTGATTAATGCACAATATTCACCGGGTGTAATTACACTACGGATTTACTAAGGTCTAGGACGTGTAGTCACCTTCACTCTTCTAACATCCTCACCGTTGTCTAGGAGGTTTACCGCCTAGTGGTTAACGTGGACATTTTGGCCGAAGTTCATATTTCTAACTGTAATATTATTTCTTTCTTGACGTTCCGTAGACCCACATATTTGTAGATTTCACTTCATAATATTTCCTTTCATCTAAGTGAAAGAAAAAACTTTACAAAAGTGAAAATGAAAGAAGTTAAATTTTCCTCAAAGTTAAATCTTAAATTTTTTCATTCGTCACTTTAGTGTAATTTCCAATTCCCTTAACACAATTCCTTTATTGACTTACATTTATTTTCATTTAAATATAAAATTTATAGTAAGATTTATATATTTATTTATTCTAAAAAATTTAGCGTTCAAACACTTTATTTCCTTCACGAACAGTTATAATCAAATTTTAACTGTATACATAATTCATTATCCTCTACGTTCCTTATAAACAACCAACCACTTAAGCAGCTTCTGAGACTCAAATCCAGATCTTTCAAAATGAAAGGCAACTTACAGGTTATATAGTGGAAATCTATCTAGGATATCGGTACGATCTAATAAAACTAAAAACGGAAATAAAAACATGCATACTTTCAATTTTGTGATGTTATAACTGAATGAAAATCAATCATTTAGTGTTTTATTATATAAAATCTATTTTTATAATTTATAAAACATTATTACGCAAAAACCTTTTCCTAGAGAGGCAATATGTAAAAAATAAAGAGGGATAAGAAATTAATAACCTGTTTTGTGATATCTGAAGATTGAAATTTAGATAAACGGATTATCACTTAAATAATCTACTACCCATTATTATTTTGATTATTAAAAATACAATATTTTGCTTGTTAAAAAAACAATTATGTCAAATAAATTGTAAAATAAAATATTCTTTGTTTATATACTTATCAGTATTTACATAATATAAACAACAGATTTTATATTACAACGCGAAGAATAACAGCGTAAAGATAAAAACATTTTCTGACACTACATTCTAATATAAGTGGTTTTAGTGACAGTATAAATAGGAAAACAATGGTAGCAAGTCGATGTTTATTTTGTTTCAGATAAGAAGAATTTGAAAAAACATTTCAAGAATGTTTTTGATTATACTCCATGAAAAGGAGAAGAAAAAGTTTTTGTTCGTACATAAGTTAGTATTGTTGAAGTCAAGAGCTATTTTATTTAGAATTGAAAACGCAGAAGGAAAAAACCTCGCTATTGTTGTCTATATTGAGCATATTGGGTAGAATGGAAAATCTTATTTGAATGTGGGTTACTGTACGTTGAATAAACCCTGCCTATTATTATATCTTCTAAATACAGAGCACGTTTACGTTTTAAAATAATGACGCCGAACACATGTGTTTTCTAAAATCTTCGGATATGTATTTTGAAGTATTTTGATTTATACATGAAAAATATATATTAATAAAGTGTTTTATTTTTATTGTATTTTTAATTTATATATATATTAAAACTTTTGACAGATTATTAAATCAAAAGGAATTCATTTAACATTATTTTGTTAAAAAAATAAAAAAATGAATTCCTTAAAAATGCATGAGGACGTATAGTCATGTCAAAATTGTTGATTTATTTTGAAATTTTAAATAGTGCTATGGCAAACTCCAGCGATGGAGATGTTTATAATTAGATCCCAAAGGCTTTCTGAAGAGTTCCTTTTGTTTAAAAGCGAATCGTTTAAAAGGTTTAATAATTATAAACTGTAAATATTATATCCTATTGATAATGGTTTGTTTAAGATAAAATTATCTCTTTTATAAAAATAATGCAACTTTTAATAAAGATTTTGTAATTAGTTTACAATAGCATAAAATATGAACTTGTATGTTTTTGGATCTTAAATTCATTTTAAAATAAAATATTTATAAATGTTTATTCATGGCTTAAAATACTTAATATTATTTTTTAACTAAATTTATTAAAACAAAATGTAGTTTAAAAATAAATTTGGTTACTTGACAGGTATTGCTAATAAAAACAATTAGTACTCAATTGTTTTTTTAGTGATTATTACTTAAAATTAGCAACGCGTGAAATAGGTAAGTAAAAATTATATTGCCCCTCACAGGACATCAATATATTCTGATTATCTATTTTAACTATGCAAGCAAAGTTTTATATACGATTTAAATTTTACTTTTCTTTATAAAAGGGTTAAAAATTTATAAAAGTTAAAAGAAAAAATATACTGTTTAGTTTCAGTTAATATTTCTTAAATCTTGTCATGTTTTTAATAATATGTAATTAAAGAAAATTAACCCGCCGGGTTATTCTAAAGGTTAAACTCCTCAACACAAAATCAGCTGTTTTTTCTAAGTTTATAGTTCTAACATTCGAGTCCTTGTAAAGGCAGTTGCTTTTATATGGATTTGAATGCAAGACGGTGGTTGGGTTTCAATTAACCACAGATCTCAGGAGTGGTCGACCTGAGTCTGTTCAAGAGTACCGGTACATTTACACTTTTATTGTAGTTACGTCAGGCTTGGCAAGCCGGTAGCGGTAACTGCATTTGCCTACACATACAAACACACACACAGATATATACACACACACACACACACACACACATTAAAATTGGTTCGGTATAAAACATTTTAAATTTGCAGATAAATTGAGTGGATTTATTAAGTTACCGTACGTATGTACGTACATGTGTGTCGAATTGCTTTTGGTTTTATATCTCAGGATTGTCCAAACTGATTTTCAATATATATATATATATATATATATATATATATGTATATGTGTGGGACAATGATCGAAATAATTGTCCCATTTTTTTTTTTAATTCGTAAAGGGATGGGACGATATCCCGAAAAAACAATCTAAATTTTCTGCAGAGATTTTCGATTAATTTTATTAAAACGAATTTTTTACCTACAATGCATATATAAATTATCCAAAAAATTGTTTTTCTAAAAATCAACCCCCACTTCTTGAAATTAAATATATGTTTTTTTACTTTATTGCTCTACCTTCCTTCGGTTTAAACATTGAAAAAACATTTTTTTTAAATTATATTTTTCATTTATAGAGGTTATCAAAAAATTCCTACATTTTATTTTTAATTATAGACGCCGAACCTAAAATGCAGAAAGGTTTTTTGAAAACTCTCTTTTCTTATCTTAGCCTTTATTGAAGGAGGTGTTAGATTTAGAGAAAATTTTTCTTAAGCAAATTTATTAAGAAAAATATTATGAAATATTATTTTATCATAAATATTATTTAAAAATATTATCAAATATTATGAAAAATAGTTTTCCTAAAAATGTATTCCACAACTCTAAAAATTATATATTCTACGTTTTCATTTTTATTTTTCTCTAACTCTTAACTAATTTTTATTATTATAAAAACCTTTTTTTGTTTCTTCAACCATAAAAGGTCTATTAATAATAAATTAGCTTTGGTACTTATATTATTTTTCAAAATGAGAAGCAATTTTTTTTTCTGTTTTTCATAAAAGAAACACCTTCTTTTTAATAAAATCAACACAATAATTACATGCTATTAAATTATTGAAGGAAAATACGATTATATAAGATCTAGTGCATAAAATAATTTCAGCATTACGTTTGAGGCGTTTGAATTTAATTATACTCTGAAACAGTACGTTTTAAGTTATTAGACCCTATTTTGTTTTTTAATCATTTAATAGAAAGTATTTCAATTTAAATAATTCTTTTTTTTTGTAGATAATGATGAATAAAAGAAAGACAGACCTGACAATCCCTTAGAAGTCTTCAGTATCTCCCTTAGGAAACAGTGTAGTACTGTTTGCAATTCTCCTGCGAACGTAACGATATGTTTTTATTTTTACAAGTAGAAGAAGGTGGTATTCCACGTTCATAAATATAATGTTTATAAATACTATTTTTATATCACATGCATTATATGTTTATCTGTTGTTTGGTAGGTTTCTTACAAGATTTCATCTTAATTTTCCTAAATTTTCAGCCAAACTTTTTAAAATTGATGGCTCTAATCTACTTATAAATTTTCATAATCTTTCCCATTTACTAGTCTCTATTTTTTCTACTTTTTATTATTCCTTCAACCACTTCTTTAATCCATTATTTACCTCTGATGAAATTTACATCCAGTTCACTTTTGTATTCTGAATTGTTCTGATTAAACTTATAATCCCGTACAATAGCCATGTAACTTCTTTTTTCCAACTTTTTGTCCTGTTAAACTTCGAAATCTAACTATTTCTACGTTTCAAATACCTCCAGCATTTTTATAACTATTTTTCTTAGTGTTTAGTGTTCACGTTTCACAACCATACAGACGTACAATCCAAACATAATACTTCACAAGACGATTCTGCAATTCTAAACACCCTTTTACTACTTATCATGAAGATGGCATCTTTCAGTTAAATGCTTCCTTAGTCACTGACAATCTTATTTTTCTTCTGTTTAAACTTTTGCAATCATCTATTAATGTGGTATCTTAAAGTATCTATAAGGATAAATAATAATTTAGTTCAATATATAATTCGATTTAAATTTTAATAACAAAACATTATGTTTATTATTTCTTAATTGTATATTTTATAAATTATATAACAAGTATTATTTCTAGTTAAGAAATTTTGACCAATAAAGGATTTATGGGATTTGAACTACTTAACAAACCTCTTTCATATTTGTCTGAGTCTAAAATTTAGAAAAACGATTATAACAGTATACTGGGAATGGATTTCATTACATGATTATTTGGATGAAATAATTGTTACATACACTGCAGCTGAAAATGTTTATATTTTTCGCAAAACTAGGGTCGTTCAGAAAGTTTTTGGCCTGACACAAAGATGGCGCAAGTATCATCAAATGACTATGATATTTTTAAGTATGATCCTTTAAATGGCGTTAATATAGAATAATTACTATTCAGAACTCTTTAATATACGACAATTACTATTCAGAGCCACGCAACTGCATTTGAATATTTTTGTTAAAGGATAAAGTTTTCTTATCGATGGTGAGAACTTAATCATGAGACAAAATTAAATAGTCTGGTATTTCTACAACATGAAAAATATATTTAAACAAACTAAAACTGTCTGAAAGTTGATAGGTCACTTACTATTTTATGTAATTAAATACCGTACAACGATGTTTACTCCTTTATTTCCATACCTTGATTGGTTTTTCTTAGTTTGATTTATTGTATTGTTTTAGTTCAATATTAAATATATATATATATATATATATATATTTAAATTTTTTGGCAGTCGTGTATTTTAACTTTTATAATTGTTTTTATTACTTAATACTTTTTGGTGATCATCGAAAAAAATTACTGATTCGAAAACTTACGGCTATAAAGTATTTTAAGTACTCAACCAAATGGGAAAACTGTATACATTTCAATTTTTTATTTAATTGGCGTATACCAATCTAAACTTAGAGATTTATCAAGCGTTTGAGCTCATCGAGAAACTTTTTATCGTGCGGGTCATACATCGATTTTTTGGGATCCAAACAACCAATGGGCTGAACGCTCCAATTGTCTCACGCGACTCACTACTACGTACGCTTGGCCCTTGGCAAAGATGCGAGTGCTCAGATCTACGAGAGCTCTATCTATGGTAGTCCCTTATAATATGCACCGTCACAGCCCAGCAAGATATTAGATGCAGCATACGCTGTTACACTTTACCCTATACCCTAATGCATCAAATTCGACAATAGTGGGCTCGATCATTAATCCGGATGCCGACAGCATTACCTCTAATCGTAATGTCTTCAAACTATACAAAGACCGTATGTGGGAGTTCGCCGGGCTCAAGCTGGTTTCGGTGTAGCGCAGGATACTCAATTTCTGAGTATATCAGATCATTTTTTTTTTGGTTTAAACCATCATGATTTTGTGTTATACTAGCAAATACCCCATTTGAATTGTGAAAATCGGAAGATTGTTTGCAGAGATATTATAAGAGACCCCATTGCGCCTCCCAAAACAGCGCTCCAGAAGCATTCCGATTGTTATTGATGTAGTTTGGCACGAGGGTCTCGCATCACCTCACCACTCTAGCCTCACACGCAGACCACACAGGAAGTCCGGTATTATTAAACAGAATTTAAAAAAAATTATTTAACATTATTTTATTTATTTAATGCACCCTTAATTGTATTACTTTTGTAGTATTATTCTTACCATTGATTCGAATCATTTAGTTCAAACCCAACTAATACAGTGATACAGTCTCACAGTTCACAGTTTTCAGTAATTCAATTCATTAAAGTTTGTGCTTCAACCGGAAAACCTCCACTACTATATATATATATATTTATATAGTCTATGACAACCCCGGTATCGTAAGGATTCCAACCCGAATTCATACATCTAAATCGGTTCTGCTCTGCTACGGTATAACAAACATACATCATACATACACCCCAAATACACTCCTTTATATTGAGAAGTCTTGGAAAAAGCGGAGTACTGATTGCGAGTACTGATTTGCATTCATTCAAAATGATAAAGACTCGGGATGCCGAAAAATCGTTACGACCGACAAAATTCTCGCAAAAATTTACAATGCCGAATGAAATAATCGCCGAATGAAGCTTATGGGAGCTTTCCTACATCGCAAACATACCAAAAAAACATGTCCATTACATTTTACACGATATTTTGGGTATGAAAAAGCTTTTCTCTCGATCGATGCCGCGTTTGTTAAAGTCGACAAAAAACGCATTCAACTGATAACTTTTCAAAGACGTTTAAACCTATTTAGCGATTCCGCAAGAGTGTTTTCGATGTTTTATAACAGTATATGAAACAAGGAATCGTCATTACACGGCGAACATCAATCAGAACAAAATTGGGTGGGAGTAGGTGAATGTGCGCCAAAGAAAGCGTATACAGTTCCATCTACAAAAAACGTCATAGATACGTTTTTTTGGGGGGATTACCGCGATGTGATTCTCATAAATTACCTGGAAAAAGGCAGGACCATCATGGGCGAGTTCAATATTGGAGCAATTGAAAGGTGATATTAAGCTAAACATTTACATTTGGCCAGAAAGAACTCTCTCTTTCACAACAACAATGCGCCTGCACGTACGTCTCAAGTTGTTGCGCAAAACTCATGACCTACGATTTGCATTTTTTACGCATGCGCTGAATTCATCTCCCAGCAACCTCTTATTAAATAGAATGGCTCGCTTAACGAAGATTTTCCTTTAAATGGTAAATGAGATCAAAGCTGAGACAACTGCTTTATTTTTCAACTTTAGATAAATCGCATTATTTTGAGGGTATTAAAAAATTCGAAAGTCGTAGGTCTAAATGTACCAAATTGGAAGATAACTACGTTGAAAAAAAAAAAAAATTCGTTAAATCTTGTGTTTTCCTTGACAGGACGAGAACATTCCAAACGGCCCTTTTATGTGGCTTGTGAAATTTTATTTTTATTTATAATATTCTTGTTTGAAATATAATTCTATGTATATTACACCCTGAATTTATGTTAAAATCTTTTTTAGTACTACTTAAGGCATTAATATAATTTTACCTATATACATCAAGGAACTTTACAGAACCTAGTATTTCTTCGCATTTTATACAAAATCTAATTTATTAAAATACTCATAAATGGTGAGAAAAATATGGGTAACATATATAATATTGTAATATGACAATAAATTGCACATGTATTAATATTTTTCGACAGTAAAAGATTATTATTATTATTATTGATTTTAAATGTATAAATCATGCGTAGAAATATAAAAATTAATACGATAAGTGACATCTAACTGAAGAAGCTTGTAACGTGAAGCTATAATAAAATAAAATGACAGTTGCAGAAGTCGTGATATTTAGTGAATAGAGAGCTTCTCCTTATTTCGATTCTTTAGCATCTACTAGATAATATAGGATGTGATTTCATTAGAAAAGTTAACTAATTCCTATTATATAATAGGTCTTCTATTATTATATCCATGATTTGTTTTTGTTATTTAATGTTAATTATACAAAATTTAACTAAATTTCTAAGTACAAGTAGAATTAATAATTTACGGATAAACAACTATAATAATTATATCATTAGCTGTACATGACAGTTATGTTATACTGGTATAATAGACAAGTATCATAACCATATTAATAATAGGTTACCAAATGGTATTAATACAGTACATGGTTAACTGCATTTCCTAATAACATAGTAGGTTTCAGAACCAGAAAGAGATAGGATGTATTAAAATAGGGATAAATTACAAACTAGTTACATAATCAAAGGTAAACAACTCTCTGTGTAAGTTCAATTTAAGTTAAGTCTGGCATTAATAACTATGATAACTGGGGTTTGATGTTAGTTGTTGAAAACATATGGAGTTGTAATAAAAAAAGAAAGAAAATATTATATACTAATTATAAAAGCAGTCTTTAATAAAATGTACTTGATTATATATATTATAAGTCCACAAGTTGATATAAAAATAGATTTCCAGATAAACTAAAACATTTTCAGTATTTAATAGTGAAATATAAAGACAAAGAAAATAATAAAATAAATATTCACTAAATTTCCGCTGTTTTACATATTTTTAACATTAGGGATTGCCAATAGTAGAACATGCTACAATATATCAAATGCTGACAAAACGTGCCATATGGGACTGTTCACTCGCTCCTCACCGCACATTGATTTCAAACACATCTAAACGTGCCCAGATTTAACATAAAAAAAATTTCAATGTAGCTATGAGAGTTTATTTTACTAGGTTTTACGGACAAACTAAAAATACGATACTTCAGTTGAATGTAAAATGAAGATAATCTTACTCTATAAAAACGGGTAAGTGACAATTAATTAAAATTTATTGCTTTATTTGTAATACTCATATTAGAAAATTTAAATAGATTTTTTTTTATTGATAGATTAGTATTACAAGAAGGAGTTTTAAAATATACAAGAAGGAGTTTTAAAATTTAACTTCTATCATTAACCGTAAATTAATTAATTCTTTTCGATATGTACAAATTGAAGCATATAATTTAGACATCCTGGTTCAATTGTTAACTAAATTTTTTATTTCACCATACTTTGGTATGCGTGCATATTTACCAAAAATTCGTACATATTTTTCAGTATAAATTTAGTTATTTGAATAGAATTTCTACTCCAGAAGTATATCACTATTGGGTATAGAGAGTTTTTTCCTGTTTAACACACGGGACCACCGTTCGATATTGCTTCAGAGGATGATATTAACGATTTTTAGCGTGTGTGAAAGTGCCATGCCTTACCGGGATTCAAGGCCGAGCGCTCAGCCTTTCATCCGGAGGAATTTTTACACACGCTACAAATCGTTCATTTCATCCTATCAAGCAATTCCTAACGGTGGTTCCGAAGTTTAAAAAGAAAAAAAAAACAATTCTCTCTATAAACTCTGTGGTATAACAAAACTCTCTGGTAGAGTTAATTATTTCAATCTCCACGACGAAATAAACAGAATTACTGTAAAATTAAACTGAATTTTCAAGTCAGAATTTAATTTATAGTTAATTTGATTATGAAACATATTTCTGTTATATTTCAGCTATTTAGCACTGAAGCATTGTAGTCATTTTCTTCTCTCAGTTTAGACAATTACACTCCGATCTCCTAACAGCTTGTGTGCTCCAACTAAGAGGGGCTGTGATTATTTATATAGTGCCCTTCCTAACTGTCTATATATTCTTTATTTTTAATCTATTTTTACTCATTTTTAGTTCTATGTATAAGTAGATAATATCCTCCTTTATCCATGTAGTTGATTAATAAAATGTTTAAGGTATTTCATTGGTTTCATTCGATGGGACAATCGCACTTATGGATTTATTTAAGGAACATCATCCTATTCAATCGTTTTATAAAATCCTTACAGCATTAATGCCTATTGTTTAAAGCTGATTTGTAAATCTCATAAATGAGGAGTTCGGAAGCTTACTAAAATATGAATACAATATGAAGCAGTATCCGATTCAAAAAGATCTTTTTATTTTATTTACGAAAAATTAACGGCCTAACTACTACAAAAGTCAGACTAACTAAATAAAATTTAACATCGCCTATTTCATGACGCAAATAAAGTCTTATTGTGTTAATTTTTAATAACTTTTCCTACTCACTAAATTGTTACAAACTAATATCTTATTTTAGAGTAATGATTTTCAAAATTTTTATATGATATGGTATAAAAAGATAAAAACAATATAGTATGGAATCTCTTAAAATAAATAAAACAGTATACTAAATTTCTTTCAACATAATTATTTGGAAAAACTGGAATATTTCAGGAGGCACACTTCGGAAACAAATCGATATGAACTATAAAAGCACGTGCCTTTTCTTTCTTTTTCCAGTTTAGCCTCCGGTAAGTACCGTTTAGATAATTATTCAGAGGATGAATGAAGATGATATGTGTGAGTGTAAATGAAGTGTAGTCTTGTACATTCTCAGTTCGACCATTCCTGAGATATGTGGTTAATTGAAACCCAACCACCAAAAAACACCGGTATCCACGATCTAGTATTCAAATCTGTGTAAAAATAACTGACTTTACTAGGACTTGAACGCTGGAACTCTCGACTTCCAAATCAGCCGATTTGGGAAGGCGCGTTCACCGCTAGACCAACTCGGTGGCTTAAAAGTACGTGCCTAAGTTACATTCAAGGAACTGGTTCTTGTATTTTAATAAAAGAAAGAATATTTGATGTAGTTCTCTGCATGCTGTTGAAATTACGAAACCAGCTATTGCCTTTTAAAACAGAAAAAAAATCTCATAGTACACAGTGATCTGTAGAAGCAAAATCAGGGGATGATGGCTTCTGGATAGTTCAAGTTGAGTATTTTTTGAAATTTAATTATTTAATAGATTTAAGTAAAGGAACACATAATAGATTTGTACAGTAATTAGCCTAACTTCAAGTTTAGATTCGTATAACAGCTTCTAAGTTACGCATATATAATGCCTAAAAGTTTATCTAACAGTGATTTACGACATGAAAATACGGATCAAACTTCTTGAAAAATTATATGGGTGAATTAAACTAAAAAAAAACCTAAATGTGGACTTAAAAGATCCTAACTTAATAAGGAAAAAAAAAGAATATAGACCACCTTATTATGAAAGAAGTGCTTTGAGATTTTTTATCATGGCTATAGTTAATATATAAAAGAAGATCAAAGTCAAAGGAAAACCATGTATTCTAAATAAAAATTTCATCCTTTTTGAAACGAAAATATTAGGCGACGCTTAAAAGTACGTTTGCAACAAAGAAAAATACTTTAGTAAAACGACTTCTATATGCATTATTAAGTACTCTAAGGTGTAATTTACCGAGCGGAAAAGTAAATATGCCCTGAAAATCTTTAATATAGTCTGTAGTATAGTAAACTTTGTTCCTTATAAATGAATATATAATGTTTTATGTTATTACTAAGTGACAAATCCAGCTTTATTCGGTCGCTATGGATAATGAAGTCACCCGCAATTACTTTCAGATTTTTAAAAGTGAGGCAAATACTGCTCTGAGGTAAAAATAAAATATAATATTTTAATAACAACCTAATTTGTTGTCACTGTGATTTAACATAATAATCATTCTCTTAGAAAAAAAAAAAAAAAAAAAAAAAAAAAATATATATATATATATATATATATACACAGAGTGATAACAAACACTGTTCAAATGAATATTCAAATGCTACACTAAATTTAATTGCTGTCCAGCTGTTATTGCTAACCATGAAAAAACAAAAATTTTGAATATATGTTTTAGAAGGATGTCATTCAAATTTATTTTTATAAATTTTAGCATGTAAACTGTTTTATTTAAAATCATAATACTTTATTCACTCCAATCTGTGTGTTTTGTTTTTTATACATCTGATTTTCTCAAATTTGTGGTTATAATTTTAATAGGCGTTATTTACATAAATCTTCTCAGATTTAAATATCCTACAAAGTTATCTGGAAATTTTTACTTATATATTCGTGAATAAAAAGTTATTTTATTCCAAACCTAAAAAAAGTGAATGTTCCGAAAGAACTTTTGCGTATTTTACCCTGTTTTTCTTAAAACCTAAGTAAGATAGAGGTCTGGGACTACTTTTATTCAATTTCCGATCAAAAAGCATAAAGAAGGAATATATTTATCCTTTAATTTGAACCCCAAGAAGTTTAGTGCGGGTTAATTTCACGAGAAAGCAGAAATCAGGGTTAAATGTAATAATAATAAGAGCGTAATGTAATGTAACAATAAGGGCGAAATGGGTATTTCTAAATTGGTTATACAAAAGTAACCTTTAGTAATGAAAAAGGTAAATATAACTTACAGAAATATTTTATACAACATTGAATACAGTATATCTTCAAGTTTTATTTACTAATGTTCAATATGGCTAGCTTTTGTAACACGGCAGTTTGTCTGGTAATTCTCCCACCACCACTCCATTCGGGCCCTAAAGCATAAGACTGAATGTCTGTACCACAAACGACTACTCTTTCTCAAAACGGTTTAACGACCAATATCCTAATTAGCTTCTAGAGCTTACTTAACTGTGTGAGCGGAATAAGTGTGGTGCCCTCAACCACTCGCTTGCGTGTTCCACCGCTCACTTGTCATATATTACTAAAATGGGTAGACGCCCCCCGACTACACACTGAAATGTGTATTCGGGGAGACGGCAGATGTCCCATCTGTAATCAATTTCCTGCCAAATCCTATGAAGTATGTCTTGATCTATGGTGGCAGCTCTTTTTTGTATCCGGTGCCGCAGCTCGTCAACATTTCCTGGAAGCGAAGGAACAACCAGTCTATCTTTAATTAACCTTATACAGACAAGTCCATTGGAATTAAATTAGGTGATCCTGGTGGCCAGGAAATTGTTCTACCACGTCCAATCCAAGTCGGCACTTTGCTATTGAGATATGCGACAACTGCACGATGATAATGTGGTGGCGTTTGTTTTTGCTGGAAAATGAATTCTGTGCCCATATTCGGTGTAACTGTTGTGTTAGATAATGTTTAAATATATCTATGTACGGTTTGCCGGTTGCAGTTGACTCAGCAAAAAATAAAAAACTGTAAATTATATGACAACTTACAACACAAAAACCATTTACCGTAAGCGAATCCCGTACATGTTCGATTGTGTGATGTGGATTCCCCTCACCTCATATCCGAACATTATGTCGATTAACTTTACAGTTGGTATGGAAGTTGCTTCGTCACTGAACACAGATTTAATAAGATCATTTTCTTCTATCTTAATTTTGTTTAACATCTTTACACAAAACTCAATTCGTTTTTCTTTATCACCATCACCCAAAGCTCGTATCATTTGCAATCTGTAGAGTAATATATATAGATATATTATGAATAATAAACATAATTCTACCCTAGTAAAGGGCATTTGTATGTTTGTCTGTGTGTTTGACCGTCCCCCTTAGTATAGCACCGGAATTCACCGATCACTAGCGCAGAAATTCTCGATTCGTTAGTACATGTCTCGTGATGGTCAGGAGTATAATTTTTATATTATTAAATATCCATATATTGCATATAGGTCAATATGTATGCAAAATATACATTAATAACATATTTTTTTATTCGTGTAATTGTTTTTCTTGATAAAATAATGAACTATAACCAAAAAGTAGGCATCCGAATGTACCGACCACTAGCGAAAGAAAATCCCGATTCGTTAGTATCAATTTCTAAAGTTAAATTTCTAATTTAAGTTTCGTTACATCAATTTTCATCATTCAAAAAACAATTTTTATACTAGAGCCAATCAATTTTTGACACCTAATAATCCCATTCGGAGACGCCAACCGCCCGGAGGGCATAGCTGCGGAGGGCGTGCTTACGGCACGCATCTGCAGCTAGCACAAAAATAAAAATATAAACAAATAGTAATCTCGCAATTTGCTTGTATTATTATTCTGACAGTAATATTTTAGTTATTTACGTTAGAAGATTACATTTACGTTAGATACTACATTACGTTAGATTTAGTTATCAATTATACTATAATCTGGAATATAAAAATTCTTCCAATGAGATAGTTAAAAAAAATCTGCCTGTTTGTTTTGATTCATTTCATCATTACGAAATCGGACCTTCTCCTTACGTAGATTTTAATTGGAATAATTAGGTGGAAAATATAAGTAAAATAATTCTAGTCTATTGCCGGGAATCGTATACTTGACAAGATAATCTAGTAGCCAGCATATTAGTAGCTACTAGATATAGAAATAAACCCACCGGGTTGGTCTAGTGGTTAACGCGTCTTCCCAAATTAGCTGATTTGGAAGTCGAGAGTTACAGCGTTCAAGACCTAGTAAAGCCAGTTATTTTTACATGGATTTGAATACTAGAACGTGGATACCCGTGTTCTTTGGGGGTTGGGTTTGAATTAACCACACATCTCAGGAATGGTCGAACTGAGAATGTACAAGACTACACTTCATTTACACTCATACATATCATCCTCATTTATCCTCTGAAGAATTATCTAAACGGTAGTTACCGGAGGCTAAACAGGGAAAATAAAAAAAAGATATACAAATAAAAAACAACTATTACCCCAATATAATATTTTAAGTTTTAATTTTGTACATCTCTTTATAATAGTAATTAATTATAGAGTATTTAGTTCACAGACTAAAATAGTATTATTAGTACATCGGAATAAATTTACAATCAATATAATTTCAGTTGAAAATTCTTATGTACAAGAAACTCCTTTTTTTGTATATTTATTTTATTAAAATTCATACGAAATAAAATTGCACCTCTAAAAGTATATTTCATATTAATTCCCTAAACAATCTTCCATTATTATAACCGGTACGATTTTGAATGATTAAAATCAGTTAGTTTATGTAAAAGTTAAAGGAATGCGTCGGTTTATGGACACACGACGGAAGCGAAACTTCTTTCGCACTGTTCTATGAACTAACAATGAAATACAATGAAAATGTTATAAAAATTATTTATTTACGTAAAATATAGAAAATTTTAAACATAACATTGAAGTTTATTCATTATTATAAATCGGGGCACGTGTTTTCTGTGCTATATAGTCAGACGTATTGCAGCACACGCGATAGGCATTGGTGGGGAAATCAGCTTGCGCGTGATGCTTCTTTGTGATGCTCACTTTTTCTCAGTTGCTCCCCCTCCCGAAGTATGCATTAAGAAGCTTCGCTTTAAAAAAAGCTGGTAACAAAGTTCTTGTAATATTTTCTTGACATTGGTTAATTATTCTTATATAACGGGAAAAAATCATATATGAAAAAAGTTATGTAAAGTCAAAAAAAGTTTAAATAAATCATAAAAAGCTTTAAAAAGTTAAAAACTCTATATTTTTAAACTTCGATCAGCACCCTCTGTTTGTACTTAGGTTTTTTTAATTTTTAAATACTCTTTCCATATTTATAGTTTGTTTTCATCGTTTAATTGTTGCAGCTTTTATGTATTTAATATGATTTTTAAATTTAAATATCTTCGGCTTCAGTCGGATTAATTCGTATATTTACAGTACACTCGACTCCTTTTGTATACAGTCGGCTGCTTACGATTCAGCGGTTCCTTGCACGTCATTCGGCTCCTTTCGGATGAATTTGACTACTGAAAAAGCAGCGGTTCCAGCAACATCATTTAAGCAAGTCCATCGTTATTCTTGTGAGCATTCATTATTCATTCTTCAGTCTTTACTCTTGATCCGTTCCAGCTAGTCGCCTACAAATGGTAATCCCCATTATTCTGTACATACGCATTCAGGAACAGTTCCACTTTATAATTCAATTATAATTAACATTTAATAATATGTAAATAAGTAATTTAATATTTCGAGTATATTAAAAGTTCAATTTATACATACAAAAGTATTTTCAAATATAATAAAGAATTGATAATAACATGAACTTATGACTAATTATTTAAGAATCAGCGCCGAACTTCATCTGCTTTTACACCCTCTACCCACAATATTGACCTCATAGTATTTTTTTTGTCACTTGCACTACTACTATGCCTAGGAAGAGAAAAAAAGTAATAAATTTAAAGGTAGATTTTTCGATTTTGGAGGGCAGCAAAGGAATTTTGGGGGGAAACTCTTTAAAAGTGTTAAGATAATCATTAATACATGTTGTGAGCTTAATATAAAGTAGTGTTATGTATGGTACATTTTGAGAAAATTTACCCCATAAACTATCTATCCCACTTTCTGGAGATACTGACCCCAACATTTTACCAAAAAATTGCCTCTTGCACACGAGTCATTACAAAATTTCATCAAAGCCGGTTTTACTAGCCAATTAAGCATCAAAAACTCTAAGATACATAAATACGTATGTATAAACATTACCTTCGTCACCTATTTTTGTTTTCTTTTTTTTTTTTAGTTTAGGGTTCCTAAACTAAACGAAACGTCGATAAAAGCAAAAAACAAACTGTACCCCATTTTTTAATTTCTTCTTTTTACCATTTATCTCTTCTTACAGAAGAGCTTTAGTGCTATGATGCTAGGAATGTATCAGATATTTTTAAAGGTTTTATTTTCTCCAGGGTTATATTTTTTATGATGAATTGAGCGATATATTCTTGTAATGTATCTCTACCTGGGAAAATATAAAACGTAAGGTTTTTTTAGTACCCGCACCCCTCCTAAAGGCTTTTATGCAAATAATAAACATTGTTAGAGGTTTAGTGGAATATCTTGAAATTAAAATTTTGTCTTGCACAACTATACAGAAAAATGGCTTAATAATGTAGTTAAAATGGATAATTAATTACAGGATATCAATAGAATGTATGAAATGGTTTAAGTATTTTAGAGAAGGTGACGCTTTTGCAGTGAAAGAAAGATCATTAAATTCTATTTCTCACAAAGAGTGGAAAAGAATATCGATCAAAATTTCAAATGTTATTTTGGAAAGAATAACTTAACAAATTTTTGAATTTTTCTTAGCCCATTAATTAAAAAACAATTATAATAAGATGGTTTTTGTTAAAACTCATTCATAAAAATTGTTTACGATAAAATACATATTTTTATGTTTTCGTAAATACATAAATAGAAACAATGAGGCTGTATATTAGAATAAATTAAATCTATTGGTTTGTAAACGATTTATCTAACGAATAAAAGCTAAATTTAAGAAAAATTAAAAAAAAAAGTTAAATAATAATAATTAAACAGAATTTCTTTAAAAAAAAAAAGGTTCCTTAAATGGAAAAGTCTTTGATTACTATATGGATTGAATGATGTGGAAAACAGGAAACATGCGGGTACTATTTCCAAGTAAGTTGCGACTCAGATGCAGGTGTTAGCTGGTGAATCTATGTCTGACGTAAATGCTATTGTTAACCACGAAAGATTTCTAGATTATTCTGGACGAGCAAGTGCCAGAAAGAAGAGAATTCTCATCTTCTTACATGAGAATGTGGCATACTCCTCTTATTTACATTATAAAATAGCAGAGAGCATCATATTCACAAAAGCAAAAGATACGTTATTTCCTTAATCTGTTTCTCAGTGCATAAGGCTAGAAACTGCACATCTGGAGATAAAACGAAAATAATCTAAATATTAAACTGTAAATTTAGAGTAAATGATTTCTTTTTCTTTGCTTCAGCGAAATTTATGATATATTTTTAAAGTAAAATGGTTCCTCAAACAGGTACCAACCATGCAAACTAAAACCGAGATTATTAGAAAAATTCTCATAATATATTTCTGTTTCTTCTTCTACATTTCTTCAAAATGGTGAAATTTTACTACTAGACAGTAAAAGAAAGAAATAGATAAAAATATTAAATCAGCCACATAATTAATAACCTCGTTATTAATTATGTGGCTGAACGATAGATAATTTTCATCAACTTTATTTTGTGATAATTAAAAAATAATAAATAGAGAAAAAATTATTTTTTTCAAGGATTTTAAACTTCATCCTTATATTCTCATCGATTGCAAGTATATTGTAATTTTCAATAAAACTTACTCATAAACTTTGCAAATGAAGATTGCCTTAGGTTGAGAAAATATTTTTAATAATAAACTAAGGTCAAAAACGTTTCTAAGTAAATTTTCAAAACGTAAATTCTTAATTAGTATTGTATATTATGTTTTATTCTAAATTTATTCTACAACATGACTGGATACGTAGAAAGAATGACTACTGTACTTAATTTAAATTAAAAAATTGTAATAAATTTTATTTAAGGTAACTGAAAAAGTATTATTAAGTATCACTTAATTTATTATTTAATATAAAACAATATAAATTTACAAACTAAATTCAGCTAAATATGTAATTATGTCATGATGTTGAAAAAATAAATTAAAAAATATGTATTCATGTTTATATTACCACATCTAACTCTAATAGTAGATTGTAGTTTAACGAGGTAAAAAATCTCTTTATTAAACATTTATATTTATAATTTATAACGCGTCAACTCTTTAACTTTTATGAAATGTCCCTAAGGAACTTCGTACTTGTATACTAAAAACTATTTCAATTAAAAACTAATTATTCTTTTTAACTTTATTATTACTATTTTTTATGTAGCAAAATAAATATTTATTTTAATAATAAAAATAGTTTCCTACTAATTAATTCTTAATTGCCCGTTACTATAGAGAGTGTTTCTAAAATGATGGGCTGGCTATACCTTTTCCGATTCTACTTGTAAAACTAAACAAAAAAATATCCTTAGGAAAAATTAGAATTTCTCCTTCGTTATTCCACTATCCGCCATTTTGTTATTTTTATATAAAAATATATATCTCAAGTTCGGATAGAGGAATAACATTAATATTGGGTAGGCGTTTTTGGAATAAAGTTTTAAAATTAGAAAAAACTCAGGACTTAAACATCTTCGCAAACTACAAAATGGCGGCCATGTTTACATGGCATTTACAACCAATTTCACCGGATCTTGACGTACTGACACCTAAGGAACCCAAAAAACCGGATGGAAATTTTCCGGATGTTCGTATGTACGTGTGTGTTTGGTGTTGGCCTCTAAATCACCTAATAATCTCAGAACTACTGGACCGATTTTGACCAAACTAGACAAAATTACTTCTATATATAGGGAAATAATGCCATTCAATTTTAATCTTAAAAGGTCAAGGGGGTGGGGCTGTAGAACAAGGTCACCCTTAGTATCTCGAGATTTCGATTAATTAAGGTCATATTATTCTTAGATATATTTGTTAAAAATTAAAAAATAATATTTACAAAAAATTTTAAAAAATCGCAACCTCACCCTAAAAAATGCTGTTGTCGTCTGCTATTTTGGGACGTCACAGGTGAGCGGTAGAGTTAAAGAAACGAATAATATTTAGTGTAAAAACGTAACTCTGTCTAGCTGGGTTGACTCCTCCAGTTTACTGATACCTGGTGCGTTAATTCTCGCGGCTACATCAGTTGACGACTATACAAATGAATTTTTTTTTAAATGGAAGTTGTGAAATTACATTAATTTAGTTAGTGCCAACAGTCACCGCTAGCGCCACCACATCCGCGGGAATTAAATATGGTATGCGCGTGCGATTTAGTTAGAATCATTGAATTAAATAAATACAAAAAATATTACATTTAAATAAAATGATAAATATTTTAACTTAAATTAAGTGTGTACGTGTGTGTAAGCCGTTCATCAGAAACAACTCAGGGTTGCAGGATTTTCCCGGAATGCGACTTTAGCCGCATGACGGGAATGTCCTACATCTGTGTTGTCAGGTTTTTTTAGTGATTTTTGTTATTTCAGTTACGAATATCCATTAATTGTAATTGTTCTTATTATTAAAAATATAGTGGATTTCATAAAAGAATTAAAAGTGTTAAATAATGTGAATAATGTAAACTGTAGAAATAGTATGTTTTGGAAATTATCTCTAAGGTAAACCTGATCTAAGTGATTTGTGTGTAGGGATTTATTAAAATCAAGGAAATCTAAAAAAATACGTAATTTTATGTCAATAATTAAATTGAAATTTGATGTTTCTTTCTATTGATAGAAAAATAAAAATACCGCGCGCTGTGTGCAATCAGTTTGATAATAATATTTATTAATAATTTCAAACTTTTATTGGATGGAAATAACTAATTTACACCTATTGTAGAACATACCGTGTTTAGAAGTTCAGATACGATACTGTTCACGTCTCAACAGGATTTTATCTTTTACATGATCTTGTATTTTGTCATTAACCTATTAACAAAGGAGGAAACATGTACCATAAAGGTAGGTGCCTCGAGCAAGCATGCCTCATCGCCTTGAGGTTAACGTTGCTTTCTAATCGTCTGTTGGGTGTAGGTTGTGAACACACAAATATTATTTCCATTAAAATACCATGAACACATGTAAATATCATCATGTTTCTTTAGAATACGATACGATTGATAAATAAAAAAATGTTCTTTATCAGACCGTTGTTGTTTATTCTATCCTTATTTTTCTCATTGTTGTCTAATATTTTTTATTTAATGATATAACTTTTCCGCTTTTCTCAGTTGGTTCATTCCATCCTTATAATTCGCACCACATATTTTTCTGAAGACTTTTTTCAACACTGGTTATGTTTCTGCTAGAGAATACTTGTAGTTTTTTGAACTATAAAAGATTTTAGAAGTATTACTGTTTTATAGTATCTTCATTTGGTTTTTATTGTAGAAATATTTTTTCTATAGCTTTCCAATTATATATATATATATGCTAATTATATATGCTATTTCCTTTTTCCTGCATTCTGGCTTTCATTCCTCCTTTTTCTAGTCCTGTTGGAGTTATTACTACTATACAATATTTGAATCTAATCACATTTTTCATTTTTTATTTTATGATATTTAAATGGTATTTTATTAAAATTACAATTTCTTTTTTATACAATTTATTACTGTCACATTTATAACAAAGGAAAAAAAAATTAAATAAATCTATATAAATAAAGATGTAAATGTTCGTTTGTTCAAAATGTTAAATCTCCGAAAGTTCTCACCGATTGCTTTGAAATTTTGATACAATTTTGCATTCGAATATGCGTGTTTATATACCTAAGATTTCACAGCAGTGACAGGTAAAAACATGTTTTTTTTTTTTGGAAAATAGCGCTATCTGTTGGACGTAAAAGCAACACACGCCATTACTAAATATTTTGTGATTCCATTTCAATGTTTCCGATATGTGTGTCCGCAATAGACTAAAAAACTGGACCTATTTACGCGCGGAGAAAAAGGGAGAAAGAAAAAAAATCGGAAAAAGGAAGAGGGGAAAATGGAAAAAATTGAAAAAGGGAAAAATGGGAAAAGTAAACGGAAAGGGGAAAGGAGAAGAAAGAAAAGGTAAAGAGAAGGAAAAGGAGGTGTGAGATGAAAATAAGGGAAAGAGAAATAGGGGAAGGAATGGTAAAGGGGGAAGGGGCAAATCAGAAAAATTGGAAGTGGAAATTGGGGAAAGGAAAGGGAGTGTGGTAAAATGAAAACTGGAAAAAATAAAGGAAGAAAGGGTAAAAGGGAAAGTTTAAATTTTGTGAAATTCCGTAATGTTCATTTTGTTAATGTTTAGTCAAACTTTAAATTGTGTTCATTTAATCAATATATATACTCAAATCTAGCAATAGCGAAGCATTGCCGGGTCTTCTAGTACATATAAATACATACATACATATTTAAATACAAATTGTTTTTTTTTTTCTAATTATACATTTTTTTATTTTCCTCTACTAGAATTTTTTTTCTCTAATAGTATAGGTTTTTCTTCTGTATTTCATTTATTTTAACGCCAATACAATTTTAACTAGTAATTTCTGATTATTGTATTTTTGTCACATATAATCTAAAAACGAGATTTAAATTTACGTGTAACGAGGTTATACGTTAAGAAATGTTAGATTTAGTGTTTACAAAATATAACATTTCTTTATTTAATTGTTCAATCGATTGATTATACATTCTGGAAAAATAATCTCTCAATTTTTGTTCAGAATATTAAATACTGATAATCCTAGCATCAATTTCAACTGAATTGTTCCCGAAAATATATTTTAAATGTAATACAATTTATTATAAAGTTTTAACAGTAGTTACTAGCAGTGTTTTTATCTTATTAGTATGTTGCTACATTAAATAGCATTCTTACATATTTTATTTGTTTTAATGGGATAGTTAGTGCGAATAATTTTATTACTTGTATTGATGAAGGAAAAATATCCAAGTATATAATTCGCTTAGTGCAGATTTCAATTCCTATCGAATAAAGACAACCTGTTGAAACTGGTAAAACAGAATCAGTTAAAGAACTATCTACGTATGTGTGAATATAGATTGTACTCCTACCGTTGTTTCATACGTGTGTTCACAATCCGTTGTTTGAACAAATTTCTTGTTATAAACGTTTCCCGCAAACGGTTCGTTGAATGTCCAACATACCGATAGATGATCATAAGCGGTACATACCGCTTTTACACAAACACACTGTTATATATTTTATTACTGTTAGTTATTATTCTCGAAATTTGTTCAAAAATATAATCATTTTCAAGTCTATCGAAATGAATAAAATAAAATAAAATAAAAAATACTTAAGAATTTATTCCAGATTTTTATTTACGTATTATCATACTTAGTGGAAATTTTTTGTATATAAACTAATATAATTGATTAAAAGATACGGAAAATCAAAGTATAAGAAATAACTTTAATAATAAGTCACAGAAACAATATAAAAATGTTCTGAATAAATTTCTAACCTTTTCTTATAAAAATATATTAATTAGTAAATATGGATTTTATATGAAAAAATTAATAAAATAATATGTAATATTACTTTTAAAAAAATAACAAACTATTACTCGATAAATATTGTAGATATTTCTTTCCAAAAAAGCATGGTGGGGTGGTTTGTTTGTTGTATCCGCTCACATTTTTACTTTGAATGAAGTGCTATCATCTAGCAGAAAAACATTAAACTAACAACTGTATAATAAATATTTTTAATTTATTTTTAAATTTAAATTAAAGATTAATAATTTTAATTAATATTTAAACAAATTATTTATATAATTATTATCAAACTTATTATTTAAAGAAAGGGATTATTAGTTAATATTTAGCAGAAAAAAAAGATTCTTTATTTAACGAATTATTTAAAAGTACGTTATAAAGGACCGTGGGAAAGAAAGACTAAGAGAGCACAGGGAGCGGGAGAGAGTCGGCCGCGCGCAGCCGCCCGGCGCATCATGTAGTCCGCTCTGCGCCAATAGCAACAGAATAAGGAGCAACAGCTGGCCCGGCAACTAACACATTCTCACATAACTACACACGAATCAATATGGCTAGCGTTAACTATTATATTTCTATTAAAAAATATTAAATTCTATATCTATTTACTCCTTAAGCCTATTGTAAATAGAAAAATACCAAAATGTTCAGAAAAATGTTCTCTGCACACTAATATTTCTTTTTTTAATGAATATCTGTAAAATACTTAATATTCCAACAAACATGAGGATACGAACGCGTCGAGGGTCCTGGCTAGATGGTCGGACGAGCGAAGCGACCCCTGACTGTATAGTAATTCTAGTAACTAAATGTCTTAACCGAACGCCGACTATTGCAAAAAAATTCTTAATACTTGGATTTTTTTTTTATTCACTCACTTTATAAATTATAAAGAATTCTATTGTAAGGAAATACTGTTTTTATTTGTCTGTTTATTATATACGTCTTTTTTTTTATATAACCTAGGACAGTACATTTAACAGAATTTAATTATTTTTACGCAATCGCTTGCGATCTGAAGATATTTTAAAGAATAACACATGTTAACAAACAAATTATAGATCATAATTTATTCATATATAATACACTATGATCTCGTTGTAAAACCGTTCAAATTAATGCGGGTAGAAGAATGTCCCCCAAAAAAAGAACTGCCATATATAATTTTTTTTTAAATTTGTTTTTTAGTAGATACACTGTATAGAAACATATTTTACTGCGCGTACGTATTAGTAATAAATTAAAAGAAGAAATAAATTTGTTGGTACGTTTTAATCAATTCAATTACCCATAACTTCAAAAAAAAATTCAAACTTCAAGAAAAAAATAACTTCCTACTGTTTTAGTTAACGCTCTTACACCTAAGACGTAACTTATATACATTCAGATGTGTTGTGCTGATGTAGTAAGGTGTTCTAATAAAGTAATACTGTTTATTACTTTAAATATTTTGAATTCAAATCAATTACTACTCTACTGTTGCTTCAATTAGGATACAAGGAGAAGTACTGTAATATTACCGTAGTTTACTGTTCCAAAAAAAACCGTGTGTAATGAAATCCAGCTACAAAAATGTAAGAATTGCACAATCCAAATTCAGTACTGTATTTGTATTTTTTCTACATTTTATTTTATCTCGTAATATTCTCATGTTTAACTATAACATTCAAAAATATTTTAGTTGTGTTACAATATTAACTGAAATGGCATTATTTTATTTTTCGATTATCACTTTATATTCAAAACAACGCGGTTAACCTGTAACACGATTATAATAGTTGGCTTCAAATAGCCGAGTTATCATATATATACTAGCCAGGAGGCTCCTTCCCCTGAAATCCGCAGAGCTCGCTTCGCTCAGCCAGGACCCTCGCAGTGTTCGTTACACTCACGGTTGTGAGAATAATACAGATAAATAAAAATTAAAGTATTCAGGCTTTATAGAGACTAAATAACAAAAGACAATAGTAGTAATTATAGTTACTAAAGTACCCAGACCTCCGACGAGGAAAACTTCAAAACTTATTTTTATTGCCATGGTGACAGAAATTAATTTAATTTTCAATTATTAATTTTTTTCTTCTTTAATTGATAACTTCACCCCGAAGTGTGCTAGGGTCTTGGCGGTTTATGGCTTAAAACCTTTCCTGGAATAAACCGAATGCATCTTGCAAATTTAAAAGCATTCGCTTGTTTAGTTATCGCGTGATGCGAGAATATATAAACAAACTAACAGACAGACCGACCATATGTATATATACATATATATATATATATCACTATCATAAATACAATTATATAACATCATAAAGAATCAAGAAATATACATAACATTATCGGGAACAAATGTCTCTCCATTTTGAACTATTAATTCAAGACTTGATGTTGTGGCTTTAATGAAGTGAACTGGAACTCCATAGTACATTCTATGCTCGCATTCCTCTACAATGGGAGAAACAATGTAATGAGAACATTAGACAGTTTGGTTTGGGTAGTTTTCCTCATAAATGTCGCTCATGCGTACAATTGCATGACCTGCTCGGATCATGTTATGAATTCTCAAGTGAGATCAACAATCATGCCTACAGATCACAAAATCATTACATTCTAGAGAAGTATGGTACGCTGATTAAACGTTTGAAATATTTCACATAAATCAATGAAAAGGTTAAGCGATTTAACAATGTTATGATCTGTTTCCCATAATTATGTAGAGTAGGATGTTTTTTTCTGGACCCAAGGGTTACACAAACATTCCGTTCAAAAGATAAAATATAAATCTTCACAATTATATTTTTATTTTTAATCTATCAGTGTACAGTATAGTTATAGGCAAAAAAATATTAATTGTAATAAAAATTAAACTACTAACTTAGAATCAAAGTCGGGACGCTATTAATTAATTTCATTTTAGAAATATTGTAAAAAGTAAAGAAAAAAAAAACACTTTAAAAATTCTGATTTTTTTAAAAAAAGAGGTAAAATGGAAAATTAATAATTAATTTTATTATTATTCATGGCAAGTTGGTATTGATATAAATTAATTATACAATAATTTCCACTTACCAACTATTTTTATTATTATGAAAAAAAAACATAAATTATTATTATGCAATGAAAAACTAATAAATTTACACAAGATAATAAGTTTAAGGAATTAAGGATCCTACTAATAAAATTAAAAAAGATCCAACATTAAAAGATGTAAACATATTTTCAGGGATGAATACATTAAAGGAGAATTTAAATTAACTGATACATAAGCACTACCTAAATACATAAACCTGATATGCCTGTGAGACCGTTAATAAATTGTATTAATTCATCTATACACACATTAAGCAAATTTCTTTCTATCTAATATCTTAAAAATAGACATTAAAATTGAAAATAAATATAATTTAAAAAATGGATACGAATTGTTAGACATAATTAATAATATAAACACAACAAATCTTATCACATTAAACATAAAATATATGTATACTAATATTAATACTAACGAAACCATTAATATAATTAATAATACTTTAATTAGATTAAAAATAGACAATAACATTATACACGAATTAATAAACCTATTATAATTATATTTTAAATATAACTATTTCGAATTTAATAATAATAAGTATGGTATGGACTCTGGGGCATGCTGGTATTACAGGTAATGAAATCGCAGACGAAGCTGCCAGAAAGGCAACAGTCTGTGATGATTTGGATGCATTTCCTGTAAGAGTGGCAGATGTTAAAAACCGTCTAAAAAACATAGTAAGAAGCAAGTGGAATGCTGAATGGAGGAGTTTAAATACAAAACTAAACTCAGTTAAAACTTCTCCTTATAAATGGAAAAGCGACTTTAGGTTGACTCGCCGTGAACAAGTAGCGGTGACCAGACTTAGAATCGGTCACTGGCGATTAACAAATTTATATTTGTTAACCGGCGAAGTGAGACCAATGTGCGGTGTTTGTAATAAAACACAATCAAGCATCTAATAGAGGAGTGTACCATATATGAGGACCTCAGAAAGAGGTTCCGTCTTAGAAATAATATTAGTACTGATCTGGATAATGGAAACGAAGAAAATATAGTTGCATTTTTACACGCCAGTGGACTTCTTAAAAGTCTATAAAATGAATGTTTAAAGCTGCGACAAAAGAAACTCTAAGCGGTAGTTTATATATATATATATATATATATATATATATATATAAAGAAAAAATGGTATTGATAAGTTTAATTTTAATTTTAAATGCATGCATATATACATATAAGGGAGTCTCGAAACGTGGCACGTATAGTGACGGGAGGTAGCCCTCTTGCCTAGGCCATTTTGGCTCACCTGCATTCAAGAGCAGTGAGTCGAGGTGTGTCCGAGGATGACATGGGGGACCCTCAAGGATGGATTGAGGGCGCGAGGCTGTGAGTGTACGCTGTGCATGCCTATAGCCTGTTTATAAGAAGGAGTCAACTGCCACGGCACCCTGGTGCGACTGATATACTGCTCAACGGCGGTTCTGGTCGCCCCGAGGGTGCTTAAACAAACTATAAATGAGACTCGTAGAAGAAAGAAAGAAAGATGTGGTATGATAACTTTTAATTTTAATTTTAATTTAATGGTCTTTTGAGAACCTATCTCAATTTTTAATATTGGGGCCCTTTACACCCCATAAGTGTTTGTGATTGTCCTTGTCTTTATGTCTTAAATGATTTGTGTAGTTTGTGCTTTTAAATAAAATGTAAGGGCCCTTTACACCCTTACATATGATGATCCAGATGGTGATAGTAGTTTCTTTTAAAGATTATGACGAGGGCTAATGACCTTAGCAGTCGATGCCCATAAAAATTCAAAGAAAAAATAAAATAAGTATTACCAAGAAGAAAAAGGTCTCATTACGGCATCTTCACTTTCAGATGTTTTGGCTAGCATTTTCATGACTGAATTAGAGAACAATGATTTACAACATATATTTAATAAACATAACATTTTAGTATATAAGAGATATGTGGATGATATATTGATCACATATGATCAACATTTTTAAGATGAAGAAAATACAAAAATTGAAGAAATGAATTCCTTAAATAACGCCATTAAATTCAATTTAGGTCGAGAAAATAATAATGGAATAAATTTTTTAGATATAAAAATTAATAAAAACTATAATATTAATAAAATAGGAAACCCACTGAACAGGACACCATAATTCATTACAATTCTTTTCATCCTTGAATTCAAAAATATCGACGTTTAATTCGTTAATATACAACAGAGTTATAAAATATTTAAGACATAACAAAATAAAATTTAAATTGCAAATGGATACAATGAAAACTTAATAAATAAATTTAATATTAAAATAAAAAATAAAATTTATATAAAAAATAATATTCCTGTTTCTTTATTGTTCAATTTTGTTGTTTTATGTAACACTACATGATGTGTTACTTTAATTAAACTGTAATTGTTGATGCGACCGTAAATAAAAGCATTGAAAAAAAACTAATAAATAATAATAACGGATACAAATATGCCAAAACTGCATACAATATAAATTACAAAAAAATTAATAAAATATTTAAATCTTTTGAATTAAAAACTGCATACACAACGAGAAATAAAATAATTAACTATATAAATAACAGAAATCGTACTAGAATAATAAAATATATCAATAAATTTAATTTAGATAAACAGGGAGTAAATGGTTTAAAATGCGCAAATTAAGATTTGGAATATAACGAGATGACAAACCGATCTTTTCCGAACAGAATTAATGAACAAATTAATTGTATAAATAACGGAAATAAAAAACGATCCAAATTTGCCAAACATATCTTAGAAAATAACCATAATTACAACCCAAATAATTTCATTAATATTCTTGAATATTCCAATAACTTTCATAAAACAAATAATAGTGAAAAATATTATATATACTTAAATCATAAAAATTTGATAAATGAACAAACGAAATTTTATAATGATGTATTCTTTAAACAAATATTAAACAATAATATTGATTCTTAAGTTGTTTATACTGATCCATACTTATAAACATAACAATTGAAAGCTTCATACTGATATGAAGGATAACAACGACATTTTTTTACATTTTGACGACCCAAATTGTTGTATTTATAATTCTTTTTTGAAAAATTCAAAATTCATCAAATATATTAATTTGTTAAGGAAATAATTATAATCCATAACACATAAATGTTCCTGATGATGAATTAATACCCTAAATCGCTTGGACATAATAATAACAGTATTTGGTAAGTGGAAATTATTATATAATTAAAATTAATAATATTATTTGGAAATAAGAAAATTTCAGAAATATGTTATTGCAATTTATTTGTTAATACAATAACACATTTTTATCTAGTGTAATATAACCATTTTTTCTTCTTTTTTACTGAAATTAATAGAAATGTTCATATTAAAGTGTAGAGAAAAAGTAAAGACCTTGACAAAAACAAAGCTACAAAAAGAAAAATGCTGAATACTACCAGGCAAAGATAAAAAAACTCATTCCAGAATATTCTTATTATAAAAAAAAACTGTCAAAAAACATAATACGAAAAATAGAAAAATAGAAAAACATACGAACACTTTATGGAAATAGCGTATAAATTTTAAATATGAATTATTTTAAGGGAAAGTAGAAAAAACAATAGTTTATAACTTGTTAGACCTTTAAAATTTTTACTGAGTAACGAATTTTACTAAAATTAGTTTTCCCTTTTTTTAATGCTTAACTGAAAAAAAAGGGAGTATGACATATGTTTGCGTTGAAATTTAAGTTTAACTGTCTATCTGCGGCTTTGTAACTCGACAAGGAATTGACCGAATTTGTTGAGGTTAGCTTCAAACGAATTGATATTATTCAATGCCTACTATGATGCCTACTATGTAGGCATCTATCCTATGCTTATCAATATGATTAAAACCTAATAAACGAGTTAACAAATTTAAAATAATTCTTTGTTTTTTTCATTTTTGTAATATTTATCATTATAACTTTATTTAATAATTGTTTGATTATGAACATAATTAAAAAAAAAAAAATTAATTTACTCGTACATATTAAAAATAAAATAAATTCTCAAAAAATTATATTACCTTTAGAATGTAATATACTAAGAATGTAGTGTACTTAATTTTGGAATAAGTAATTATTAAAATATTACGCAGTATTTGTTTTATTTTCGTATTTAGTTAATTTTTTTTTTTTATTATCAGTACATGAAGCATTAGATATCAAATTATAAAATAACATTAAAATTACCACACAGTAATCTTAAAAAAAAAACTTCAACATAATTTGATTTTTAATAGACCAAATCAATAAAAAAGAAACTTTATATCAAAATACGAAACTTTTTGTTTTACATACGTGCACTTTAGTTGTGAATTATGAGTAGTCCACCGCGTTCTCAGGTAATCGAACTGCAGAGGTTCTTTTTGTTACAAAAACACACACATATATAGTAATTTATATATATATTTGGATTATAGATAACATTATTAAGATGAAATATAACAAACACCTCCGTTATCAAGTTTTTATAGATCATGTTTCGTAAAAACAAGATATTGATTCAGTGTTAAAGGTGTAACTTTAAATTAATTTTGTTTTACGTACATAAGGATTTTTTTTTAAGAGGTGAAGGAACTCCATTTACGGGCGCCTAAGCAGTGTCGGGTTCGCTAACAAGTGCCACCAGTTATAACCAAGGGCGTATGTAAACCTGCGCACTACCGACTAAACCTCCACTCTTCCTGGACTTCCCCCCTCAACCCTTCTTGGAACTGCTTATAAAGCATTTCATCAGGAAGGGGGAATTGCTCGCGCACACAGTCATAACAAACCAACAGGATGTCACACACCATACAAACAACACTACTGGAATCAACACATACAACACATCAAATACACATACCGATAAGAACATATCCCGTAAGAACCATGCAGAAAACAGGGTAAAGCTTCTCACATCCACAATACCTACGCGATACTCATCCACACATAAGGCACACACCCGCACATAAGGCTAGTTCAACAGTTACTAATTGTAATAAAAATATAAATAACATACGTATTTCTGATTATAAAGTCACGTGCCATTACTTTAGACGCGATTGCTTCTGTAGTCATCTGACTAACACTGAGTGAAATTACTGAAGCACTAAACCTGAAGAATTCAATTTATTTGTAAAGGAAGTATGACTCGTCTGTCATTCTGCAATGCAAATGTAATTGTTAGTTATAAATAAAATAGGGAACTGGTTATCCATAAGTGGTTAATCCACCATTAAAGATTCAGAACACTTTCAGAAAATCCGATTGAGGAAAGCATAAATCAATCTTCTCGCTTCGCCGGCCTCCGTGGCGCGAGTGGTATCGTTTCGATCTTTCACTCGAAGATCCTGGGTTTGAATCCCGGTCAGGAATGGCATTTTTAGACACACTGCAAATCATTCATCTCAACCTCTGAAGTAATAATTTAACAGTGGACCCGGAGGTAAAAAAAAAAAATCTCGCTCCCAAAGTATGGTCTTGGTCAAGCATGTAGTTTAGACATAACCCAACTTCGGTTCCGGCTCCCGGCCTAATCCTACGCACTGTCAGCGCCAGTCCACTCCGCTGATATGCAATGAACCTTAACTACTCTGATTCAGCCTAAAAATACTGCCAGCGAAGCGCGGAACTCGCCTATTGATATAGAAGCGCAAGATCTTCACCATTACCTGAAAAGTCAGCCTGAAATACTCTCCTAGATGAGTTTGGATCAAACCAAGTTACGAAGTACCTTATGTCTACCCGAAATTATAAAGGCAACCATCACCCTCACAAATCGTAACTACACTCGACTGACAGTGTGAATAGTTATTTTATTCACATCAGTGAATCATAGCTAACAATCACTTGAATTACACAAACTTACAGCAGTGTTTGAGAATCTAATTCTAACACGTGCTTGGCGTATATAATCCCCGGATTTTACTCCTCACGAACCCGCAGGACGTGATGATAGCACCGCAGAGATCAACCAACTTAAAAAATAAAACACCATCTAGGTGTTTTTATTATAATTATCTGTAAAAATAATCAGATTATGCTAATTATATTCAAGTGTGGTATGAATTGATCATCTTTCACATTTTTTTTGAGCTGTAATATTACTAAACGAAAAATGTCAGTTCAGTAAAAATGCAAGGTTCTCTTTTATTCTGTAGGTATATTTGTTATACGTTTCTTCACTCAGACATTATAGTTTCAGTACATATGAAATTGTAAAACTTAAATTAAAAGTCGTATAATAATCAAATAAAGTCATACAAATAAAAGGCTAGGTTAAATGGGATTTGATTGTAAAACAATAATATCCCCCCAAAAAAATAAGTTGTCATTATTTCAGAAGGAAATTATCAATAAACACTGAAGAAAAAAATATGTAAAAACACAAATGAAATAAAATAAAAAAATCACAAAAAAATATTTCCAAACATAAGACAACTATGAAAAAAGTATATTTAAAGGAAATTTTAAAAGATATATGAATATATAATATTGATACATATTTTTTATATAAGGCATCATATAAAATCATATATAATGAAAATAAAATAACTAAATGTTCCGTTCCATGTTGAGCCGATTGGTGCTGCACTCTAGCATCTACAAGTGCTGGCCGGCGAGTTAGTCTAATATGACCATTCTACGTAAGAATCCCGCACAGTGCGGTCGTGTTTTCATTTCAGTCCAAGGGGACTCAAAGCTTCATGATAATGTTCAAGTTCAGTTATGAATAAAGTGTCATACATTCTTAAGTTTAATGTAACTATTGTAATTCAATTAAAATATCAAGGGTGACAAGAAATTAAATATAACGATTCAAGAAGAACATAGCGTTGCTTCATTTCATCATCTACCATCTCATCAAAAATACAGTCCACACTAGCTCTAAATTCTACCACTAAATAAAAAAAAAAAAAAAAAACCAAAGACATTCACACGTTTTTACGACAAAAATTAATCGTTGCTCAGTAATTTTTGTACAGTATCCAAGGATAAGATTGTTAACCGCAAAGAAATCAAGGAAATTCTTAACTCGATGTTACAAGTTGTTTAACCAATTCCACTGATTTAATTATGTGAAGTACTTACATGTTACTAAGTTGTAATTGTTCGTATTAAGTTCATCAATTTGTCACTGTAAGGAAGTACAATGTTATAATAAAAATGTAGAAAGCATCATTTGTTAAAAAATACCCTTTGACTTTGTTTAAAAATATATAATATACATAAAAATTACTAAGATCGTCAAATATACCACAGAAAAAATTACTTAAGAAAGTAATATTATTAAAACCATAAAACTAAAATAAATCTATTAATATTTTTCTAAAATTTCATACCAACAAATTAATATGCAAAAAATAAATAATACTATCTATAATAACTTACCAATAATAAGCCGTAGAAGACTTGCCACGAAAAATGACAATTCTGACGGCAGCGTCATCATCAGTCACATAAATGATTTAAGAGCTCAAACATACGCCAAACCGGCAGTCACCCCTAAAAATTAAAAATAAATAAAATAGTTGATCTTGCTATGACGTAACACATTATTGATTATTTTTTAAAAGAAATTAATTCATTAAATACATTTTAAATCATATGTTAAAAATTAAAGAACAGACTGTTAAAAAAATAGGATATCCGGCCAAGCCAGAACATTACACGACACTGAAATGTAGAGGTGCCGAACCCCCCTAAATTTCGGACCATTATCATTAGATCCGTGAAAGCTTTATGCCAATATGACTGAGTCCCACGAATATTACGCGTCAAAAGTGGAATATTTTCACCAACATTATTAGGTTCAACTCAATTTTGGCGTAAGCGACCATAAAGAGAAACATTTTGCTGAGCTTTATGTAATTCTACAGTTGAAAGGTCATCAACATCAAACAAATACTCGTTGTGTAATCTCTTTTAGTTACTACGATTAGAAGTAGTCAAGTAGAGTTACGGGCACTGACCGGTATTCAATGAACCCATCCCTACCGTCTGGAAACAGTTTGACCCTTGCCAATTCCTCTGCGTGTTCGGCGTGCGGGCGACTAACTCTTTAGCCTCTGCGGGCGACTCTTTAATATAGGTTAATTATTAATGCAGGACAATTAAAGAGCGTGCGGGGTGACAATTTTGTATGTAGTATTTGTGTACAATTTTTTTTCAATTCATTTAAACACACACACACATACACGTACATATATATATATATATATATATATATATATATATATATATATATATTGGTTGCACATATTTCAGTACCATTTGCTTTAGTTTCTTCCAGTTATTATAGTAAATGTACAAATAAAAAAATTAAAAAGAAATCCTTCAATGTGATTTTGGAGATGAGGAGTTGAAAAAGTTTTTAAATACCAACTTTTTGAATTTTTGTAACTTTTGGGGTTTATTAAAACATATAATGATACTTTTCAATAAAATTCCATTATAAATTATCTCCACACCAAAAAATAAATCTTGGGAAACTTATTTTGTATATGATGATTTTTTCCCTACGTTAGAATAAATAGCCAAACCAGGAAAGTTTTGTAACATTGTTGTTAGTTTTTTTAGTCAATAGTAAATGGTGAATAAATAGATATCGTTAAATATTAATTTTCTTAAATTTATATTTAAGAATATTTTACTTAAAAAAAGAAAAAAGTAAAGGACTTGTATCTTTTCTATAAATCTCGACAATATAACTATTTTCGCGAGCTACAAAATATCTCACTGCTTCCTGTATATTTTTCACATTCCTAGGTATAGACATATTGGGAAGCTGTAGCAGCAACTTATTAGGGAAAAGTTGATATTTTTTCGTAACTGTACTATAAATATTGAATAATTAACTTATTATTTAAAATCCCGGTAGCATGTTTTAAATAAAAATCTATCCAAAAAATTACAATGAAATTGTAAACCGTACGGTAAGTCTCACAGATATCATTTCTTCCGCTCACAAAACAAAAATCTCTGTAATATAAATAAAATTGTTTTTCATAAAACGATACTGATATCAAAAAAGGTAAGACACTACATTTCTGTTATCAATATCTGTTATTAATGTAGAATTTACTTTTAAAAAAATTACATGTAATAGACAACAGATATACAATAAACAATGTTTAAGCGTTCCATATAAAAAAAGTAAAAATAAAAATAAAAATTTGTTACAAAGTTCTTACCGGCCCGATTTCATTTATTAAACAACGAATAATGATAAGAATTGTATTATTTCTGTAAATTTGATATGTACTAAATATAAATGAAATCGAAGCGGTAAGAGATTTGTAACAATTTTTTCTTTTTTTTCTTCTTACTTGAAACGCTTAAACATTTTTAAAAATCTATTATTGTATATCTATTATCCCTTACATATATTTAACATGTAAATTTGATTGGTACAGTCGAATTTACCGATAATTTATATACTTCTGTTTTATTTATTCCATTTTTAATCAAATTACTATAATCTCTTGTAAACTAATACTTTTCTTTTTTAAAGAACTGATAGGAATTAAAAAATTGTTTTATTTTCAGTACTTTCATTTACATAATACCATTTATTGTTAAAACTAGCTGTAGTATATTTTCTTTTAAATTTGATTATTTCAAGTACATTATCAAGTTTTTGTACGCTACCTAGTACTATCAAGTACTGCTACCTAGCGGTGCAATTCGTAAAGGTACATTAAAAAAATGAATAAAATTACGTATTAGAGTCCCACGGGTCATGAAATGTTTTTTTTTTTGCTCAATAACAATTATAATTATAATCGGCTCTCCTGCGGAGCCATAGGTAAGTTTTTGACAAAAACACTTGATAAGAAGGTCCTTAAGGAACCACCCAAAAAAATAAAACACAATAAACAGTTGCAAGCAAACTTAAAGTCAAAAATGAAATTTCAAGCTGTCATAAATCACAAACCAGCAATTTCAGCACCATCTACTCCACAAACACATAATACCTATTTACACATAATAATCTATATAAATAAAAATGTAAATTTTCATTTGTTCAAAAAACAAACACTAATAACAAATAAAAAATAAAAATAAAGCGAAGTAACAAGAAATTACATACGACACCACTAAATGGTTCATAAAATAGAAGAAAAACGTTATCCAACAAAATTTCAGGTATTTTCTGAAAGTATTTTTATTACAAATCTAACTGAACTGAAGTATAATTTTTTCACGGTTATTATTTTTACCCATTTTTATTTCACTCTTAGGCTAGATCACGTTTAGAACTGTAAACGTAGTTCGTTGACTTCGTCGCTTCTTACCGACGAAGTTCTAACAAACTCGTGATCAAGTGTAAAGCCCAAAATGTTACGTAACCGTTCATAATATAAGCAAGTTCCAGTTGATCGAGCTCATGTATCAAAAATTTTAGTTATATTTTTAAAATAAATTTAATCAACTAGAATTTAAAATCAGCGTTTTTCCTTTTCTTTGCCAAATGAAATGAAATGAATTATTTTTGTAAATTTCCAAAGAATTTGTATTAATCACTACGGCGCCTTGTTAGATTTTCTAAGGTGGTGTCGGTGGAGAGGAACCAACTTCTTTTACGTTTTGAAGTTTCCTGAACACGATTCTGCAGTGTGTATATACACTATTTGAGGGGTCCGAGGTTACTTGTTGTTAGATTGGCTAAGTCCATCATCAATCTGTATGACCTTTCAGATTCTTTACGAATATATCTAATAATTGATTAAGCGAATAATTCAGTGTGTATAATATATATGTATGTATAAATTTTTTCGTCCGATCTACCAGATGCAAATTTGGACCGGTTTTTATAAAACTTGGTGGGGTGAAGTAAACATCTTGGAAATGGAACCATATTCTTTTTCAAGCAAATCGGCTCACAGGAAACAGTATTTAAGAAAAAAAATAATTTTTTTTAAATGATTACATAGGTTTTCATGTTGTAACTTGAAGTTTGACATGTTAGAAAGCCAAAATTAAATTTTTTGAGCACCAACAGACGCGAGCTGGTTTGCCCAATGTTCCCAAAACATCAAGTTTGTAGTCCAAATCAGATTTTTGTGAACACCGCTAGCTACGGGCTGGTTTCCCAATGATTTAAATTGAAAATATCATATTATGAAGCCAAAATCAGAATTTTGCTGGCACCGCCATGTGGCCCAGCGCATGTCTGTTTCATAATAGTATTTTAGTTTCGTATTACTCCAAAATGTGATTTGGTATGAAGGAAATAGGTTAGTGTCAAAAAATCAGTTTTGAAGTTTTATTTTCTCTAGATCAATTTGAAACTTTTCTTTTTTTGTGAGCAGGGCTCCAAACAATACAAATTATAGATAACAGCATCAAAGTGGGTTGATGGTAAGTAGCAGTGTTAGCAATCACAACTCAACTGTATGAAAAAAAAAAGAAAAAATACAAATGTACTAGTATAATGTATTTATTGGAACAATAAATAATAGTAACTCGTAGTACTATAAAAACACATGATTCTAACGTAACATAAAAAAAAAAAACCAAAAGCAATAAAAAGAGAAAAGTCCAACGATCTCTCTTTGTAAACTAAAACCGGAAATACGCGCTTCTGACACACTTACTGCAACAGCGTTTTTTTATTTTATGTTAAAAAATACAGAGTAGTAAAATAAATAAAAAATTATGAATAAATATATTCCAAATATATTTTCGTAATTTGTTTTATATTTTCATTATTTCATTTCAATTTTTTGAAATTAATTTCTTTCATGATATAATAGATTGCAGTGCTGGACTACCAGTAAATTTTAATTTAGTAAATATAATCAATTTTGTAAATATATTTACAATTGAAATGGTATTTAAATGAATATTAATTGGCAATGATTACTTATTTGCTCATATGTAATTGATTATTCATTTATGGTTATAAGCTCAATTAATTGTTAGGGTAAAAAATTGCAAAATTTAATATCAAGATAATTATCAACATATTTAATTTAAATAAATTAATCAATACCATTTACACATGAGTAACGTATATATATTACACAGTACCGTAACAATTAAATAATTAAAACCGATACAGATTTTCAATTTATGTGGGTGTGTGTAAAGAGTTGGGCACAAACGTAATACAAAGTAGACTTTTTGATTTTTATTTGTATAATTTAATTTAAAACCATGTATCTAATACCTTTTAAAATTATTTAATATTCGTAGGAAATCATTTAAATTGAATTGCAAAAAAATTTCTCAAATCAATTTTCTACTGAGACCAAATATAATAATAGGATTCATAACTAAATTTCATTGTAAAATTACATTATCACATTATAAACGAACGGAACAATATATCTTATGTGAACTTGAAAGAAAAATTCGGCTATTCGTCAGATTCCTGTTAAAAATAAATTTAATATGAAAATTTAAGTTACTCTGAACATAACAACATTTTATTTATAGAAGCAAACGAGTGATATTTACACAAGTGCCTGTACACTTATAGAAGTGATTAATGTGATAAATATTATGTTCTTGCTAAAATATAGTAACTAATAAAAAGCAATATAAATGATAAATATATCGATCAGTTTAAGAAGAAATTAAAAATTAGTTTTAGTGAATTCCCTGCTTCCGCGTATAAATATATATATTCCAATATTTATGAAACGTAACGTTTTATTCAGCCTAAGTTAAGAAAATATAACCCACCGGGTTGGTCTAGTGGTGAAAGCGTCTTCCCAAATCAGCTGATTTGGAAGTCGAGATTCCAGCGTTCAAGTCCTAGTAAAGCCAGTTATTTTTACATGGATTTGAATACTAGATCGTAGATACCGGTGTTCTTTGGTGGTTGGGTTTCAATAACCACACATCTCAGGAATGGTCGAACTGAGAATGTACAAGACTACACTTCATTTACACTCATACATATCCTCATTCATCCTCTGAAGTATTATCTGAATGGTAGTTACCGGAGGCTAAACAGGAAAAAGAAAGAAAAGTTAAGAAAATATGTAAATTGATAAAACCGCGTAAAAAACAATGGCAAATTTTCAGTGTACTTTTCAGGCCAAAAACGATGAAATTCTGTCAAAGGAGGTCATTCGGTAAAAGTAAGGTTTTGATCCATAAGTGTTTAAACGAGAAAAACAAAGCGCTATAATTTTAAATAAAATAATACAAAAAAATATATAATTGACTAAAAAGAAAAAAAAAATCATTAAAATTATTTCCAATAAAGTAGGGTACGTATTTTATTTTTCTGTATCTCAGTTGCCATAATGAAAATGTTGTATGTAACTTGACACGAAATATCTTCAAAATTGGCTAGGCCATTACAACAAAATCAAATTCGGCCATGTAGTATATAAAGAACTATCTTTACTGAGCCGAATTTTTCATTATTATATTACTTTTATCATACTTGACCGCTTTTCTTTGTTTAGTACAAGCGAACCTTAGAATTCTTAGAGGATGAATCTGTGATTGGTACCAAAGATTTTTATTTCACACTGAAAAAAACAAATTCTGGAACAAATATGACTCAACATAGTGCGTACCGTTTTTATCATAAAAATGCATTAAATACACAGCCTCTAACCAATCAGTACAGAAAAAGACAACACACTGGTTATCAAGAAAATGAGTGGATAAAGGAGTTTAATATTCTTTCCCCTAAGACATTTAATTTAATTTATTTTCATTTTAATTCCTTATGAACAGCTATATTAAAGGGGAAGTATGGGAAAGTATCAAAAAAGGATTATCGGATTTTTATGAAATTTCTATGTTTTAGTATCCGACTAGATCATTTGGACCAAAAAATATAAGTATTTTTGTGCGTACGTATAAACGTATGTGTGTCGCACTGCTTTTGGCCATATATGTCAAGGTTGACCAAACCGAAATTTTGATTAAATATTTATTTGCATGAAGCAAGATCATATAATTTTTTTTTCAAAAATTTGTTAAGGAGGTAGGTGAATTCTGGAAAAAATCAATTTCAATTTTTATAGACATTTTCGAGAAAAGTTTGTTAAAGCAAATTTATTACCTACAATATATATATATATATAAATAATATGAAAAATTGTTTTTCAAAAAAATCAATCTCCAACTCTTAAAATTTAAATATATGGTTTTTTGTTCTTTTGCTATAGAGTAAAACCGAAGGGAGGTAGCTCCCTTCGGTTTAAATGTCTCAAAAATTTGTTGAATGTTCATACTTCAAACATAGAACTATGAAAACATATACACAATTTTTTTAAATTATAGACCTCGTATGAAAGTGTATGTTTGGAGTGTCGCTTTATATGGAAGTGAAACTTGGACAATCGGAGTATCTGAGAAGAAAAGGTTAGAAGCTTTTGAAATGTGGTGCTATAGGAGAATGTGTAAAATCAGATGGGTGGATAAAGTGACAAATGAAGAGGTATTGCGGCAAATAGATGAAGAAAGAAGCATTTGGAAATATATAGTTAAAAGAAGAGACAGACTTATAGGCCACATACTAAGGCATCCTGGAATAGTCGCTTTAATATTGAAAGGACAGGTAGAAGGGAAGAATTGTGTAGGCAGGCCACGTTTGGAATATGTAAAACAAATTGTTAGGGATGTAGGATGTAGGATGTAGATGGTATACTGAAATGAAACGACTAGCACTAGATAGGGAATCTTGGAGAGCTGCATCAAACCAGTCCAATGACTGAAGACAAAAAAAAAAAAAAAAAAAATTGACCTCGAACCTAAAATATAGGAAAATGTTTTGAAAGTTTCTTTATCTAATCTTAGCTTTTATTGAAGGGGTTTTAAATTTAAAGAAAACTTTACATAAACAAAATTTGTTAAGTGTAACCTAAATGTGAATATTTTTAGAAAAAAATTCTTAAAACTTATTACGAACTTACCTCTAAAAAATATTTTGTTTTTATTATATTTTACATCTAATTATTTTTATTATAAATCGGGAAAGTCATGCTATACTTTTTCAGTTTTTTTTTATCTTAAAGAAGAAAAAATTGTTGTTTTATATATATATAATACAGACATAGACTTTCAGACAAAATTAATTCCACAAATCAATTAGCCAGGTAGTGTTATTCGGGGAAAATGACTTTCAAAAAAAATTCTCTAAATATAACACAGTCTATATTTAAGTGATTTAGAATGGAGCAAAAATAACTGCAACATGTATTTTACTCCAGAGATAAATTTTTGTCAAAAGGATAATTTGTTAAAATTGTTATGTTAAATTATTAATAATTTTATTATAATTAAATTTTAACATTAATAAAATTATTTAAAACATGTTAGGTATTTTATTTAACTTAAACACAAATGTTTCATTCTTCAATGTCAAATAAAAATGTTTAGGAAGATTTAAAATCAATTATGAAACATTCAGAGTTAAAAATTTATGAGACAAACATTATATTTATTTTATAATTTATGATATTTCTAATGAATATGATGAAAAAATATATGAAAAAAAAGTATAAAAAATAAGGAATAAATTCGGAAAAATATATGACAAAAAGTATATAAGTGGCTTAAATTATTTCTAAAGTAAAGTACTTTAAGTCTACATTCTGGAACTTAAATTAGTAAAGTAGGTTAATGTATCAGTATCAAAAACTTGGCAGCCTCCGTGGCGTCAGTGGTAGCGTCACGGCCTGTCATCCGGAGGTCCCGGGTTCGAAACCCACTCAGGTATGACATTTTCACACACGGAACTTGTCATTCATCTCATCCTCTAAAGCAATACCTAACAGTGGTACCGGAGGTTAAACAAAATCTAGATATAGATGTTTTGTTAATCTATTTTAAACTGCAAATTTTCCGTTTTGAATCCCGGTTTAGCATAGTATTTTTTGTTTTGTTTTTGTAAACTACAAATTCAATTGTAGAATTAAAAAAGTTTAATTTGATGAATAAATCATTAAAGTATTATTTCTAGCTCGTAATATTATTTGAAAACTCAAATTTCGGAATTATTCATACACTATTATAATTGTACGTTAAGTCAAAAATTATAGCTTAGTTTATAGGTTGATTGGTGGTAAGAAGTTTTTGCCCTTGTCTGATTGTATGATAGGTAATCTCAATAAAAAAAAGTCCTATCTAGGACTTTGTTAAATTCTATTCACTTTTGGTTTTATTTTAGATTTTATCTGTGATATTAGTTGTATGTTTTATTCATCTTTTAGATTAGCTTTATTTTCTTTTATTTTATAATAAAAAAAATTCCGAGCGATGATAACGCGCAGGCATTTTTCGCCCCCACCAAAAAAAAATAAATAAAATCTCTAAAAAAATATTTATCGTTTATTTCTTTGTTTAAACTTTTGATATAATAATTATAAAATTGACTTGATGAATAATAAGAAAATTAAATGATAAAATAAACAAACAATGATTTATTGACAAGTAGGGCTATTTGCAACACAAAACAAAATCATAAATCGTTATTTCCATAATTTACTTGACAAAATCAGTTTAATATTTTAATTAGCAAAGTTAATTGAATTATAATTGGAGTTTATTTTACACTGATTAAATCCACTTATTTTTAATTCGATTTTAAAATATCGTTAATAAATCAGAAATTAATTTTAAGCGATTTCAATAGCCAAATTAAAAAATTAATCTATCATTAAATGTAATTTTATGAAATTTTTTTAACAATAAAAATTAATATAATACTAATGCAATAATAAATTAATCCAAATTAATTTCAAGCGATTTTAAGATTTTAAGATTGACAACGAAATTTTTTATAATACTAATCCATTAATAAATTAATATTGTATTAACTTCTGATCTTGTTTAATTTCATTTATTTCAATATAATCAAATCTCAAAACAATAACATTCAGAGCTTTCATCGTTGAAAGCTTTATTTGAATCAGAGAGGAAATGTTGAAGTTATTATTATCAAACTGAGAAACCCAAACGTATAAATCAAACTTAACTGCGGTTCATTGTTTTAATCAGTTTTGAAGATACCAATAATCAATTCTGACATTAAATAAAAGTAGCTGGCCTATTATAGAACCATTATAACTAAGAATAATTTAGTAAACTTCTAAACGTGACATTGAAAATGATAAAAGTTCATTCATAAAACAAAAATAATATTGCCATTACTTAAACAATAAATGAAAAATAAAATTGTATTGTAGTAATATTATTAAAACGATAAGTAATTTGTAATGATAGATTACTTTAAGAACTATTAATGATTTAATTTGTAATAATAGGCAACAGATAATATAGTCGAATTTTTAAACATTTTCGCTAGGAATAAATATAAATATAAATATAATTTCATAATTTACTCAAATCTTGATATTATTTCTGTGTAAGCCTAAACAGAAGCATAAAATGCATCTAAATTAATAATTTTAACAGATTTAAAAAATCTGTCAAAAAAGTTGAAATATTACCTGGCGTGGCTTATATAGTGGAAAAAATAATGAAAGAAAAAACATGAAAGAAGTTACTTAATATATTTTTTTTTGGGTGGGGGAATTAATGAGATTTTATTTGAAACATTGTCATTATTCATTTAAATAAACCAAAAAAAGTTATAAAAATTAAAAAAAAAATCGGTGTTTTTTTCTATTCCTTCACCTTCAAAATCATCTTCCAAAAAACTTTTTCATTTTTCTACGTTTACTATGTTAGGGGCAGTCGTAACCGCCTATTCTTGGCATATTAATTTTAGCTATATTGAAGACCCATTATCTCAGGAACTATTGCTACAGACTTCAAATTTTCTCTGGATATTTTGTATAATAAGTAGATTAGATGCATCTAGAATTATAACTATAAACCACTTTCCAAATGAAATATAAATTATTAATAACAATAATAAATAAAATAAAATAATAATAATAATAATAATAATAATAATAATAATAATAATAATAATAATAATAATAATAATAATAATAATAATAATAATAATAAAAATAATATGCAGATAAAATTCTAGATTGGGGAAGGAAAGTGCTGCATGGGAGATACAGGCACCTATATCTCCTATCGGTCTAGAATAGGAAGGAGCCGGCAAGCAACTTCAGATAATTGGCTTGTGCAAGGAAAATTACATTCCGAGACGGAGGGGTTTATATGCAGCATACATGATCAAGTAGTAGCAACAACAAATTTTAAGAAATTTATTTTTAAAGAAAATATCAACAACAAATGTAGGCTATGAATGCAACACAATGCAACAATAGACCATATACTGGCTATCCGATTTTAGTTCCGACGGACTACACCAGGAGGGACAACAACGTGGCAAAAATTGTACGCATAGAACTCTGTAACAGATACAATTTAGAGTTTCAAAATAAACCTTACTATACTTAAGCCTCCTTCTTGGAGAACAACAACACAAAAATTTTCTAGAACTAAGAAATTGTAACGGCAAAACCCATCAACTGTAATAAGCCAGATATAGTAGTAGTAGTTGACAAAATGGAAAAAGTAACTTATCTAATAGACGCAGCCATCCCATCAAGTAACAAAATCAATATTAAACACAATAATAAGCTGCAGAAATATACAGATCTTGCTTTTGAAATTAAAGTAATGTGGAATCAAAAAGAAGTTAAAATCCCAATAATTAAATCTGCGGAGGGAATATCTACTTTGCGCTACAGTCTTGAAAAACTGAAGATCCAGTGGGAAGACCCACACGCGCTAATGCAAAGGAGCGTGATAATTGACACCTGTCATGTTGTCCGGAAAGCACTTTGTCAACAACAGCAAGCCTATTCTCGTTGGTATAAATTACTCCGAGGTTAGGGAATGTCACCAGCAAAAGAAAAAACTGTGAAATTATGAAATAATAATAATTTTTTTTTCAATTTTTTCAGGAATTTTTTTTTTAAAGAATAATTGTTCATATTTTCATAATACTAGATGTATTGAAAGATGTATATAAAATAATGACAAAAAAATTAAAATTGTTAGCATCAGTTGTTCCTAAGATATTGAGTCATAAATATAGAAAAATATGATTTTTGGAAAGCGGAATTTAAAAACTGTATAAACAAGTTATTTTTTTTAAATTACATGCTATAAAATTGCCCAGCTTCATAATCTGGGTCATCAGTGTTAGCTTTCTGATCTAAAAATCTTTAGCTTTTTATTTCTGCTTGTCTGTCTTGCCCTTTTTTATGCATTTTTGAACTGTTTTTTCCGCCTCATTACCCATTCCACATCAATATTTTTTAAAATTTTTTACGGTATTAAGAACGGGGTTGATTCCAAGATGCTGCAGAACTTTACACTTGCTAATGTTTCCATTATTAAATGTTAACACTATATCATGTACTCCAAACTCAAGTACTTCCTTTCCCATAAAAATATTTTTTGGCAACCGTTTCCAAATTATGTGGTTGAGGGACTCAGAGTTCTGTGTCTGTCTATTGACACACTTTTTCAACAAATCATCATATAAACTTTGAAATATTGGCCATATAGCTTGAAGAACAGACATTGGAAGAGAAGTAATTAATTATAATGCTTTATACTACTGGTCTTAACATAGTAAGAGATTTTTTACATATATAATTTAATGGGTAGCACTGGATGAAAGTTTTATCAGTATACATGAATATTTGACGACGACTGATCTTCTCAGTACTTAACTGCTGAAAAGATAAAGTTTCCGCCAGAGTAAATCATAAATTGAACCAAAACTAATTCTCTTATATAAGATAAAGCTGTTTCCTTTTTGTCCCCTTACTCTAACTAAACAGATTAATATAAAAGGGATGGTGCTACAAAACAGGCAAGATCCTTGTGGACACCTAATCTTTCATCTTTTACAAAACTCACTTCCGATTATGAATCATATAAATTAAGTATAATTAAGTAATAAATATTAAATTGTATTATAAAACAATGTTAAATTAAGTATGATTAAGTTAAGTTAAGTAATGAATATTAAATTGTATTATAAAACAATGTTATTGGTTTTGGACTATGAATAGACAATCTTAGAGTACAATTATAATTAGTATTAGGATTACTCCATTAATTATTAATTTTGTAAAAATGAAAGAAATAAAAGAATTTGAATTTGAAGTTTTGTGAATAAGAACAGTTTTTACATGTAGATTTACCAGTTTTACTGGCAAATTTGAGCGCCGTTGTTTGCAAAACAGATGTGACGTAATTAAAAAAATAAAAAAAATGTATTTTTTAACATACAATTATGAATCTTATATCAAATGACTCAGAAAATATTGAAAAATAACCTGAGAAGAGATTCCATAAAACTGTTTTTTGAACCCCTACCGGTTACGACTGGGTTTAAATGGAAGAAAAATAAATTCCACTGTAAAATGTACAATGTACAAATGTTCCTTGTAGAAACAGAGGAAGGGGCTGAACACCAGAAAGAATCATTGACCTCTATCGCAACGAAAATTGGACTTCAGATCTCGTACGAGAAGACACAAGCGATGTTCACTAAAAAGACACAGCGGAAACATTTGGAATTCAACGGTCGCAGAATTAAAATAGTATCAAAATTTAAATATTTGGGTAAATCCATCACATGGAATCTAAACGAGAAAAATAGCCTGGCAAGAAAGAGCACACAGACTAGCAATGGCACAAGTGGTCACACGAAACACCTATAACAAGAAATGTATCTTCAAACAAGCCAAGATAAGACACTATAATACGGTGATCAAACCGGCAGTAATGTATGGGAGTGAAACACTGGGACAAATCAAGACAGCATCGAGAACTGAAAAATTAGCCAAAGTAGAAAGAAGGATCGTAAGGACCTGTATTGGCGGGGTAAACTTGGTGGAAGGAAAGTGGAGATTACTCCCAAACCATAAAATCTATGAGGTCGTTACACCAATTACAGAAGAAATAAGAAAGAAGAGAATAAAATTCTTCGGCCGCCTCTTGCGTTTGGAGGAATCAAGGAAAAGTAAACAACTATTGGAAAGATTGCTAAAGCTAAAAACGCAACCAGTGTGGCTCACTGAGGTGCTTCAAGACATCAGAGAAGCAGGCATTGAACTGCAAGATCTCAGAACAGGATCTGGAAATTATAACAACTTGTCCAGTGTTAAATTTGTAGAAAAGCCTAAAAAGAAAACGGGGACCGATTGCACAGAGGAAGGGAATAGGGATTTTTCCAGGAAAATGAAAGAGTATTGGAAGATAAATGACTAATTGGTCCTTCCGGGCCGTAACAACAAAACAAAAACAAAAAAAAAAAACTTTTTTTTTTAATTTTGGGGACGGGAAGAATTTTGTGGGAAAAATCTTTTTTAATGTTGAGATAACTTGCACTGAACTTAATATAAAATGAGGTTATGTTGGAAAACTTTTACGAAAATTAAACCCACAAACTATCTACCGCACTACCATCAAAGATTGACCAAAGGTTTTTACCAACAAACTATATTCACAAGACAAAATGTCATCAAAATCAATTTATCCAGTCAAAAGGTATTAAGCTTCAAACGTACCACCATTACCTCCATTTTTTATTTGTTTATTTTAGGGTCTCTAACTCATGAAACGTTGAGAAAAGCAAAAATTTATAACCATTTTGTGATTGATTACCGTACTTTCCTTCTGGCATCAAACATCTATAAGTATTATGCCAGGAAAGCAAAAATCAACGTAATTGTATTTTGATTAACATTTTAATGAATCGTATAAGATAAAATTTAAATATTTTACCAGGGAAATGGGATTTATTAGGCACAGAGAATAACCTCTGACGTGAACAGTAATATCATTTAAATTATATGATAACTCGATTGTGTTCAAGTTTCGTGTATACATAATAATTAAATATATTTTAACTGTAAATAATTTATTAATGGAAGTTAATTTACATTTCACTCATTGCAATTGGGGTTTTTTAAAAGTTTATTGCTTTTTCAGACATCACTACTTCATCAAAACCACTTTAGATTTACGACCTTATCATCGATATTCTTACATTAATAATAACTATAACTTAAAAAAACAATATATATAAAATTCAACCTAATAAAATAAGATAAACGTCCAAATAATAAGTTTAATAAATAATTTATAATAAAAGTTTAATTAAACCTATATTTTTTGATACAGAAACTTTATTTTTATATTCTAACACATTTTAATACAGCGCATTTATTATTTTTATCCAAGAGTTGTTTCTTGTACGTAATACACCGTTCCTAATAAACAACCAAATTTAATCTATTTTCAAAGCTCGCGTGATAAATTTTTATGAAAAAAAATTGGAATACAAAGTTTCACATGTTAACAGATAATTAATTCAGTTGTAAAAATAAACTGGGATTCAGATGTTGAACTGTCTGAATTGTTGCGGGTAAAAGTCCCACGTTTAAAAGTTTCTCTGATATTGCGATAAATTTATTTTATAAATATTTAAAATTTACAATTAAATTGTATTAAATATGATAATTAACCGTATACTATAATAAAAAAATATGGTTTTGGTTTACGTTAAAATTTTACTAAATATGGTTGGCGACTAATATTTTAACTAAACATCTATTTGGCTTCTAAACCTAAAAAACGGGTTGATATTTTTTATATTCGTAATCTCATAAAACCAATCCTAATATTTATTGGTTAACTCTTTTTTCATACACATAAAAGTTATAATTACGGCTCTCCGAAAAAGAAATCTGCGGTTCTAAATTAAGTTTACTTTAATACACTTAAAATTGATTTTATTACATAAAATTACAAAATCTAACGTTTTGTGGACCTCTTAATATAACTCAATATGGTCACCATGTACTGTCTCGTAGACTTCAAACCGATAATGTATCGCAATCCAAACTATGGCAAACATTACTACAGAGATCGCTACTGCTGTTATTTTTTGGCGCAGGTGGTAAAGTGATTGAATCATTTTTTTTTTTAGTAGCACCAAAAGAAAACGTCTATCGTCGTCAAATCGGGACTTTGCGGTGGCCAAGCGATGGGAACTTCTCTGCCTATCCAGCCTTCTGCAAACTTATCGTTGAGCTCAGTCTGCACAACATCTGCATGATGAACTTCCATCCTGTTGAAAAATAAGCCCCTCCATATTTTTAATCTGTTAAAACACAGTCTTCTTTAACATGTGGAAGTCCATTATGTCCGTAAAAATCTGCTCATGAAAAAAATGATCCAAAAATTCAATTATGCATACCAACTGACTATCAGTCAATTGCCGAAAATTCCACCAGTTTTTATAGATTTTTCAGTCCCATAATCGACAATTATGACGGTTCACGACTCCTTGAATATGGAATATAGCTTTATCAGAAAATAATGTTCTGCGGGTAGTTTTCATCAGCAGAAATAAGTCTAACATGATTGTTACAAATTGAACAATTTGTTCTATAAATTTAATTTTATGGAATAGCTGCAGTTTATAAGCAGAAAGTGTTTTTAATCGTTTGAGATTAAAGATCAAAGACAGTGTTTTTAGGAATGGTCAGTTGACAGCTAACATTACGAAATGAACATTTTGGACTTCGTTCGAAAATAGTGGGATCCTTTTTTGTATTTTCGGCAGTTATTTTAATCCTACCTGGTGAATGTCCTTTCAAAATTTTAACTGCTTCCAAAAACTGTTTACACCACTTATGTATGCTTTTATCACTTAGAGAATTTCTGCTCGCGTATAATTTCTTAGTACAACAATGACTGATCTTGATTCTGCGAATCAGTACGAAACATTGTCCTTTCTCTCGTGACGACCCGATGGTACTGAAGTCATAACAGTTTGGTTTGTTCAACAGTTTAATAAAACGGCTATCAGAAATAAACTAAAATCTTATTATTTTCCATTCAATATTACGCATAAAACACTATTGAGTGCCGCAAAATAAGAACTATATTCGTTCTTGAAACCTCAGAGTTCTCTTACGTACACATGGGATGTGTGTGTGCGCGCGCGCGCGAATGTGTGTGTGTGAGAAAGTGAGGAAGGGAGAGAGAGTGTGTGAGTGAGTGTGTGTGTATGTGTATGTCACTCCTAAACAATAATCCGTTTTGACTGGAACTCATCATCACCTAATCTTTGCTCTATTTCAAAGAAATAGACTACTAAAGAACTATTAGGACCCCTTATTAAGTAAGAATGAAATAAGTTATAACTGAAAAGGTTTCCATTCAGAGATGAGTCATTCCAATATACTAATAGTCTTTTTACAAAAAAAAACCATGCACTCCATCCCATGTTTACAAATGAAATTAAGGAATGAAGTAGTTTCTTTGTAACTTTATTAACTTTTTAGCAACTTTGCCGAGAACATTTTTTAATACATTTAGATTTTTCATTATCTGTGTTGTGCTTTTGGAAAAAGGAACTCAAAGAAGTTTTCATCACATTTAAGTCAAAACATGTTTTAAAAAGAGTATAAATTTATTTATTATTAAACAGATTAAATAAATAATTATTTCTGATAGTGGGATTATGTTGAATGTCAATGGAAGAGCATATAGAATGGCTTCAGGAACAGTAAATTTCCTTTGAAACTTTTAAAGTTTAGAGATGTAATTACGATATCTTGTTCGTAATAATTTTTTCTCTGTTAATAATTTTATTATTTCATTAAATAATTTTTGGTTTATTATATCTATTTTTCTTTTTTTATTTTCACTAAGAATTTCAAAAAAATTCTTGTTTCAATAGAATTCCAATGATTAAATTTAAGTGTTATTTATTTATAATACGTTAACCATCTATAAAAAAAAAAACTATGATTTTTTGAGTATATACTAATTTTTAAGTACCTCATTAGTTATTAAATACTAGAATAAAAACATAAAATGAATTATATATTTTTTATTTCCTGGGTTGTTATAAATTCAGAAAAAAGTTTAAAAAAAAAAATAAATTAAAAATTTTTCTTTTGTAATTTCGTACTTCAGCTTACATTAAATGAGAAATAAGTTTTACTAAATGAGGTAGATCGTTTAACTATGCCTATTCATAATTCTACTTTAAAAGGAGAAGCCCTGGATTTCTAACATTCCAGACTCGGCTCACGCACAAGCCTTCAAGGCTTAACTCTGTTTTTCCATTCAAGCGACAGACTAAACTTATATCAAATTCATAATGGTCTTTAAAAATGTCATTTCGTTACTAAGAGAAATTTTTGACTTTAAGAGAAATTTATATACATTAATAATAGGTTTATATAGTTAAGTTAAATAAACCACTGAACCTTATAAATGACAAATTATTACCATGCTTTAAATACATATATCTTATTAAACATATTTTTATAACAACAAACTTGAGACAGTTAAATGAAATGAAAATATATATATTATTTATTCGTATAAATTAAATATAGTTATAGAAGAAAAATTAAAATTCTGATCAATAACAAAATTGGATTTTGAATGCGATTTTTATTGTTAGGGAATCCCCCCCCCAAAAAAAACCTTTTTTTTAATATCCATACAATAACCTTGTTTTTTTTTACATAAACCGAACCTCGGATCTTAAAATTATAATTTTGGATCTAAAATTCTAACCTGTAGTCTTAAATTACTAATTTCATATAAACATAATTTTTTTTTTTTTAAATTTAATACAGATTGTTTATTGAAAACGCTATTGTAGTAATGAAAGAAAAAACAAAAGGAATCAGAATTAATGGAAAATCCATACATTGTGCCCGGTTTGCAGATGATATTGTGTTACTGGCGAAATAAGTAAGAGGAATGGAGATTATGTTACTATTAAATACCAACAAAACTTAAACTGAAAATTAATAAGAAGACAAAGATTGTGATTGTAGGAAAAACAAAGGAAGGTACAAAGGTCGATATTAAATTTGACGATACTATTGTAGAGAAGGTTGACAGTTTTTCTTATATGAGAAGCACCGTCACTAGCGATAATAAATGTACCACAGAAGTAAAAAGAAGAATAGCGCTGGCAAAACGGGCTTTTCAGGATAAAAAGAATATACTGACTGATTATCGTATGAGTATGCAAATGCAGTTCGCTAAAACTTGTCTGGAGTATTCTAACTTATGGGAATGGAACATGGACGCTTGGGAAAGAGGAAAGAAGAAGACTGGAAACAATAGAGATGTGGATTTGGAGGAGAAAAGAAGAATGATGAGGGAGGATAGGAAAAGAAATGATAAAGTATTAGCAAAAGTGAGTGAGAGGAGTTCCTTGCTATATGTTATAATAAGAAGAAGAGCGAAATTGATAGGATATGTAATATGACATGACCAGTTATTGACGAATATATTTGAGGACAAGGTTTTGGGTAAAAAACTAGAAGTAGAACGAGAGCAACCATCATCAATAGTGATAAAGAAGAGAAGGGTTCATATGATGACTTGAAGAGAGAAGCGGTGATGAGAGTGACGTAGCTAAATCGACAATCGTAGCCTTTGGTGAATGATGATGAATACATAATCATTCACCAAAAATCATTATCATCACGATTGGCTTAGTGATAACACGGCAAACCCCTTGTTTACAAACAAACCAAAAAATTAATGAATCATTTTTCAAACAAAACAAATTTACAGTTTTATTAATCATATGATAGGTACGATAGATTTAGATCATAACCGTATCAGATTTTCATAACAGCTGATAAATATTAAAAATATACCGTATTTATTCAAATAAGCCCTGGAGCTTTTTCATGATTTTCTCTTCAAAATATCGGAGTGTAGGTTTATTGAATCATTATAATGACTAAATGAATATTTCTTCAAGATCAATGTATTACATCTATATAGCGAGGTATTATATTTGAATATTACTTTACACGCCAGTGTTGTATATTACTGTGACTATGAAAGGTTATACAAAAACAGGTACAACACGTAAACAAAGTTGAATTTTATTATAATACCCGCCTCTGGCACTAGAAGAAGAGTATAATGGTTAATACTGTTATATCTCTATTCTGTAATAAAATGTCTCTATTCTGCTTCTGTTATTTATTCTATAATAAAATACGTAGAATGAAACAAGCTTCTGGGAATACGGTACATAACAGTTTTTAGCTTTATTCATTTCAAATGAACTTCTTTTCATATACCTTTCAGTGATCGGTGTATTTCAAAACTGTAAATGTGTTACATCTTGTACACATCCCTCTTTTTTTTTAAATATCATATGATTAATAGTTATTTTTTCAAACAAAAAAAAAAATTCGTTCATTTATAGTTAACGAATAATTAAAAGATGTGTCAGGAACTAAAATTATTGGTAACCGAACAGCCGGTAAAAAATATCACTTCGACGAGTCATGTATTCGAGACTGGCGAAAGAAAAAGCATTTATTGCTTGGTGGTTCTTCAAAATGACGATCGTTTCGTTGATCGAAATCTGGAATGTTTCGCGAATAAGAGCAAGAATTATCTTTGTTTATTAAAACAAAAAATCTGATATGGACACCACATGACTTCCTTGTATGCCTATTAAATAATATAAACACATTACATAAAATTTTATTTCATTAATAACTTCTGATATTTTTTCATTTTTTTTAGTGTTATTCAATTATTATTTACTATAAAGATTTTTTTTTACAAGCAGAGGTTAGTAGTTACGAATAAATCAATAAAATTAAATTTAAAAAAAACCGTTAAATAAAGAAGATGAAGTCTGATTTGAAACAAAAGTTAATATGTTCACAGAAACTAAACTTGACAAACGAAAGGATTTCGAAGTTCCTTAAAATCGAAAATAAACGTATCAACATGAGGCAGTTTTTAACTAGCTAATAAAAAAACCCCAAAAAAACCAAATGATTAAATATTTTGTAAAAAACCTGATGTGGACATCACATAACTTCCTTGTACACGACTATTAAATTACATGTACTCATTTTTTTTAATGAAAAGTACAAAAAACTTTTATTTCGTTAATAAATTCGGATATTTTTTTATTTTTATTTTATTACTGAATTAATTGCATAAAACTTATAATCAGAGGTTAATAATTATTAATAAATCAATACATTTAAATTAACAAAAAAAGTTAAAAACAGGAAGGTGAAGACCGATTCGAACCGATGAACCTTCGCCTTGTAAGATCCAAATATTTCACTAATTAAAATTTTATTTGGCTATAACTGTGGAACCAATGAAAGTGAGTACCATTAGTGATATATCGTTGAAAGCTCTCAATGAGAGATTATTTGTGCAATTAAATAAAAACTCAAAATCCAATTTTTTTAGATTTTGACATTTTTTGGACACTTTTGTTTCAGCGATTGCAGTCAAAGGAAGGTGTACAACTAGATGATACAACAGTCCTAAATCCAAAATTTAAATATCCTACAGCTAATGGTTTTTGAGTTATGCGAGATGTAAACATATGTACAGACGTCACACCGAAACTAGTCAAAATGGATATTTCCGTTGAAATCTGTAAACCGAAATTTTTCGAGATCATAATATTTCCATCACTTTGTTCAAAAAAGTTAACAGGGAAAACGTTTTTCCAATTTCTACTGAGATTTGAATTTTTATGTCAAAACAAATAGCTTAAGCAGGTAATATTGAGAATTTTACAGCTAGCAGAGAGGTTGGTTTAAAAAATTTACGCATAGATTTGGTTTGATATAAGAAGACACAATACTATTTTTTAAAGATTGTCAGAAGCATAGGGAGAAAAACGTATAGATTTCAGCGATATGTTATGGCTTAAGCAGAAAATTCAATTTTTAACTATCAGAAATCGGTAACGCTGACAAATTGCCTGTATACTTTGAAATGCCACAGAATTCAAATGCAAGTTTAACTGGTTAAAGAAGATCTTACTGTTCCTATTCAAACTGGTGATTTTGAAAACAAAGGTGTACGTTATGCTCTTCATTTTAGCAGATTGAATAAAATTTCTACCTTTTGTAGTTTTCAAGCGAATGAATTACCCAAAAGAAAATTTCCCAAAGAGAAAATTGTTTGATAAAATGAAAATAGATGGACGGATGCTAATTTAATGGATAAATGATGGAAATTTGTGGAATTTCGTAGACCCAAAAACTTGCGAAAATAAAATCTATGCTTGTCTTCGATAGCTTTCGGAGGACATTTAACCGAAAATATTAAAAATTCATTATTGAATAATAATTCTGAATTAGTGATTATTCAAGGAGGATTAACTTCTCTCCTTCAATCTTTAGATTTATGTATTAATAAGTTGTTTATATTCTAATTGAAAGAATGTTATTTTTCTTGGATGGTAAAAAATGATCATTCATTTACAGTCATTCGACGAATTAAATGACCATCTTTCTCCTTGATCTGTGAATATTGGCTGCATGAGAAAATATATCATCAGAGTTTTAAAGATTAAAAGGTTTAAAAATGTTGAATTTCAAATAATACGGAATGATATCCTCTGAGAAAACTGGGTAGGTAAGTAGAAATCGAAGACTCTGATTCTGGATGTGAAAATGGATATGAAAGTGAAGAAGAAGAATGTGATTAACTGGGAAGCAATTGTAAATAGTTATTTATATATTTACAATAACATTAATAAATAAATCTGTGAAATTGTGTGTTTTTTTATTTTTTACTAATACTAAACTTTCCATTTAATAAATTATCTAGGGGTAAATGAGTTATATTCTAATTATAGTGTACGGGCTTATGTGGGTAAATACGGTAGTTTAATTATTTATAACGTATCTCAGGTTAGAATAGAAAATGAATTACCAGTTCTTAGGATGGTCAGTAAACAGAGAAATATAGTTAAACTATAATAATAGCGGTTTCTAATTCGGTCTTCCAGAAGACGTTTATTATTGTTTCTAACTTATAACTCGTCTTTACCTGGCCAACTGAAAAGATGATTTTTAATTAGATATACATTTAGAAGAATTATTTTGCTTGGATTACCTGATAAGCATCTCAGCTTCATAAATGTATTTTGCACGGATACCGTACGGGAAATAAAAACTGTCCTGACTGTTTTTTATTCTTTACATATTACGGACTACGCACACCATAAATGTAAGATATGCAGTGTAATGTTCACATCTTTTCACAGTTGGGAGTAGCAGGAAAGGAATTAAAGATCGTATACCACTGTTATTTATTTATAATAAATTGAAAGCAGTCTTTAAAGGGTTCACCATTCATAACTAGAAAAAAAATTAAATATTTCAATTAGTTTCCATTTATTTTTTATCGATTGGTTGGTGGAAGAAAGCGGCTAGGGACTTAGCTGAAGTATTGTTGTACAAGTATGGTGATAAACCACTTGCTCATTCCTTCTCCTTGCTCAGAACTCATAACGGAAACAACTCCCTAGCGATTGGCGACTGTCAAGACCACAACTGGTTGTGTAATGATTCGTCGATGCGGCGCTAGGGAGAGCGGTAGTTGTGGCTTGTTGCTATGACTACAGTGCCAAAAATGTTATCATAGTGGTTTAATTTACTTACTAAAAACTATAATCCGACGGGGTTCGTAAAATATTTTAGTGGTTTAACTATCAAGGTCACCATTATAGTAAATTATAGATATTATAAAAAAGAATAATTAACTGCTTTATTTATTGTTTAGTGATAAACATGCAGAATAAGTTACCAAATTTTCATTTATTAATTACTTTGGTCTTGTTATCTAGTACATGAATAAAAAAATAATTCATATGAACACCACATAATTTCCTTGTACGCCTATTAAATTACATATAAACATTTTTTAAAATGAAAAGTACATAAAATTTTATTTCATTAATAACTTCTGATATTTTTTCAGTTTTTTTTTATTGTTATTGAATTATTATTTATGATAATTTTTTTTTTACAATCAGAAGTTAGTAATTATTAATAAATCAATATATTTAAATTAAAAGTTAAAAAAAGGAGATGAAGTCGGATTTGAAACGATGTGCCTTCCATTTGTAAGATCCAAATATTTCATTAATTGAAAGTTTCTTTTGACTATAATTCTGGAACCAATGAAAATAAGTACCACTATACATCGTTGAACACCTCTTAATGAGTGCTTATTACTGCAGTTAAGAAAAAGTCTAATATCCAATATTTTTGGATTTTGGCCTTTTTTGGACACTTTTGGTCCTGTCGACTGCAATCAAAAGGGAGGTTGAATAACTAGATGTTATAAAAGTCCTAAATCCAATATTTCAACATACTTTGACTAATCGTTTTTGAGTTATGCAAGATACACACGTAATTACAGACGTCACGCCGAAACTAGTCAAAATGGATTCAGGGATGGTCAAAATGGATATTTCCGTTGAAATATGAAACCTTTTATTTTGCGATCACAAAACTTTCTTCGTACAAGGAAGTAAAAACGTTGTCTAAATAATTTAACTATTTACTGTCTTTCAATTTATTGTCAAATTGTAATATATATAATAATAAAGACAATTTTTATAGATATCTGTGTAACAAATATCAGTACTGAAATTTAGTCGTTTAAGAATTTAAATGAATCACGGTTTCTACATCCATAATTTTTTTTCACAGTGTTTAATTTTTAATCGGAGCCATTAGTAAAATTAAAAACAAAAAATTGATTTGCAGAAAGGGATTTTCATTGAAATTCCTCAAAGAACTGTATAAGTAGTATACATATGTATGCATATGTTTACATATCTTATACAGAATACATAAATTTATAATAAATATAAGTACAGTAAAATACTAGTCGAAGAAACATTGATAACGTCCGGAATATAAAAAGCAAAGAAAACACTAAAAAATAATCTTATCAATCACATAAATAATAACTAATCAAACAAAGAAATAGGAAACAAATCAAAAACCAACAAAAATAAGTGGTAAAACGAAATGAAGAATTTTGACGATGCAAAACACCAAAGGGTAATCGATTCACCTCAAATCTCAGAAAACTACTGATCCAATATATGCAATCCTTTAGATGCCTTACGTCCTCGCTTTTATCCAGGAGGTTAACCGCAGCCAGGTCACATGATTAAAAAAGAAAAAAAAAACAAGGTCGCCCGGGGTTGAATCGTGGACACGTGTAGGGATCAAGGGAGGTAGCCTCAATGCTGAGGAGGATGTTTTTAGTCCATCCACTTGCAAAAGTGGTTGGATTGGGGCGCTCCGATGAAGCGCCCCAATCCAACATAACTTGGACCTTCAAGGTATGTCAGGTGGGCGTGCAATTCGGAGGGGGTATGCGTAGGGTGCATACCCGGACACTGATTAGGGTATAAGGTCGGGAAGGGTAGCCTTTCTTTTTTTTTTTTTTTTTGGTATTTATTTGTTTAATATAATTTCCTGGCGAATATCCTTTAAAAGATCTTAGGTGTCTATTACGTAGATGAAACTGTCAGTATCCAGGTAACACAGATTTAATTTAGTTCCGTACGACGGTTTCATTGCGCCATAGTGGAACTCATATATGAGTGTTTTACCCATATCTACAATAGTGAGATCTATCTAGATTGGTTTGTTTAGGTAAGCGGTATCTTTTGGCATTTCAACACCGAATAGGTTCTCTTTGTAAATGGTCCTATCTTTAAATGTCGGCTTGGCGATGAGTTTAAATAGTCGTTTCGGATCATTTACTAGTTTCAAGTTGATTCTGTTCCGTACATTCTCGATACACTTGCCGAACACCGAGCTGTTCATCAGTTTGTAAAAGTCTTTTTCGAAATCGTTTCTAGCCTTCATCCTCAGTTCAGTGTTCAGGTTGATGTAGTATTTAAGCCAATTACTCTTATGGAACTGCAATTCTTGTGTACTCTTGTAACAGTCAAGTCGTTTCTCATCGCCTTCTTTAGAGCGTTGTAATGGCAGACGTAGTGTTTATTCGGTATAAATGTAGTCAGTAACATACTATTGTCGGAACCACACAGTTTCTTGTTTACAGTTAGGAATGGTAACTCGTTGTGTATGGTATGTAGATGTGATGGATAGTCAATATCAACTTCAGTTGAATCAGTGATCTCTTACAAGCAGTATCGCATACCGTTCCTTATTTGGTATTGTTTTGATATAGTGTAAGACGTATTTTATCATTTTACCGCCTGCAACCGTACCGACCCGATACCACTCTGATGGCCGATACCTTGCTAATGTTGCGCAACTCAAACAGCGATGACCCCCGCTATTGTACCATATCTGTTGAGGCCATTTAGATACTTCGACTCGAGCCCCGGCTGCAGGCGACAACTGCTCGGACGTCGTTCATTTACTAAATCATATTTCGCGCTATTAATATTTCGATTATTTTTTCACACGCTGCCAATCATTGAATTATTATTTAAGGCTGACGATGACTTTAGTTCCGCTTTAACCCACCGCAGCGCTAGTGACTTCATCAAGTTCATATCTCACACGCTAGTGCTAGTGTCTTCCTCTAGTTCACATCTCAACCGCCAGCGCTAGTGTCGCAAACCTTGGCTGCAGGCCAAGTGCTGTGATGCCACGTGGCCTTGAGATGTGCTAACATCGGACTTATATAAAGTATTAAATTTAGTTCGGGCGAAGTTGTGGTAGTAAAATCTGTGCTAATATCGAACCTACTTAAAATACAAGATTTGGATCGGATTTGGAGTAGTGGAGAATATGATCTTTGCTTGCAATCGATCCTAATAAAATTCGAAATTTAGATCGACTCTTGACGTACATGTTATCAACAATTAGGCGGATAGACCGTCTCATGGCACCCGCCTGTGACGTCAATTGCCGGGAGGAGTGGTGGGTGTAACATCTGTGCTTCTACCCGACCACAATAAAATATGAGGTTCAGATCGGGGGGAATTGTGGGGGTATAATCTGTGCTGGAACGAAGAAATTGATAACTGTTTTCTGCAATTATAGTAAAACAATTTCAGTTTTTGAAAGAGTGTGCCAACAGTTTCTCCACTTACTACGACACATTAAATCGATTACCTTGTACGTAATTTACACAAAGATTATTAAAATAAATCACAAATTAAAAAGGTACAGTAGGTTCAACAGCCGTTGAAAATCGGTTGATTGAAAAGACTAGGAAGGAATTTCTACCACACTTGAAAGAGCCCACATAAAATTATTATAGGTTTTATTTTTGCATTCATTTCAGGTAATGATAAAGAATTAAATTTGTTTTAGTAGTATTTATGTATTTTAAGAGGGATCACGAGATCCAGATTTATCTAAAGGGCTTTTAAAATATTAGACTTATTTTACAGCTGACCAGTATTAGATAACTAAATTGATGTACCAGTTATACAAGCTCTCATTCCCGAATAAAGCATTTAAGGGTTCCCAAACCTCTATACGTCAAACTGGAAATGAAAAGATGAATCTAATGAAAAATGAGAAAATATAGAAAATTAAAATTTACCCATTTAAGAAATCAAAATCGAGACTAAAATCTTGTCGGGAAACCTAACATTGTTCACCAGGAAGCAATTTTATGATTAATTTTACTTTAATTAGTGAACGTATTTGATAAACAATAATTTCCACCAGAAAATAAAAATTCCAAATATGCTCAAACTTCCCAGAATCAAATTAAAAAAGTAAGATAATTTTTACCTTTTCGTAACACAAAAAGAATGACGTAACCTTCGTAAGTTTTTGCCTATTTGGTTATAATTTTGATTTTGTTAAATTAAGTTTGATTCTGTGTAGTAAAATTTCATAATTAGCGCTTGATTTATTCATAATAAATGGCTTTATAAAGTGTGTATAAACTGATTTTACCGTGGTGAGAACCAACTCAAACTGAAGCTTATGTTTATAAGTCATTACTATAATTTAAAATATAGAAGTAAATAAAAAATCTTGTAAACTAATTCTAGGAAATATAGCAGGAAATAAAATTATAATGAAATAATTATAATAATCTATACTGAATATTTTATAAATTTGTTATCTCATTCTTCAACAGGCAGTTAATAATATAAATTAATATTATAATTCGAAATTAATTTTCAAGAGTATTGTAAATATCATACCTACGGGGATACAAACATTTCAATATTTGGTTGAAAATCAGAAACTAAACAAATAACTACTTTAACATTTGAGCTTAAACGATTTCTTCTTTAATGTAAATATACTTTATATTATGATTGCAACTTTATAAAGTTGTACAGAATGTGAAAAAAAGAATCGATGGCACATTGAACGCCTGTCAAATATGAGACCGGAAGTAATTTTTCACCACAGATTTAATAAATAATGACAAACGTAATTCCTGCAGAGAGAATTTTGATGGCATTTTACCGTATATTAAGACAAAAATAATGTAATTGAATTATATTTTTAAAAAAAATAAAATGATTAATACTTTCAGTAAAACTTTATTATAGTTTAATTAATTTTTAAAAATTACTGATTAAAATACTTCTAAAACGAAGGAAAAACAATATTTTAATCTGACTGCAGAAAATTATATTGAAATAATTTTTCAAAAAAAGATAATTTATTCAAGTTCTACTATTTTTATCGTTTTTAAAATTAATAAAATTTCTCTAAATTTGATAATTCCAGGTTATAAAAATTATTATTGGCCTAAAGTCTTTTGCAAGATAAATAGGATAAAAATATTTAATAACGAATCCTAACAAAAGAAATTTACTGTAAAATTATTATATATTAATCGACCATATTACACAATTCTGTATTTTTTCTAACGTTTTATAAGCTTTACTTTTCAAAAAGTGTTAAAATATAATAGATTTTTCATGTTTATTAAACGACCAAAATCAAAATTTAATTTTCCAAAATTCCTTCAAACGTTTTTCCTTTGTAAATATTATCATGCGTTGAATTATTATTGCTGTCTAGAATACTGTACTTAAATATTATTAAGAATTTCACTAACTTTTAAAAACACAACTTTTTAAAGTACAGCTTAATTTTATTCATTCATAGTGTTCCGCCGTTAGGTCGGGTCCTGTCACGGCTGCTGCTCTCCACCGTGTTCTAATCTTTGCTAAACCTTTTCTTTCAGCATATTTTCCCTTTTCCATAATCCCATCCATCATTTAAAATATCTTCCTTTCCTTCCATTATCAAGCCTTTTATGGTATCCACTAATAAACACCTTCTTCTCATATCCTTCTCCTAGCCAGTTCCATTTCCTATATTCAATCACGTCTAGGATTTTCTTATTCTCTCCTTAATACTTATTCATTTGTTACATGGTCTTAGCATCTGATATTTATCATTCAACGCCACAGTCACATCTCAAAAGACTCGATTTATTTTCTGTCTGCCTTTTTCATCGTCCATATTTAAGCACCATAGAGCGTCACTCCCAAACAAAACATTTCATTAATTTCTTCCTTAACGCTAAGTTTAATTTTCCACTCTTCTCATTACACTTCACACTTCACTTTACTTCTTGATATTCTAATTTTAATTTCTACCTTCAAGTCAGATCATCAATTCTAAAGGTCTGTAAGTACTGAAATTCCTTCACTTGCTTCAAAACTTCCCTTCCCTTCTTATCTCCATCCTCTCCTCTTTTCAACCTAATACCATACATTTTGTCTTCTTTTTGTTGATCCTCATACACTGATTTTTGCAAGTTTCATTTAAGTCATCATGCGTTTCATTTAGTTTACTTGGGCTCTCGGCCAGTACCGCCATGTCATCAGAAAAACGAATACATTCTTTTCTTCTTCCCCCGAACTATATTTCTATTTTTCCATTCAGACAGCACAACTTGAAGGGTTTTATCTATTTATACGACTAAAGGATCACATGAAACACTTACGGTCTTTTAAGTTTTACTTAATTTTTATTCGTTTGAATCTTGGCTATTCAGATATATCTATAAACATTTTTTCATGAAACTCCCTCCAAACATACATTTTTTTATCAATCACTTTTTAAACTAAGTGGTAATATTGTGTATGATGCATTCTTCACACTGAAAGAGTATTAAATAAATTTGTTATTTTACAATATGTTCTTTAGAGTTGTGAAATATGTAAAGCATTTGAGGTACCTTAAAGCAAGAAACCACTACATTCCTCATTTTCTCTGATAGCTGTGTCATCAGATCCTTGTAATCATTTTTATTAGTACCGTTGTTTCGTCTCCGATCATCTACAATCCTTACACTATTATAATTTTGTATTCACTCCAATCAATCAAGAATTCATCAATCAAGTTAAAAAGAAGTCAATTGAAAACATTTATTTTTTTTATAAAATTATTTATAAACTGAAAAAGATTTATTTAACATATCCTATCATATTTAATAAACAAGTATATTATAATTTTTCCGATGAAAGACGAAATACAAATTAAAAATCAAGTTGTTGAATAAATAACACTCAAGAAAAGAAACACACCCACCCACACACACACACACACACACACACACACACACACACACACACACACACACACACACACACACAGAGAGAGAGAGAGAGAGAGAGAGAGAGAGAGAGAGAGAGAGAGAGAGAGAGAGAGAGAGAGAGAGAGAGAGAGAGAGAGAGAGAGAGAGAGAGAGAGAGAGAGAGAGAGAGAGAGAGAGAGAGAGAGAGAGAGAGTGAGAGAGAGAGAGAGAGAGAGAGAGAGTGAATCACCACAACAAATAGCTGTTGAGTAATCCAAGAACGAAAAGATAAATAGTATATTCTTTACATAAACTAATTTTAAAAAGTGATAAAAAATAAGCCAAAGAGAAATACTATAAGAAAATAAAGGCACGGAATATTTCAAAATGAATACGTTATGATAATAAGACATTTTATAATGTTAAATATACAATATTAACCTATTTTTTTTTCTTTTTATGAAAATTCAATCATAATAAAGTAGAGAAAAGTAACTTTTCCTCGATACGGTTCATTAAAAATATTTTTATATCATTTGTTGTGTGTGTGCGCGTGTTGAATATAAATATACTTTCTTAAGTAAGTATAAATAGTGCTAGAAAATTGAAGTTTAAATCAAATAAAAATAATAGTCATCCGCTAACGAATTTCTGTTATATAATCTGTATAGGTTTCATTCCCTATTTTTTCCTGAAATTGTTTATGCAGAAATTCCTTATCAATTTCAGACCAAATTTGAACATAAATATTATTTTTTTATTCAATGAAAATGTTTGGCAAACTCTTGTTTTCGTCGTATTTGATTCAACTTCTTTTTTTTTTTTAATGGGTATTTGATAATATATAGCTTCTATAAAAAAATTTATGAAAAAGTATACTGCGAAAACCACATATCGATATTTCTATCAATTTTCAAAATATTGGTTATTAAAATCCTATGGGCATTATTTTTTTGACAATACTAAAAAAACAAAAACAGCTGGACAAAAATGTGTTGATTAATTTTACATTCAATCATTTTCTTTTAAAATCCTTTAAACAATTTCAAATATATGATAGACATTGATTTTATTCAGTAATTTAATAACGTTGAATTTACCTTCAAGTGAAATCTTCGATTCTTTAAAAAATATTGTAATATACAATTCAACACATTAATAAAATTCGATATTTAATAGTTAATTCTAATGCTTTTAGAATCACGAAATCCTTTTAAACCATTCGTTAAAAATCAGTGTTGATATCGATTAAAAATCACTTATAAGTAGTGACCACATCACAGTAAACTCCCATGACTGATCTGATGTAGCATTAAAACCCGACGGAGCAACAGTTAATTACATACAAGATTTGCAATACAACATCATTTATTACATACATCGAACTATGTGATAACAACAACATAATGCCACCTGTGAATCCCTGGCGGAAGAGCGTTTAGCTAGACACGAAAGCAGGGATCCCAAGGAAGCTAGGAGGAACTTAGTAGATAAATGGCAAGAAAGGTGGGACGATGTGGAGACCGGAAGATGGACGTCGTCTAATACGATCCATAAGGACCTGGATCAACAGGGGACATGAGGAGGTGGATTTCTGGATGGTCCAGTGGATTTCGGGCCATGGATCGTTTGAGGTCTACCTCCATGCCAGAAGAAGACGTGCATCACGAACTGCAAGTATTGCGAGGGGACGGACGATACTGAGCATACCTTTCTGCGGTGTCGAAGATAGGAGGCTGAAAGGCCATTCGATAAGGGCGTATCACCTGACTAGGTGATGGCAACGATTATGGGGTAGAAGGATGGTTCGACTTGGTTTCAAAGAGTACTGTCGAAGAAATTTGAGAAGGAAGAAGCCTGAAAACAAGTAGTGCTTGGCCTGGACGTGGAGGCGGAAGGCCAGCCTTCGGGGTTGGGTGGCGGCGGTACAACAGAATCGCCGTTACTGGGTGCCCCCGGGGACGCTGGGTGCCCTCATGGAAGGGCAGCACGGGAAGTACCCGTAGATACGCGCGGTGGCGACGAAAACCTGGGGGTAGTACCATTACCGCGTATCGGGAGGGGAGGGTTTTTAGTGGGTTCTCTGCTACGGCAGGATACCCCACACACCCAGCACAATGGGCTTCTGGGCGTCTGGTTGCAGATTTTTCCTCCTCCTACGTAAAAAAAAAAAAAATAAATAATGGCAGACCTTTACTGCATCCTTTACGTTTGTCAGTTGACAGTCATAATTTTACCTGATTATTTAAGTTAGTCAAATCAAGTTGTAGAAAATTACCTATTTACTCCCATACGATGGGACATTTTGTCTTAAAAACCAACATGACATTTATGGGTGGGCATGATATACCGGAATTTCCAAATGAAAGTCCATTGTTTGTAGTATTTACCATTCTACTACATACTGTGGTTTAATATACAAATACACTGTAGCAATGTAAACAAATCGTAGCGTGTAGTCTGATTATCATTTCTAATTACTTTTAATTTCGGTAACTTAATGTCGAGTCACATCCGTTATGTAGCGTACATCGTAACTGCCTGTTTATAAATATTATAAATAATAATATAAATTATTCTCATAAATATTTTTGTTTATTCCCGCATTTCCGGTTATTATGTAATTCTTTATTATTCATCATTCTGTATTTTCGTATAGGACACAAGTGATGATTATTCAAATAAACACCGACATGTTCACGATATCAAGTTTCTCAGGTCAAGTAAAGTTTCTCAGGACCAGAAAAACTAATTCTGGTCTGTCAGGGCTGCTGCTTTCCATTTTGTTCTATCCTCTGTTACCCTCTTTGTTGCAGCATGTTTTCCTTTTCCATAACTCCATCCTTCATTTGAAATCTCTTCCTTCCTCTTCCTTTTTTTTTCATTCACCAAGCCTTATATCGCATCCACCTTCTCATACATAGACTGAAGACTTTAAAACCAATAGGTGAGATGGACTATACCTTTGCCGTATATTATTTTTCTTAATAGACCTGCCGTTATTACATATTTTTTGAGTCCCTCTTGAATTATTTCTCACAAAATCACCTTCTTCCATCATAGACACAAATACAAAACTTAAAAAACTGCCACAAACACGTCAGTAATAAGAGAAAATGAATACAACACGTATTTTGGTTAGGTTAGGTGACCTCATATTTGACTCCAATTGGCTTGTTTGGACATGTTAGTTTTTGCTTGATGGATTTGCATGAACAATCAAATTTCTGTATTAAAACAAAAGGGAATTGCTGCACTTTGATCAATTTGAATTACATACTATAAATCTATTGATTTTTCTTAATAACAGAACAATGCTCACTTAATATTTAAATATTTAGAACACATTGGGCTTTGCTTCAATACTCCTCAAGACGTCTAGCTAAACATGTAGTATTCAGTTAGTTTTAGGAGAATCAAGGCGGATTGTGTGTTCAGTTTATACTTACAATAAGTTATTTCAATAAATACTTTGAGCTAGTAAAAATGAGTTGTGTAAAATGTTTGCGTTCATTTAAGTTTTGCGAAAAATGAAAAGTTATTCGCTTAGTTGAGGAAATCTGTAACCCTGCAGCAGTTTGTAAAAAAGATATTCCGTGTGTAAGAGATTGGAGAAAGAAAAGAAAGAAACTTATGGATAGTAGTAAAAGTAGAAGAGGAGTTTGCGGCTGAATTCCAAAGTTGTGCAAGTAGAAGAGCAGATGTTTTCTTACATTCAAGACATACGGAAGCAAAGATTTGTTGTTACCGAATTTTGTAGCAATTCGGTTAAATCGTTTAATGAACCATGAAGTATCAATACGAAAACACACATCTATTTGTCAACGTTTCCCATTCTCCTTTGAAGAAAAGCTGTTGGCCTACCAGAGGCAGGAATTCAGTTACAAGAAAATAACTTTTAATGCGCAGATAGGAAATGCCGATCAAACACCAATTTACCAAAAAATTCAAAGATTAATACTGTGGGTGATATATCTGTTTGCATTTGTACTTATGGTTATGAGAAACAGAGATGTACAGTCGTATTGACAGTATTTAATAGAAAAACACTTCTTTAGAATGAAATATTACCTACTGATGTCATTGTTAGATATCAAGAAAAGTATAGATGGATAACGCTAGTTTGTGAATAGGTAAAACGTCTGTGAGTGCAGCGTCCTGATGCTCTTTTAAAATTGAAACGTATGTTAGTGATGAACAGTTTCCGTGGATGTCATTGTTAGATATCAAGAAAAGTATAGATGGATAACGCTAGTTTGTGAATAGGTAAAACGTGTGTGAGTGCAGCGTCCTGATGCTCTTTTAAAATTGAAACGTATGTTAGTGATGAACAGTTTCCGTGGACAGGTAACAATGTGAGTAAAAGACTTCAAAAAAGTAAAATAGTGCAAATTTGTATCAAGACTCAAAGACGTTATTACTCCAGCCACTGGATGTTTCTATTAATTGGACTTTCAAAGCTCATTTGAACCATTTTTATTTAGAGTGGATGGTCACTTCGGTCCATGAAACAACTTCTACAGAAAAACTGAAAAAGCCGAGGTTGACAATAATATGCGACTACATCTTGGATCTATGAGATCTTACTTCACATAATTTGATTGTGAAAAGCTTCAAAAAATGCTCGATTTCTCTAGCCTAAATGGAAGTGAAAACTCTGTCATATGGAATCACGAAGTTGATCACGCCCCTTCTGAATTTGCAGATTCAAACAACAATGAAGATTAAAAAAAACAAGTATCCTTCTTCAGATGTGATATTAGTGTTTTAAATTTCTTTTTTTTTAAATGATCGTAGTCGTTGCTGCAATGGGCTCTTCCAGACATGCCTGGAAGCTCACGTGTACTTCTGTTTTTTATACTGTGTTAATCAATGTACCTCAATTCGGTATATAATGACAATTTAATTTTAAAGTATATATTATAGTATTTAATTTTTAATGTCAAAAAAAATAATAAATTCAACTGAAAATGTTATATATTAAATTTTGCCAAAAACTACACCATCATTTTTCGGGTATGCGTCTTACGCGAGTAAATACGCTATTAAATAAACGCCCCCAGCCAGTAGGCTTTTTAATAACTAATAAGTTTTAAATGGTTAGAGATATGGTAATACCGTTTGCAAAATCAATTCTTTTGTTAAATTTTAAATTGAAATGATGTATCATATGGTGATAGTACCATTATAAAAAATAAAGTTGAATATGGCAGCAACAAAATGGCGGCCAAAATTTATAATAAAATTAAAACGCAGTATTTATGTCCAAAATAGATATAGCATTGAACAGAATCTCTAAATTAACAAATTTAGAAAAAAAATGTAGGGGAAATTACTTTATATACACTCTGATATTTAATATTTTTTAATTAATATTTTAATTAATAACATTAATTTTAATTTAATTTTTAATTATTATTTATATTTTTAAAAGGAAATCTATTAATTAAAAACATAAAAAATAAATTCTGGATAGCAAATACTCTCTTTTTCTAAAAAAAAAAAACAAAACAAAAATTATAAATTTACATATTATTTTAATTAGTAATCATTATTATACTTTTAACTTAAGCTACCTTTAATATTTTAAAATTATCAATCAATACACGTCGATGGTGCTAGTAGGTGTTAACAAGTTGATGTTTACTGGCTTACAAGTATGGGTCGTCATGAGAATCAAATTCTCAAGGATAATAAAATAATGTAATTAACAACTCATCAATATGAAAAAAATAATTTACGTGATATTTAATATTATTGCTAAACTCAAACTATAATCTTCTATGCCACATTATCCGTTAACTTGAATACCGTGTTCCGATTTAAAGGTTTTTGTTGATTTTCAGCTTAGCGACAGTTACACTACTACTCATCGTAAAACTGTCAATGTCAATCTAATAATAGTAATATTAATTAGTCCAACTCATCGTACTTGTAACTATTCTTGTCGCGACCATAGGAATTTCTGTTACACTAACCACATTTGCATATAGATAAGGAGTAAAATGTTTTGTTGCTGATATTTATATTACAGAAATCAAAGTTAGAGGATTGTTTAAAATTACATTAAAATACAATAATGGGTAATGCATGGCATATATTTTTCAAATACTCAGCGAGTATAAGATATGTGTTACGTATTTTTATGTGCTATTAATAGAGAAACCATAGTAAAACTTCTAAATAATCTATAGAAATCGTTGAAATATTATTTTCTTCTTTTTCTTAAAGATTTCCCCAATTAAATAAAAGACGAATTAAAAACTAGCAAAGTTCTTCATAAAAAATTTAAAAAATACAGTTCTGATAATTACAATTTTTAATATTTTGCATAGGCATTATTATTATTATTGAATTTAATCAATAGTGAAAAATCTGATCTGGACTTCCTTGTTCGCCTATTAAATTAAATTTACACATTTTTTTTTTATATGAAAAGTACATAGTTTTTAAATTTTTAATGTACGCGTTCGCGTTATTTTAGAAACATAGCAACTCATACGAACATTATATTAATTTGTACGTTTAATACAATTATTGAAACAGAGAAATGGGTATGCTCACCCTTTGATATATAAGTCTATCAGAAACAGTTCACCCTGAAGGATAATATTCAACCGTTACTAACAATTGGATGTACTGTAAAGTAAAGCAGAATGTTGACAAAGAGATCTAAATTTGTTGAAACAGCAGTTATTTAACTCCGAGTGAATCAGCATATTGATGAGAGTACTGCAGTGGAAGTTATACTTATTTGTATCAATAAAATCGTTACAGCATATCACTTTTGCTATTGAAAATTAAAACAAAATCCCTTGAACATATGCATGCATGTGTGAACGCACACCGTACACACGTGCATTCGTAAATTATTTAATATATAATAACACATTCGAAATTACAATACCACTTCACGTTTCTCAATTAGGTTTTCCTTTCAATGAACCAAATTAGCATTTTAGTAGACGGTACGTCATTCTACTTTATAACTCGTTTTTCTTACTGCTACAGACACACACACATACACTTAGACCTGTATTAAGAGTATGAAATAAAAAGTCGTAGTTCTCAGTGATTTAAACCTTGTGGAAAAAGGTTACTTATCCAATATGTTATAAATCGTAATATAAATAAAAACAAAAGGAAAAATAGTCTGAAAAAGTTAGTTAAATGCAAATAAAGAAAACCCAAAGAATATTTATAACTGACGTTTAGTAAAATAATTATAGGATAATAGAAGAAACGGGTTGGTCTAGTGGTGAACGTGTCTTCGCTAACCAGCTGATTTCGAAGTCAGAGTTCCAGCGTTCAACCACTAATAAAGACCTTTATACAGATTTGAATACTGGATCGTGGATACCGGTGTTCTTTGGTGGTTGGATTTCAATTAACCACACATCTCATAAATGGTTGACCTGAGACTGTACAAGACTACACTTCACTTACAGTCATACATATCATCCTCGTGCATCCTCTGAAGTAATACCTACGGTGATTCCCGGAAGGTAAACAGGAAATAAAAGGATAATAGAAGAAGACATGTAATAAATTATTCTAATGAAGAAAATATATAATTTATTTCTTGAGTAAAGTGCCTAGTAAGATAAATTCTTTTGTACCTATTCCATCACAAGAGTACAGTGGTTACAGAAAGATATTTATCGAGCATTGTTTTTAATACTAACTTGATCACCGCTGTTAATACTTAAATTATATACTTGTCAAATTAAAAAAAAATATTATCTTCTATATTTTTAAATATCTACCATATACGAATACATATATAATCAATAATGTTTATTAAAAAAGAAAAGAAGTTAATCACACAATAAAAAACGAACTAATTCAGCTTTCAGAAAAACTTAACGACCCATAAAACACTAATAAACAAAACAATATTTTTGGATATTTTAAAATAAACAGTATTGTGATATAAAACAATTTTACATCGGACTAACTGTACGTCTTTTAAACATTACAAAATTTTGCCTTATCATCTTAGACTCCAATATTTACAACCATATTAAAAAAAATCATAAATTTTACTAACTGAATGTATTCCACGAGAATAGTAAAAGATTTCGTGTATAATAAGCATCTGACATGTCATTTTTGAAATAATAAAAAATTTCATAAAAAACTAAATTTATAATTCTATTTTTATATTTTATGCGAAATAAGAAACTATATATATATATTTAATGTTTCTAGAAAGTATTAACAGTTTTAACACAATAAATAATTTGACTGCAATAAAGAATGTTTGTAGATATTTAATCTTTTTTTACGTTATTCTATAATGGGCAAGTTGTCATTGTTGTAAACAATTAAGTTAATTTGCAAATATTCAAGTTTGAAACTTAAGTATTCGCTTCATAAACTAAAGAAAAAAATTGAGGATAGTTTTTCTTCATTCCCTAATCATTTTTATTTCCTTGTACGGAATAAAGGATGAATTGTGATCGCGAAAAATTTCACTTTACAGATTTCAACGGAAATATCCATTTAGACCATTACTGAATCCATTTTGACTAGTTTCCGCGTGACATCTGTACGTACGTATGTATTTATGTATATATCCCCTTTTTGATTTCGATCGACTGAACCAAATGTATCCAAAAAAACCCAAAATACAAACGAATATGGATTTTAGACTTAATTAGCCCTCATTGAAAAATGTTCAACGATACATCATAAGTGATACTTACTTTCATTGGTTGCAGAGTTGAAACCAAATGAAATTTTAATTAATGAAATATATGAGATCCCAGAAGGGAAAGGCACATCGGTTCGTATCAAACTTCATCTCTTTCTTTTTTTAACTTTTTTGTTTTTATTTAAATTAATTGATTTATTAATAATTATTAACCTCTGATTGCAAAAAAAGTTTTACAATAAAAAATAATTCAATAATAATAAAAAAAAAAAAAAATATCGGAAGTTATTAATGAAATAATTTTTTTTCGTATTTTGCATTTAAAAAAAAATTGTACATATGTAATTTAATAGGCGTACAAGGAAGTCATGTGTTGCTCACATCAAATGTTTCTATTAAGCTACTCAAACTTATTTCATTATTAAAATTTAATTTACAAAATTCGAATAATTAAATAATCATTTTTGTTTACAAAACTTTAATCCTTATTGATATCACGCCCGGAAATTTTTGGATTCTCAGCTATTATATCCAGAAATTGCTACGAAATGGTTATTTTTAAAAAGATCTAGCATGCTCATTTTTATAATTTGAAAATGAAAATCTGTAGAGTAATCAAATGTAACCACAATATTCCGGGAACAAAATTTTATTTGAAAATTAGTTTGTTTTAAAATAACCGTATTTTTATAAAGCAATGAAAATGCTGTAAAATAACATACATGTTATCATTGATTTTATAACTGCTGTACTAGCTGTTGCATATAAGACAAGTTGCGAAAAAATTAATTTTTCTGCAAAAGAAATAATACTCCGACTAGTGAAATATTAAATCTTATTTCCCTTCTACCTCACTTCTACCAGGTAATACTAATATTATTAATAATAATAATATTATAATAATTATTATTATAATACTATAGCCAAGAATGTTCCTGTCACTCGTCGTCAATCTACTAAGTTTCCGTTCTGGTTTTCAGCCGAACTTATAGCGCTGATTAAGAAGAAAAAAGTAGCTCATCGACGATTTAAATTAACGAGACTTACTTCTGACTATCACACGTTTTCAGAGCTACGGAAGAAAGTTAAATTGTTGCTTTCTAGGGATAATTATAACCACGCAAGGTTCATCGAAAGCGATCTAACGTTTAACCCTTCAAGGTTTTGGAAATACGTCTCAAAACATAGATCTAACCCAGAAAGAGTAGTTGCACCTCTGATCGATAATGAACTAGTCACCGATCCTCAAGTGCTATGTACTCGTTTTGGGGAGTACTTTCAATCTGTGTTTCAGTCTTTTCCAGAGGATGTACAAGCGGATACCTCTTCAACGTCCAAAGATCGGATGAACTGTGCTGAGCTTGATATACCCTATGTCAGCGTCGAATTAGTTTTAACCCCTATTAACGGAATTAATCACAAGGCAGCCAGTGGACCTGATGGCATACCACCATTTATTATTAAAGGCGTCAGCAGTGAGATCGCTCCTACTCTGGCCTCATTGTGCAACTGGAGCTTGAAATCAGGTACCTTCCCCAGCCTATGGAAAAAGGCGATCGTTACTCCGATTCCCAAACCATATTTCTAATTTCCGCCCTATTTCCGTCCTATCTTCCTTTTCTAAAATTTTTGAATCAATACTAACATCTCATATATCCCAAAATATCGAACATAAAATTTCCGCTTCTCAACACGGCTTCATGCAATCCCGTTCCACAACCACAAACCTCAATTGTTTCCTTGATAAAATTGGTCTTGTAGTTGAATCTCACGGTCAGGTGGACGCTATCTATTTTGACTTTCAAAAAGCATTTGACAAAATGCCGCATCACCTGCTCCAAAAGAAGTTGGCTGTATTTGGATTAAATGAGCGTCTTGTAAAGTGGATCTCGTCATACTTGAATAACAGAACTTTTGTTGTTAGGTATGCTGGATGCACTTCCCAACGAGAATTCTCTGCAATCTCTGGAGTTCCACAGGGTTCCAACCTTGGCCCGTTGCTGTTTCTTCTTTTTATCCATGATATTACTGAATCCGTCTCTGTTGGTCTGAGTATGTATGCCGATGACCTTAAGATATTTCTTCACATTAAAAGCTTACATGATCACCTAATTTTACAACATAATATTAACCATATTTACCAAAGGGCAACGAGAAATCACATGCCGCTAAATTTCTCAAAAATTAAACATATTCCGTTCTCCCGAAAAACGAAGATTGCTTGGTATAATTATACAATAAATTCTCTTTCTATTAATACTGTAAACTCCGTCACCGCTCTAAGCATACTCCTTGACTCCAAGCTGTACCTTTCGAAACACGCAGACATGATTGTGAGCCGAGCGAAGAGAAATCTTGGTCTGTTGAAATGGATTGCGAGACCTTTTGTTGAATTTTGTGTCTTACTCTTCAAGTCACTTATTCGAAACCAGCTAGAATATTGCACCTCAACCTGGAATTTTCGAAGAGACTATACATCGAATAACATTGAATCCATTCAGAACAACTTTCTATCTTGGGTGACTCACAAATTTAAACTTCACCATCTTGGAAAACAACAGCTTCAATTACTATATAATTTACTATCACCTGTATGTCGAAGAGAATACTTTGATTTACTGTTTTTCCATAAAGCATTACACGGGTGTAATCCTACGGAAAACGAAATACAGTTACGTATACCCGGACGGAATATTAGAAACTTTTGTCCTCTTGCATACTCTACACACCTTATCTCACCCACAGAGATATGCGCTTCAACTGCTGTAAACAAATATGATAAAATAGACTTTTTTCAACCGAGGAAGAATTTTGTTTTTGAACTGAATTGGTTTTACTCCGGTATGATATAGACATTAAAAGCATATAATACCATAATACTGGATTACTACAGAACTTCACTAACCCTCTTCTGCTTGACCGTAGTTAAGATATATAAATTAAAACAATTTTTTATCAATAAATAAATAAATAAATATTTTAATAATTAAAATCAATTATATTGTATGACAATGATATAAATTTCTTTTGTGTCTATTTTTACCTGCACACACACACACATATATATATATATATATATATATATATTGACAGTGCTGTATAAGTACTGAAGTTCTAATTAAATGTAATTGGATGAAGGAGATAAGATGCAAATTTTTGAATTTATAACTAATGTTATTATTGTTATTAAACTATATTATTTAAATTGTCCTGAATTATGTGTACATGTTTATCTGTTATCTTGTATTTATGCTAAGACATATAATAATATAATTGTGTAACATAATTAAAACACCAGTATTACTCTTATTTTGCTGAACTAATAAGTATATGAACTATGAACTATGATTATGAACTAATGATTAAATTTTGTGTTTTTAATTTATATATAATGTATATATATTTTTTTAATGTACTATTGTGTAATATACAAAGGCTGTCCTATTGCACAAAAAATACAAATAAATAAATAAATAATAATTATTATAATTATTATTATTATTATGATAATGATAAAAATTTTAACGTCTACACTTTAATCGAAACGAACAACAATTTTTTTTCTTTGTTAATCTATTCCTGAGGAAAATAAATATGTATTGAAAGCAAAGAGTCGGAAACAATTCTAAAATTATTTCAAAAATGAGAAACGATTAATCAATAATGGATATCTTTTAGAAATTTTAAAAATTTTACATGTTTTTAAATCTCATTGAGAAATTTCAGTTAAGTTAAAAAGCAAAATTAATATTCTTCAGTTATTTTTTAACACAAGAAAAACACAGCATGCAATAAAAGGTACGATGGCAACAAAATATAATCCGGGAATAATGTAAAACAATCTTTGATTTTTATCATAATTATGAAACCGGTTAATATGTTTCAAACTTGTCAACAAAATTAATGCATGTCATATATAAATGATCTCAAATTATCTAATGAAAGCAAATATTGTGTCATCGTTGTTGGACAAACAATCTGGTATGTTGCATTAATTAATTGTTCATTATAGTTCTAAAGCCCTCCAATAATATTTTGAAAAGTGAGATTGATTTTAACGTACAGGAAATTATTTTTAAATAAAACCTAATTTCAGTTCCTGTATAATGTAATATCAATTTCTATAAATTAAATATTAATGTAAATCATGTTTTAATATATGTTCTCGTGCTCAGAATTAATTATTTTAAGGAAATTCCACCTAATCTTTAATAAAGAAAAAATATATAGAACGGTATTAAAATATGGAAACTGCTTCATATTTCATAACTGAAGATACCAGGAGGTAGAACATGTGCAGATCTACATAAGTTATAAAATATGGTGAGTTTAAAATTTTTCCGCCGCCTGAATATGTTGGATCCAACACGTTCAATCAAACTTTATTTTTTAAAAAGAAAGATGCACATATAGTAAACGAGTTTAATTTACCGTTTTACGAGAAAAAAGATACCGATACTGTTTCTTGGTAAATACATTCGTTTTTATACGCTATTCTTTAACTCACTTTTGTTCCACCGTTAACGGTTATAGGATATTACGCATGCGCAGAAGGTGAAAAGGAGTAGTACATAGGCGCAGTAGGTTTTTGGGATGAACATCGATATAGTCAATCAACCAAAGTAATGTAACCTTGTACAAGATATCGAAAGCTTCCGTATTATATTCCAGTATTCAAGATGTTCTGCAACAATCACAATACTTGCATCTTGCGTCGATTTAGGTAGCATTTGTGGTAGAATTTAAATATCATATTTAAAGGTCAGGGTGTGGGAGGGGGCTAACAATATAATCTAAGTGATGCTCAGCAATAGTGACAAATGGGAATGTGTCTCGACTACGATCGTATCAATGATAGGACAGAAGGCCAATGAGGAGAGGCGACGAATTGCTGAGGAGATACGGATGGAGTTCGATGACGGGGGATCAAGGGGGGCCAGCTTCTAGGGGTGGACGGTGAGGGCTCCTCGGAGTCCTCGCTCATCGATTGCCTCCTGGGGACGTGTTCCAATCGTCTAGATTCGGATAGTAGGTTGCCGGGTGATCATGCAGGGGCTGTGTACATACCATTTGGTTTAGATCCAGCCCCTGCATCATAATAATGGGAGGTTTTTTAGCGGGTGGGAGCCCCGCACTGCTGTCAGTGCGAGCCTGACGGTGGCTGGAGGTTTTTCCTTCCCCTACGGAAAAAAATAAAAAAAGTTAAACTAACAGATTAAGTTCATTTTCAATATTTTTTTATTAAGACCAATTGTAGAAAACAAAATTCTGTCTGGTTTTCCCTTACTGTCATCAAGCCTCTTAATAATGAGAAATAATGAGCTTAAAAAGTGGATTTAAAAATGTTTGTTTGGAATTTTACATTACATAAAACAAATTTCAAACATCAAGAAAAAGGAGGAGGCGGTGGTGGAGAAAAAACTACATAAAATATACACATTTGTGTATAGAGGAAATTTAATAATAGAGCAAGGAATGAAGAGATTCTTTAATATATTTTTTTTCTTAAGACATATATTTCAAAAAAATAAATAAAGAAGATATAAGAGTTATAATATATAAATATGCTGGAAAATTTTATAAATAAAACTTTTAGAAAGAGAGTAACGAATCGAGTAGAAGGAATGAAGAAGACTTATTATTTGAATGCGAAAGACACACTATTTGAGGACGATATATTCCTCATTAAATCCTTTATTATTAATTAATTAATACACCAACAACAATTACTTCTTATAATAACACTCAATTATTGTATTAGCTGGTATTATGTTGTTTGAAGGTTTATCAGTACAGTAGAAGGATACTAAAAAATAAAAAAAAATCTAATTAAATTATTTTCTTAACATAAAACATATTGAAAATGATTAAAAACAACATAAACCTTCAGAGTTTTACGTTTCTTGGGTAACATGCTATGTAAATAAGGTGTCTTTTTTTTCAAGAATCACTTATTTACAGTAGTTTATGACAACTCAGCACAGAATGCTACACGCCTTAACAAAGTTTACATCACAAAAATTTATTATCGAAATATGGAATAGGTTACACAGCTACGTAGCGTGTGGTTTGTGATATTTATGGTGTGCATAATCGGCCAAAAAAAGCTCAATTCATAGTTTGGATAAAACATTTGAAGAGAATTTTCTCTACTTGATGCTGAAACACCAATTCACAAGGAGATAAGGGAATATTGCTGCTGTATATGCGTGTAATTGTGAAATACTAAATTTAACGGTTTCACATAAATTGGATCTTTCTTCAACAATATTCCGAATTTTGCATCAAGATCTTGGTCTACACCCAAATAAAATTCAACTATCTCAAAACTTAAAGCCATGAGGCCAATCTTTGCGTATACTGCTGCTTGTTGGTGGACTCTAGGTTAACTGGAAGGGGATCTGAATTTTCATTAAATAATCAACTTTTCAGATGAAACTCATTTTAGCTTGATGCCTTTGTAAACAAGCAAAGTTTTTGTATTTGGAATGATTCCAATCCACAAATTATTCAACGAAAAACACTGTTTGGTGTAGATTATGGTCTGGTGGCATCATTGTGCAACCTGTTTTTTCGAAAATAAGCAAGAGACGCTCTTACAGTATTTGGTGGACGCCATCGACTATGATTCGTGATTTTTTTGTCTGAATATTTAGAAAATTTGGATGCGATGTGGTCGAACAGGATGATCACACATGGCACACAGCAGCTGAAACAATTCACTTATTTCATCAAAAGTTCGGTGATAATTTCACGAAATGGCAATGACAGTTGGACACCAAGATCGTGTAATCGTACTACCTTAGACTTTTTTCCCAGGGATTATGTTAAGTCACAAGTCTATAACAACAAACCAGTAACGGCTGATGCTTTGAAAGGAAATATTCGACGCATTTTTAGTGAAATTCAAGTTGATTTGTACGAAAAAGTCATGGAAATTTTGTTGATAAACTTGGCTATATCAAGCAAAGCCGTGGAGGTCATATGAATGATATTGTTTTCGAACATTCTATAATGTTAAAAACTTAAAACTAAAAATAAACTTTGCTTGAAATTACACATAGTTTTTGTTTTATATTATAATTTTCCTTTTTGCACTGAAAATGAAAAATTCTATATTTTGTAAATATAAAAATTTTAATACTTCATAATTAAATTTACCAAGCCCCATACATTTTTCTTTTTTTTTGTTGATAGCTACCACGCATGTGCCGAATATTATCATGAATGAAATTTAAAAAAATATTTTAATCTGATTTCTAAACTGATATTTACTTCATTTTTTTGGAAAATTTGTGATTCAAAAATTTTCTCTTAAACGTACTCTGGAAAATATCATGTACCAAAATGAAATATTGAAAAATAAATATCATTAGAAAACAAATTAAAAAAAAACCTTGTGACTTATAAATTGCATTAAATACAAATTAAGAGTATAGTACAGTTAATTGCTTAAACATCTAAGGTAAGTGCCACTAGCACCTGGTTATCAATTAATTCTTAGTAATTAATAACGTTTGTATAGGAATGTAACATAGCTTTTGCCTTTGTCTTTAGTTATACAATTTTTATTCAGTTCTACTGTAGTTGTCAACATATAAAGTTCTCTTTGTAGTTTTCTTTCAGTATATTTACTGTCTTACCAGCTAAGATTTTTTTCGGGGTTGGCGAAGGGAGCTGCTGGTGATGATGATAAAAAATAAAAATAATGAAAAATATTTTTTATTGAAACGGTTTTTTATACTTTACTGCATTTCAAAAATAAAAAAAAAACATAAGCTTAGATTTAATGCATCATTTGCTACGCGAATAAAAATCATAATGTTAGTATATAATTTTTTTTATAATCCACATTTATAATTCACACTCACTACACTCCAATAAAAGTTATGAATTATTAGAAAGCTAGTCGTGGATTTTTCTTTCTCGTCATAATATCTAAAACTTCATCGAGATTAACAGTAATATCTCTATGCACTGACAAAGAGACTAACGAACTTAATATTTCATCCACGGATTTGTTACACGCAATCGTTTTGACTCTATTCATTATGGACAACGAACGTTCATTAGTACATGTTGTTACCAGAAGAGCAGCTAAAACTTGCAAGCGATGATCGGCAAATATTCTTTACTGTAGTGATCCAATACTTCGATCAATTCTATACCGCATTTTCATTTAATGATTTTTATCTTCTCACAGATAAGATACTCCGCTTGGAGAAAAAATTAGAACATTTATTATCGTAATACATCCCTAAGACTTTTGGTTCATCCACTTTTCTAGGATTAGCTGAACCTGACAAAAAAAACATGAAAACTGTTGAAGATTTTTGGAACGTCGTCTAGCTGCCTATGAATGTGTTTTAATGCGATAAGTAAGTGATCATCTCATTTCTGGCTTGCGTGAAATCCCCAGTTATCAATTATTTTTATTACTATTGAGTTAAAATGAATGCGGCGCTCACATGTCGAGTAACGGCGGGGTTAAGGTAGATAGAAGAGGATTAATGATTATGGAAATGATTATGTACAGATTTATCTCAAATTTTGTGAAAATACTTTCGAGATGATATACATTACAAAAAGGTAAAATGCTAAAAATGGATCTTTTGGACCCAATTTAACTAGATTATGAATAATAAAGTCGATTCGTTACCTCCGATACATTAGTGGCCGTGCAGTTCGATCGTTCGGTGCGAGGTTCAGATCTTTCCCCTTCGAGTTAAAGATCCGAACAAGTGACCAGTTCGTTAGGACCGGAGCGGTAGGGACGGTAGCCGTTTGAAAGCGTATAAAAGCCGCACCGCCGCCGAGTCCGCTTCAGTGTCGTATGAACTTTCCCGGACACAATTATCTGGGACCCGGAAACCCGATAGACAACGGCCTCCGGTCGACATATATGATCAGATCGCGCTTGAGCACGACCTAAAATACGAATCGGCCGCAGAACATAGTCATATACGTGCGGCTGATCGACGCGCCATCTGCGATTTTGCTGGGAATTTCCTTAGGACTGGGAATTGGCACAGCGCTGAGGACGCCGCAGGCCTTGCCGTCAAATACGGAGTGGAATCGGTTACTGGAGTACTATATTCAAGCGTGTCGGGAAGCCGGAAATCAGATATGGAAATGGTTACAGACGAACCTCCCGTCAAATTAGCGAAGGTGGACGGGAAGACTGCGCACAACCAAGCGGCTGGGGCGACCTACTTCGTACACCGCCCCGTCTCCAATTTTAAAACCGGCCGGCTGAAATTCAACCACCACCGCCTTACGTGGTCCTGCGGCTACCAGTTCAAATTCCTAACCGGCAGGACGCAGTGGACGGCGCACATCCCGGCCGAGGACAAGAAGCCGGCCGTACCGGCTACCTGGATGAACGTAATAAAGTCTGGCTTGCAGCTAGCCCCCTTAATCCCCGATCACCACGTGCGTATATTTAATAATTAATGATACAATGAAGGGTTATTTAAATTATAAAAAAAAATTAATAAATATTTTTTAAAAAGACAGCTTGTTGAGTCTTGAATTTAACTTTCATGTATAAAACTTAGTTAAGCAATAACCATAAAATTAACAAAATAATCAATAAAAACAATAATAAAATTAAAATAAACGATTACTTTAATCAAAATACAAGATTTTCAACAAAAAATAATAAATTATTTATCACGATATTTTGGAGTATTTTATTTTATATCGAGTATTTAGTATTAGTAACCATTTAACTGAACAATATTTTACTGGTAATCCAATCTAAAACTAAAATGTTTAATTTTGTGTTCGGAATAAAATAAATTACATATTTTATTGATATTGAAATATTTTATCGATACAAACGGAAAAGGTAAAATAGAGAGATAATTTAATTTTTAAATACTTTAAGAATCACTTAACCCAGTGATTCCCAAACTGTCCGCTGCGGCCTCTTCACAGGGGCGCCGCGAAATATTGTAAAAGGTTAATATTTAATTGAACCAAGACAAAATGAATTTAATATTAATAAAGTAAAAAAAAAAATAAAATAAAATAAAAAGTTAATGAAGATACACGAGTTTTATTTATTTTTCCTTTTACTTACGAATAGTCATATTTTAATTAGCGTAGGGCGCCATGGAAAAATTTTAATTGAAATAGGACGCCGCGACTCGGAAAAGTTTGGGAACCACTGACTTAACCGATACAAAATACATTAGACGACGTGTCATTTTAGCTGTTTTTATTTTATTATAAGGAAACAGTAATTTCGGCCAAAACACATGGCAATTTAAATACTTAATAAAACAATAAGAAAGCGTAAAAAATTAAATTGAATAAATAAAATTTGTTATAGTGAAAGTATATATAGTAATTCTTTTTATTTTATTTAAAAAAAATAAATTGTTATGATTCGTGAAAAAACGTGAAATTGCTTATTTAAATCTGATAGGAAACCCATTTAAATTACAGAATAATTTATAGTAAAACGTTACCGTTTTTTTTAAACATAAGTTCTCTTTTTAAAGATAAATTTTCAAACTATCTATTCAAATGAAATAAAAAAAAAATATATATTCATAAAAATTCAATAAAATTGTATACTAAGTCGCTTATACCATACAGTAAGTGTTATAATACCAATTAGTTGTAAGATTTTTGTGCTTTCTATAATGAGAGATTTCTTTAAAGAAATTTCCCATTTATAATATAATTATTATTTGATGGAATCTTAAATCTATAGGATTCCTAGAGAAAAAAGAAATATAAAATGAAAAACCGGTAGAAAAACCGAATAATGACTCGCAATCGAACTTTTAAAAAATGATTTTCCTGGAACTACAGATCCTCACTATACCAAATCTGTGGATTACAGAAATAAATTATCATTATTAAGGTTTTAAAATATTCTTTTCCACTTTTTTCCTGTCTAGGTCACTTCAAATTCGCAGAATTTTATTTCTCTGGTAGGTAGTGGATGGAAGAGGAGATATGAAAGTTAATTATTATTATTATTATATTTTTAATGAACATATAATTAAAGCAATGCTGCCTTAAATGACGGATGAATAATTAGATAAAAGAAGGAAATTATTTAAAACAAAAATAAAAAAAGCAACAAAGAATACTAGGCTACCACAAAATAGAATCAAAAGTTGAATTATAATATGGTTTCGTATTTCCCATTTTTATTTCAGAGATAAACCAATAAATTTAGAATAGCCTATCTTGTATTTATTATTTTTTTAGCCTTTTTTTCCAGAGGTGCGATAGAATTTTTGTCACGTTACACATAAAACAGGAAATCTAATAACTGAATCTGGATTTCTTTTTGTATTCTTGTTACATTTTATCCTGCATTCCCCCTAAATCAGATGATATGAAAAGGTTTCAATTAATCCCTTGCTCAAAGTTCTTTTTATCCATTTGTACTTTTTTTTTGTATTTTCGATCTCTTTTTTTTATTCGTTCCAGAGAACCGTCATCTATTTTTATTCAATTTATTTATTACATATCGATGAGCTACATCAATTTGTTCATATTAACCTAAATTTATTTCTTAAAAATCTAAATTAATAAAATATAATTTAACATTTATTAAGGATAATTTTTTTAACCCAAATGTTTATTTTTTTTTACCACAAAAAATTTATTAAAAAAATTATACTTAAGTAAATGTATAATAATTGACATTTTTTGGAATAGAATTTTTTTTAGAAATAGCTATTTTAATCAAAAATATTTCCTTATTTTTAAAGATCATTTATTAATTATTACCAAAAAGAAGATTAATACTAATTTCTTTTTTTTTAATTAGACAAAAATTTTGTTGTAGTAAATAAAATTAACCATTAATGATAGCTAAAAAATTATATTAAAAAAATTTCGTTTAAAAATAACCATTTCGTTACTTTTACATTTATAGGTAGGTGCTTTATGTACACGTTCATCACAGCGTAAAGCTTACTGAGAGAAATAATATTAATTAATTTATATTTTAAAACAATAGTTTATTTATATTGTTTCAACTCAGAAGGTAATAATTTTGTTATTTATAATAAATATACAAAAAATATATCAACACGTGCGGTATGAATTTATTTTCATAATCCTCAATAATTGTTCGATATAGTCTACATAAATTTTTGAATTCAATATTTACTAATTAATAATTGTTAAGTATGATATTTATTTTAAGTAATGAATAATACAACAAACTAATTAAAAATTTTACAGTATAAATAATTTTTACGCTAATTAAAATAAAATCTAACGTTGAAACAAAATTCATTTTTTTTTTATTGAAAAATAAAATTAAAATTATATTTACTAAAAAATAAAATTCTTTTTTAAAAATTTTATTTAGAACTTATTATTCAATTTAAAAATATATTAAAACTTTTTTTAATCGGAAAATTGGTTTTTATATAATTATATACATTTATTACTCTTTTTATTAAAAAAAAACATATAATTAAAAAATAATTTATAAATATATTTTAAAAAATAAATATCGGTTTGTATGAAAATATATAAGAAAAAAATTACAAACTTACTAATGCAGAGAATCCACGAACTTTCAAACCCTTACAACACACAAAACACATACATTAATAAATATTTCCTATCAGATATCATAAAAAAAAAACAAACTTACCGAGTGAATTTATACAGGTAAATTTTATAAATATTACCCATATATGTTGAAGTAAATTGGCTAACATTACTTTAATAATTGAAAAACACTTATAAATTAACTTTTAATTCAAAGAAAATTAAACTTTAAATATTTAAAATATAATATAAAGATCATTATAATTTATTTTAAAACTGGAAATCAAAAGCTATTCATAATCTATAACATCTTTCTATATAAATTAAAATATCGGTATGATTAATATTATTATGTAACAGTAAAAAGTCTGAAAATACTGGGCTGATATAAATGATGTCCAGTATTATAAACTGGGCTACACCATTTTATTTTTTATCAACTTTGAACCGGATGGCAAGTAAGGTTTAAACGAGGTTTTTTATATTTTATATCCTTGTTTGTAGTGTCTACGTTATATTTCAAATTCTCTGGTAAAATCACGTTTGATAAGAGACTGTTACAAGTTTTCCGTAAATAAAAAATTCTTTATTTGGGCATTTTTAATCAAAATCGGGGAAAATGTTCTCAAGATATAAGATTTAATATAAATTTATTGTTACAGTATTTTTTGTTCACGTTATCTTTTATCATAAAGAAAGACGCTAAAACTCATTGTTTTGAATTTTGTCCATTATAAAGTTAGTTATTTATATATATTTTTGTCAGTTATTCTTTTTACACATGATTTACGCATTAATTGAAAAGAAATTTAACCAAAAATGCTGAATGAATTTTTTTTTATTAAACATAGAAGACTGTAAGTTTACAAGACTGTAAGACAAGTAAGTTTACAAGACTGTAAGTTGAAAAATTATTTGAAATATTTACGCATGGGTTGCCTTCTTTTGGTGAATAAAGATTTTCTGGGATTAGTGACGTAGGAGGGACTGTATAGTGCCGACAATTTATAGTAAGTAAAATTAAACGATCACCGTATAAAACTTTTTTTTCGAATTTGACTAAACGTTCATATCAGAATAATGCAAAAGAATTGATGTTCGAAGTACGCCGGATAATTTCGTTTTAAATTACAAGAATGAAATCTATCTCAAAGTAAATAAGGAATCAACAAATGTTCAAATGTAAGATTTGGAGAGAAGAAAAAATTTGGCTTGATAGCAAAAAAAAAATAAATATGGAATAACCTAAATATGCTATGAAATACAGAAATATAAAATAGTAGAAAACAAAGGATAACAAAGACTATCTGTCTATCATAATCTAAAATGTTTGGAGGCATTCCTGTCCAGCTATCTGAACTGCGAGATGAATTATTAAGATTAGCAACGAATAATTTTAGTTGAATACCACTTTGAATAAAAAATATTCCGAATAATTTTTAAATATATTAATAATTTACTTCTCACGCAACGTTATAAATCGCATAACTGTTTCAGCAGTTCTGATATTATTACGAATAATAATACTAAGATTAAATTCAATTCTAACAATTATTCTTTATTAAGCAAGTTAGAATATAAGGTAATGCTTATATAACAAATTAAGAAATATATAATAACCAATGATTTATTAATATAACAATAAAAATATTGTTTAAAGACAATACATATTTCTTAGATTCTTAAATAAGCAATATATATATAATATTACATTAACTTACCGAATGCAAGTTAAATTCGCTCTCAGGACAGCACCCCAATAATCAAATGTATTTGATATACAGGCGCGATAACGAATCGAGCGATTTTGCAATACTGTTTTTTCTCAATAGAGTTGAATATGGACAAAACCACTACTGCCATTTTGTAGCTTATTGAAACGTCTTTAGTTGCAATGAGTGGAGTGCAAACTATGAGAGTTACGTAAACGCGTGAATTGAAAAAGTTTTTCAATTGTTCACAATCGTGCTGTTCCATCAGCTCATGCCATCAAGACTTGGGTACAAAACTTTGGAGCCACGGGTTCTACGCTAAGGAAGAAAGGTAGGTCACAGCTATGAGAGAGGCATTTGGGTGAAATCCACGCCGGTCAGTGCGTCGCCATTGTGCCAATCGGACTGTCTGTCCGCAGTATACGGCGAATTTTACACAGTGACTTCAAATTTTACCCGTATAACATCCAAATAACTCAGGCAATTCACGAACTTGACTATGAAAACAAGCTAAATTTCTATCAAACTTAACTTCAGTTAATTAATGATTTTATCAAACATGGCCCGTTGGTATGATTATACAATAATAATAATTTATAAAAATCACTTACCAACAAATTGTTATTATGTACGTTCAAGTACTTTCGAATACCAAATCAAAACGGTGGAAACTTTTATTGTGACTGGACGCTAAGTCGACAAAATTTTTTTTTTAAAATGACGAACGCTGTGGTACATTTTACAAAACGACTTACATACAATGAATGAGTTTTTTTTTATTTTATGAATAATATAAAAGTTTTTTGAGTTCCTGAAGATAGATTTGTTATGCAAAAGTTCGTGAACATATATAAAAATTTGTTGGTAAGTGGTTTTTTTATAAATTATTATTAAAGTTAATTAATATATGTGATGTTTTTTCTTTGGGATATCTGAAATCCCGTGTTCAAAGCTCCAGTACACCACAAAATTCAAGTTAAAAGATTTCCTCTAGAAATGCTGACAAGAAGAATGTGTAACATTAGCCGGAGAATAACGGGATACGTGTGGTGGAATTCCGGTCATCTGCAAGATATCATTTTTCAATTATAAATATTTCTTTATGGGAGATTAAAATCAAAAATAATAAATTCTTTCAAATCTATGTTTTGTTCATACATGTTAAAACTAAATAAAATTATTAATTTACTCTTAATAATGTTTAAAAATTGTCCTATTCATTGCTGCCCCCTGTAGACAAATTGAGATATACTTTATAATACGTGATATACAGTGAAACGTGTCAAATGTAATTATAAAATATTATTATATTTTAATACATCTCATTTACATCATATTTATTACATTTTAATATATTGGAAAATATTATTACATATTTATTAACTGTTATTTTTATAAATATTTGTAGCATGTTAAACATGTAAATGTAATGGTTTTATTGTTTTATGTTTAGTACAGTTTTTATTTTGAATATTTTATTTAGAATTTACTAGTTAATATTAGTTTTATTAATTCCTCTGAATTACTGAATTTTGATGTTTCTGTTAAAATTATTATAATTGCGAAAATACGTGATAAATATTATAAACGAGTTTCCATGTCACGATTTTGTCGGCTCTTAGAAAAAAATTAAAAATTGTAAAGAGTTATCGCTCTTCTTATTTTACCGGATAAAATAAATTAATCTGGATGAATAATAAATTTTCAATAAAATTTAAAAGAATATTATAAAAATATGATAAAATCATGAACTATAAAACTTTGAGAACACTCATTCACGTTATCTACGATCATAAATTATAGTAGCCCTAGAAGTTCTTACTATCTGTAACCTCGCCGACCTAAGCATTATGAAAATATTATAATATCAAATTGAAAGTCAAATCTATACCAATTATATGTACGGCTTACCCTGATGGAATTTATTAATTCAGGATGTAAAAGTCTAAAGAGGGCTATTTTAATCCTGTGAGGATGTGTTCTCACGGGTCACAACCAGATTATAAAAATATCATTAAATTTAGTAAAAACACATAAATACTTACTAAAGAAGTCGATATCGATATCGAAATTCAATTCACATCAAACCATCAAACATTTTTTAAATAGTCGTCATTTCCTTCAATTTTATTATCAAACTAATTTTTTTACGTATATTATGATAACAGTACCAACTGATCTTTTAAAGATCTGATGAATCTTTTGTCACTTAGTAAATCATATAATAATTAGCTCATCGAGCTGGTCTAGTGATTAACTCGTCGTCGCAAATCAGTTGTTAGCAAGGCCGTAGGTTGTAGGAACAAATCCTATTAAAATTTAGTTGTTTTTTTTACAGATTTGAATAATAGTCAGTGGATACCGGTGTACTTTGTTGGTTCGCGATCAATTAACTTCACGTCTTAGGAATGGTTTCCGAGTCTATAAAAGACTATTTCATTTACATGTCATACATACCATTCTCATCACGTAGGGTGGTGGGATTTCGGTTATTTCTCACTAATTCAACAGCTAGCAACGTACACAGGAAAATAATACAATAGTAATTATCTGAAGAAATCGATAATGAGATAAATAATTATCGATATGGAAAATGATAATCGATGTAAACAATTAAATTAAACATTAAATTTAGAAAAATATGTTCTTAGTTATTTATATATATAATTTTTTTAATTTATATTTTACAGATTAGTAAGATTGACGAGATTTAAACTATGGTAAATATTCCGGAGGACATAAGAAGGCTATAGGTAAAATTTAATAATGATTGGTTGAGTACGTGGGATATCTCTAAAGTAAAGACCGCTGGAAAATGTCTCTCCTTAAGATTAGCGAACCTGAGTCGTTCATGAACACGCTAGTAATGTACACACTGCCGTGTAGTTGTCACGTTGTAGTATCTTTGATTACGTGTGAGTTATTACGTTATAAAATGAATAGGAAAATCAATGTTGCTGCCGGCTGTGAAATATGTAGTCATACGTTTTTTAAACCATCAAAATTTTAAGCCGGCTGAAATTCATAGGCAGTTGGTTTCCGTGTACGGTGATAACATAATTAATGAAAGAACGGCTGGAAGTGGTGATAAGTTTAGAAATAACAGAATTAATGTTAAAGAACGTCCGGAGAGACTCTCAAAAATCACCGAGGACTTGTTGAAACGCGTCGATGATGAAATAAGAAAAGATCGTCGCTCAACGATTTCCGACTTGGCCCTTCTTTTACTTGATGTTTCAAGAGTTGTTATTGGTCGGTCGCCTTGTTCATGACCATTTAGGCATCACAAAATTTGCGCACGTTGAGTGCCGCACGTCGTAACGGAACGTCACAAAAAAATCCGAATGGGATCTGCTTTGGATTTTTGATGCACTACACAGAAAAAGGTGATGAGTTCCTTAATTCAATCGTTACAGGAGATGAAACATGGATTTCGTATTACACGCCAGAGAGAAAACGGCATTTAAGTGAATGACGTCATCCTCAACCACCAACCATACCGAAAAAGGTCAAGCCACTGCCATTTGGGCGCAAACTGATGGCCACAATCTTTGGGATGGGTTTGGTATACTGCTAATTGATTTCATGCCACGTAGAACTACTTGCTTTTTCCTGTTTAGCCTCCGGTACTTACTGTTCAGATAATACTTCAGAGGATGAATGAGGATGATATGTATGAATATAAATGAAGTGTAGTCTTGTACATTCTCAGTTCAACCATTCCTGAGATGTTTGGTTAATTGAAACCCAACCACCAAAGAACACCGGTATCCACGATCTAGTATTCAAATCCGAGTAAAAATAACTGGCTTTACTAGGACTTGAACGCTGGAACTCTCGACTTCTAAATCAGCTGATTTGGGAAGACACGTTCACCACTACACCAACCCGGTGGGTTAAACGTGGAACTACTATAATTGCAAAAGTCTACTGCGAAACTCTACGTAAGTTACGGCCGCCATTCAAAATCGGCGACGTAGGCGGCTGACCGACGGCGTCGTCCTGTTGCATGATAATGCACGTCCAAATGTTGCAGATCCGACACGTGATTTAGTGAGAAAATTTTGATGGGAAATTTACGATCACCCACCATATAGTCCGGAATTAGCTTCTTCTGATTACCATTTCTTTGGGAAATTGAAAGAATTTTTTAATGGTAAGCGATACGCGGGTGACAATTAACTTAAAAATGCTGTTAATTAGTGGCTAAGTTGACGGGCGGCACAAGTATACGATGAGGGAATATTGAAGCTGGAATATTGCTACGATAAATATCCTAATTCATGCGGCAATTATATAGAGAAGTACTACAAAGTATGTAGTTTAAAAGAAACAAAAAAAATATTTATAAAGTTTTCATAATAAATTTCTTTACAATGAAAGCGGTTTTTACTTTAGAGATAACCTCTCGTAGTTTTTACGGTTATCGGAAACAAACGAAAATGAAGTTTGAATCAATCAAATGCATTATTAAATCTTTGAATCAACGTAAATATGAACAAGAAAGGATTAACTTCTACAACATTATTATATCTTTTATTATGGATTCCACACTACTAGTCAAATATAGTTATTTATTTATACATGTTTTAAATATATATATATATATATATATTTTCAGGCAATTCAACATAAAATCCAGTAGTTAATCCTTCGTTGATAAAATATTATATTTATTTTGAACAGAGATATAACTATTTTTTTTTTTTTTTTAATTTAGCTAATGTATTATTTTTTAAATAACATTTTTATCAATCTATTTAAATGGATTTCATATGAAAGTTACGTGATAAAAACATAATAAAATTTGTATGTAACGTGCTTACATAAATAACTAATTTTAATATAATAAAAATATTTATCTTTTATTATGAAGATAAAAAAAATAATAGAAATTTCACAGAAACCATTGTAAGCTATCTGTATCAGTTATAATTTATCTTTTTCCGATAAGTTTGAATTCGTTTCATAATAAGGATATGAAAAATAAAGGTGCTTATAAAATATTCCACTTAACCTTTTTCTTTTTCCTCAATCAGCGGAACTTCATTACATTACCGCATTTTGTCTTAAAAAAATGAAAAAAATAAATATTTTTAACTATTTTCAACCTTGATTTTATGCCCGTTTGAATCGCACATAAAATCTATAAATGTATCTGATATATCTAATAACATTAGTAAAAAAAAAATTGTGTATCTGGAATCAAACATGGTGATTTTAACTAATTTTGTGTGTGAATTCAAAAATTCTTATCAAAATTTGTGTAATATGTCACGTTTTTTTTAGGTTCATACGATTTATTTGCCAATAAATGCATAATCACTGTGAATTAATATTTAAAAAAAGATATTATTTATGTGTATTCATTTAAAATTTGTTTATATAAACTAAATTTTTATTTATTCAAATACAGATAATATTTAATCATTTTCAATTTTCTTGCTTACACTCTTTTTCTTTCCCAACAGTTTTTTAACTATCTCACATTCTAATACTAATTATTTCAATCGAATATGGTTATGCATATTTTTTAATATTTGAACTTCAGAAAAAAAATTAGTTCGTTTTGATAATCTTAAAAAGAAAATGGGTATTATATGAAAAAAAATCATTATGTTGCAAATGAATTTTATTTGTAAATTAAGAAGCCATTAAATATATACGCTAAGTTAGTAAAAATTTCCATTATTGCAATTTAAAATAATTAGTAAGAAAATTAGTAGCCGTTCCTCACAAGAAATAATTCATAATAGCTGAAATATAGTCTGTTTATTATTTAATAATTACTGTAATTTAATCTTAGCAACAGTTAATACAGCAGTTATTTTAAATATCGTTCTTTGTCTCTATGAAAATAATTAGCTTTCATTATAATGAATATTCTTAACTCATTTCATGTAACAAAAAACAAAAGTTTTAGATTTTTCTTTATTAATTTCTGATAACCAAAAATTATAGGACCAAAAAACATCTAAGTTGGGAGAAAAACATTTTCGAAAGACTCTTGCTAGGTAGTTTAGACTTATACTCGTATAAGTCCTATACGATTCATTTCTATGATCATTTTTTTGGCTGTTTTACATGGATATATGCACGATTTAGCTTAAATATTTTAGCAGAATGTGAATCTTAGTTTAGATTTTAAGTAATTTTTTAAGAAAACATTTGGTAAAAGATTGAAAAAAAAATTAAATACTTCACGATTATAATTATAATCATTATTATGAAGCTGCTAATTATAATTCCAACTCATCGGTAAATATATAACGCATGCAATTAATGTAACGTACAACAACAGTATTCCCTAATCCTATTGAATGATCAGATAGTATAATTATGCGATATTACGTAACATTTTAACAATGCAATGCTCATTTTGGTCCGTATCTTAATACAAACAAAAGGCATTCTCGTCCACATGTGCTTACTCAATAGACTCAACACATTAGAGACAACTCCTTCCATTGGTTGCTAATGGATGACATCTGCTGAATGTATTACGTATGCGGTTTACGTTATCAGTGTTCATCCCAAGTAGGATTATAATATAGGCATCTCAATAATCACACTAGTATACACGCACGTTTTATTAAAAAAGAAACACACACACACACACACACACACACACACACACACACACACACACACACACACACGGGTTATTCCATATTAGTTAATTTTGCTTTGGTTAAATGCTAAAAATAGGGATAAATTCTTAAATAAAAAATTTCAAATGCTTATCTATATCATAATAAATGAACAGAAAATGTTCAATCACAGATTTCTCAAACCTCCAGTTCTAATAAAATTTCACACTTTCCATCTGGAGTTTCCCATTTTATACACTAATCGTTTGTTGGAAATGTTTAAGAAAATGATCCATTGATAACTGGTGTACTATCCACATAGCAAATTGAATCCAGTATTCGATTAACTAACATTATATAAATAAAGTGTTTAAAGACCTGAGACAAATCTATTGTTTTCAAACAATATTTTATAATTAATTTAATAAATCTATGATTATATATTTCTTGTTATAGGCATTAACACATAGGTCTAAATGATTAATATAAAGGTAAAATAATGATTGATTATTGAATAAACCATCTGACAGATAATAACAATTTTAACACATAAATAATTAAAAATGATAAACTTTCCAGAACAACAAATTAAACGATCTATTTAATTTCGTTATATTGCACTTGGAAGAAATTTTAATATGACAACATTCATATTCCCCTAGATTTACCCTTACTCCATCATGTTTCTTCTTTTTTCCATCATTCCAAACTTTACATACTTAACTGTCGTTGTCACGATGGAAAGTTATTATAAGTTACTACAAAATGATTGCTGAAAATATTTTCGATGGAATAAAAATAACCTATATATTAGAAAAATGCAAAGGACAGTTTTCGATAAATCTGGTGCTACGTTATAGATAAAATTTTAATTTAAACTAATTACTCAGTTTTTATTGCTTTTATATAAATAATTTGTTTCAATCGATCTCTGTTTGTAGTCAAAATAAAGCAGTTGTATTGCAATTATTTGTGGCTTGATTAAAATGTACTCTGTATATATTTATTTTTTGGAAATCAATTCTATTAAGAACCATATTCCTCAGGCACTAATATACAAAATTATACATATTTGATTAATTTAGGTATAGAATAATAAATAAAATAGGATGATACTTACCTTATTTTATCATATTTGCAAAAAACGTTTTCGCGAATTTCTCGCATCATCAGTTGCAATACATTTTTTTTTTCAAATTGTTCACTACAAATTACGTATTACACACAAATATTATAAAATGATAAAAAAAATTTACTTTTTATAAAAACCAATAAAAACATTATTTTATATATATTATGCAACTTTTAAAAATTACAATTTTTTAAAAATGAAATTAAACATTGAAAGTTAGCAATTAAAAATTACATATATATAGATATATGACGTCAATTGATAAAGATAAAAATAAAAATAAAAATAAAAATAAACTAAAAAAATAAATAGTATACATAGAATAAATATACATGTGGTCTAGCTAGCCAATGTTACATTACTGTACAGACTTGAAATAGAATTATGCGTTAACAATATCTGAAGAAGCGCTGCTTTTATAATCTTCTCATCCTGATACCTGTTTGAAGATTGAGCAAATTAAATCTAATTTTATATATATATATTTTTTTTTTTGTCTTCAGTCATTTGACTGGTTTGATGCAGCTCTCCAAGATTCCCTATCTAGTGCTAGTCGTTTCATTTCAGTATACCCTTTACATCCTACATCCCTAACAATTTGTTTTACATATTCCAAACGTGGCCTGCCTACACAATTTTTCCCTTCTACCTGTCCTTCCAATATTAAAGCGACTATTCCAGGATGCCTTAGTATGTGGCCTATAAGTCTGTCTCTTCTTTTAACTATATTTTTCCAAATGCTTCTTTCTTCATCTATTTGTCGGAATGCCTCTTCATTTGTCACTTTATCCATTTATATATATATATATTCTATCTAAGATGTGTAATCCCTATTGTTTGTATTCATGTTATATTGTTTTAATTTCCAGTATTACCAAATTTATATTATTAAATATCAGATTATTGAATGTGTATTATTAATAAGATGGTCAGTATTATTAGAGCAACTCAGTTTTTCATTTCTACTTCCTTGTACAAATTAAAGGAAGTGTTGTTTTAGCGAAAAATTTCCGTTATCACATTTCAACGGATATATCCATTTTACCATCCCTAAATCCATTTTGTCTAGTTTCGGCGTGACGTCTGTACGTACGTATGTATCTCGCATAACTCAAAAACGATTAGCTGTAGGATGTTGAAATTGTGGATTTAGAACTGCTGTAACATCTGGTAGTGTACTTGTACTTTGGATTGCAATCTACTGAACTAAAAGTGTCCAAAAAAGCCCAAAATCACAAAAAAATTTGGATTTTGGAATTTTTAACTGCAGTAATAAGCCCACATTGAGAGCTTTTCAATGATAGTGGTACTTATTTTCTATAGTTCCAGAGTCATAGCCAATTAAAATTTTAATTAAGGAAATATTTGGATCTTTCAAGGGAAGGCACATCGATTCGAATCGGATTCATATCCTTTTTTTTAACTTTCTTTTTTAATTTAAATATATAATTGATTTAATAATTATTAACCCATGATTATAATATCACGGCATGTAACACAAGACCGAGTACCGGCTACCTGAGTGGGGCCTAGCGTCCTATCAAGCTAGTTTGAGGCGAAGGCAACCCTCGGAGCTGAGTTTATGCTTCCTCTCGGATACAGCTCCGGCGGCGGGGAGATAACAGACGAAAAAAAGAGAAAAAAGGAATTATTACTTATTTGTATATGTAACAGATTTGGTGAAACGTCTGATTATTTAATATTAATGGAAAATTATAATTTAGAATCGTATTATTTTCATATTTCCTAGTTTAATTTTATTTAATTATCCTGAAATTTCTGTTTAATTTTATCTACATTAAAGTTAACTACAGAGTAACTGAAAAACAGACATTCAAAAGAAAACGTATATACTGAGGTATACATGCCCGATCTTTAATAAACTGCAAAAAATTCTTATTGTTTAGTTCATTACTCCTCTGATACTATCGGACAATATTCTCCCTACGCCGGAGTTGATCATCATTTCGTTTATTTGTTTTTTGTTGCCAATCATTTAATCGCTCTTTGGTTTGTCTTCTGATCTTAATTTGTGTACACGTTCTCTAGTTTTCAAATGTTATCTCTTTTTATCTTCATCATCCACTCTTTTTATTCTCACCTTGGTCTTAAGATTTTCTTCCTCTTTATATTTATCACCTTCTCTCAATCTTTTAATTCTTCCCTTCATATTCATCTTCTTGTGGTTATTATGCGATATATTTCTTCATGTTATCTTTTTTTCCTGTATGATTGTTTCTTTTTCATTTTTGATTATTCAACAAATAATCCATTAATAAAAACTGAATATTTTACACCGACAGGTAGAAATTAACGTTTGTAACCAGTATACACGAGTTCACTAAACAGAATAGTTTAATTATTATTATCTTTAATTTATACGACACAACAGAAATTTGGAACTTTTGTTAATCAGAAATTCACGATGATACGAATAATACTGGTCGTTTAAAACGAGTAATAAAGAGACTTTTACTGTATCCCAATAATTCATGTAAGATTGTTAAATTAATAATTGTATAAATATTTGATGATAAAAACTAATATTTCAGCAATTGTGTAACTGCCCATTTTATTAAAGAATTGGAGGATCGTATCTCACTTTCAAATGAAATAAGTTTAAATGAAGTGAAGCAAAAGATGTGTTTATGTAATTTAATAAAACCACAAGAAAGTCATGTGGCAAACACATCAGATTTTTATGATATCTGAAATGGTCAGAGAATCTAATTTTGAAAGATCTAGTGGTTTTCTTATATAAAACCTTTTTTATTGACTAGGAATGTTGGCGATATTTTTGTGGTCTATAATTCCGTTATTTATAATCAATATCTAATAATTTTTAACAAGATAAACAACTTTAATGAGTTGCTATTTACTTTTAAAAGTAATAAAAATAGGGGAAAAATTACTTAGATGTTAGTAACGAAATTAACAATAAAATTAATCGTTTTATAACGTTAGTAAATAAGAAACCCACAACCAACAAAACCACAATACAAAGATATTCGAATCATCCGCTTCATAGAAAATTAAACACATACAAACATAGTTAATAGAGCAATTATTTACAAAAAGTATAATGAAAATAAATATAAATTAATCAAAGAAATAGATATAATGAAACAAATTGCTACATATAATGGTTCTAATGAATCTTTAGTAGATAATATATACAAAAAGCAAATGTCAAAAATGTCAGATAATACATAAATAAAACCAATAATTAACACACAAAAAATTGCCATTGTACACTTAAAATATGTATGTACTGATAACATTGTTGAAAATATAACAAAGGTTTATGATCAAAGTACTGATTTACATGGTTTATACAATTTGAGGGGGAAGTTAAAAAAAAAAAATGTAATGATTGTGACCATATATACATAGAAAAAACCACTAGATCTTTAAAAACTAGATTCTTTTAACATTTATGATATTATAAAAATGGAAAACTGGATTTCTCTAATGTTTCTGACCATCTTATTAATAATACACATTCAATATCTGATATTCAAAAAAAAAAAGGTAATACTGGAAATTAAAAAATATATTTTTTTTTTGTCCAGTCATTTGACTGATTTGATGCAGCTCTCCAAGATTCACTATCTAGTGATAGTCGTTTCATTTCAGTATACCCCCTACATCCTACATCCCTATCAGTTTGTTTTACATATTCCAAACGTGGCCTGCCTACACAATTTTTTCCTTCTACCTGTCCTTCCAATATTAAAGCGACTATTCCAGGATGCCTTAGTATGTGGCCTATAAGTCTGTCTCTTCTTTTAACTATATATTTCCAAATGCTTCTTTCTTCATCTATTTGCCGCAATACCTCTTCATTTGTCACTTTATCCAACCATCTGATTTTTAACATTCTTCTATAGCACCACATTTCAAAAGCTTCTAATCTTTTCTTCTCAGATACTCCGATTGTCCAAGCTTCACTTCCATATAAAGCGACACTCCAAACATATACTTTCAAAAATTCTTTCTCGACATTTAAATTAATTTTTGATGTTAACAAATTATATTTCTGATTGAAGGCTCGTTTCGCTTGTGCTATTCGGCATTTTATATCGCTCCTGCTTCGTCCATCTTTAGTAATTCTACTTCCCAAATAACAAAATTCTTCTACCTCCATAATCTTTTCTCCTTCTGTTTTCATATTCATTGGTCCATCTTTGTTATTTCTGATACATTTCATTACTTTTGTTTTGTATTTGTTAATTTTCATGCGATAGTTCTTGCGTAGGACTTCATCTATGCCAATCATTGTTTCTTCTAGATCCTTTTTACTCTCGGCTAGAATTACTATATCATCAGCAAATCGTAGCATCTTTATTTTTTCACCTTGTACTGTTACTCCGAATCTAAATTGTTATTTAACATCATTAACTGCTAGTTCCATGTAAAGATTAAAAAGTAATGAGGATAGGGAACATCCTCGTCGGACTCCCTTTCTTATTACGGCTTCTTTCTTATGTTCTTCGATTATTACTGTAGCTGTTTGGTTCTTGTACATGTTAGCAATTGTTCTTCTATCTCTGTATTCGAACCCTAACTTTTTTAAAATGCTGAACATTTTATTCCAGTCTACGTTATAGAATGCCTTTTCTAGGTCTATAAATGCCAAGTATGTTGGTTTGTTTTTCTTTAATCTTTCTTCTACTATTAATCTGAGGCCTAAAATGGCTTCCCTTGTCCCTATACTTTTCCTGAAACCAAATTGGTTTTAGGAAATTGGTTTCAATTTTCCTGAAACCAATTTGGAAATTAAAAAAAATATAATATGAATACAAATAATAGGGGTTTAGACATTATTCTATATATATACACATATAAACATATATACATATATATGTATATATATATATATATATATATATATATATATATATATATATATGTAGATTTAATTTGCTCAACCTTCAAAGAGTATGAGGATGACACGATTATAAAAGCTACAGTAGATGCCAGTACTTTTTCAGACATTGTTAATGCATTATTCTATTTCAATGTAACATTGGCTATCTAGACCAAATGTGTATTTATTATATTTAAACTATTTATTTTTTTAGTTTATTTTTATTTTTTATTTTTATCAATTTGGGTCATATTTCTTTATATTTAATTTTTAACTTTTAATATTTAGTTTTAATTTTTAAAATTAAATTTTTTTACATTTTTAAATATAATATATAAAAAACAATGTTTAACTTTAATTTCACTTTTTAAATTTGTATCACTGATTTATAACTCATATTTAAAAAATCTAATAACAAAATTTTAACAAAGTTTATATTGTTTTTCATACTATAAATATTTTTAAATTATCTTATAATATTTATGTGTAATATGTAATTTGATGTGAAAAATTTGAAAGAAATATGTTGGAACTGATGATGCGAGAAATTCGCGAAAAATTTGAAAAAAATGTAAAAATAAGGTAAATATCACCCTAAATGTAATTTATACCAGGTTATAGAGTAAGAGCACAGTGACATGATATCAACAGTACTCTGCAGAGATGCCAAGGCATTTCTTCAAACTATTAGTCTGATGTGTAACTTTAAATGTATCGGTAATTGTGTAGTCTTAAACAGACTCAAGCCAATCAATCCTGAGACGTTAATTAATTGAAAGCCAACCACCAAAGAATACCGGTATTCATAGCCTAGCATTCAAATCCATATAAAACTGCCTTTACTAGGACTCGAACTTTAAAACTCTCGACTTCGAAAATCAACTGATTTTGAAAAGAAAAGTTTAACCACTAGATTAACCAGGCGGGGTTATATATATAAGTTTAAAGAATAAATTATTGAAATCAAATCATGTGAAACCTTAAAATCTATATACGATGTGCAGACTATTTTTCAGCCGTCATGCCAGACAAAATGGCGCACGTGTACATGGGTCTGTAGGATAGTAACATTTGTAAGTAATTTTGTTTTCTATTATGCTTCTAACGGTGACCTAATATTGAAAATGCTTAAGTATCTATTCAGTAATACGTTAATGAAAAGTTTGATTTATTTTTTTTCTACTTATAAATAAAATTTACTAGTAAAAAAAAAAAAAAATATTACAAATTATTACTTTTATAATTTTTTATTATAGTTGGTAATTACGTATCCTCAGAATTCATTATTCCAGTATGGACAGTACTTTATTTGTGTAATGAAAGTTCATTCAACTATTGTTGCTCATAACATAAAGTTTATTTATCAGTAAAAAACTAATCAATTTCTTCTCAACCAACAACCAGTTACTAATTGTTGGTAAAATAAAACCACAAACTTAATAAATCAAGAAATAAAAATTATTTTATAGCGTACATGAGCTTTTACTCTATTGGTAACAAAATATTTCTGATAAACTGGTTTATACATACATGATCAGGATGTGCGTGTTATCACTATTATAAGTTTATTAAAACAATTCAATTAAAAAAATCGTTAATCGTTCATAAATTTAAAAAATAAAAATTTATTAGTAGGTGAAAAAAATAATAATAAGTTTTAACCCAGCCTTCTGGTGTAGTCGTAATTATAGCTAGGTATAACATCAAATCCTGGGGTTAATACTCTTCGTGGGTGTAAATTCTCATATACAAAAATAAATAATAACATCCATCTACAACAGTCCTGTCATAAATAGAGTAGTAAGTTCAGCTAGTGCGTGAATCACACATTCTATAAAAAGCAGCCCCAGCGTTACGTTATGTGCACTTTTAACAGATTAATTGTCATAAAAACCGTAACTGTTAAAATCCACCTAACAATCTCTGGAAGCCATAAGCACTATATTTTGTACACATCCACACTTCTACTTTTTCATTTACTTATTTTCTAAATAGATATTTATCATTTGTTCCCTTAAATAAAACCTTGTTTTTTTATTCTTTCATCTGTATTATATAGGTAGAATTTTTCCCCAGAAAGTTGTACGTTATGTTGGGGTTTTACACTGCCTACCCCAGTCTATAGCTGTAACAAACGTAAACAATGTTGGGAGTAGTTTAAAATTAACAAAAATATCATATAATCCGTATAATATACACTGTTATTTATTTATGCACCCAGTTACAGCGGTGAAGCTTCATTTCTGTGGACATGGCATGCCAATATCAATTAGCATAATTTCCATATCGATGAAGAAAAACCATGAAATTATTTTACTCCATATTATACTCGGGTGCTAGACGTGAATCGTATTGTTCTTAGAAATACCTATGTCTTACACATGTTGTAGGGAAAGAAATCTTTCTAGTTTTGGGACAAATGGCTTTTTGAAAAGGGTTATCGAAAGAAAATATTTTAACTTTTTTATTAACCAGTTTTGTACGATTTGTATCTTCATTCTAATATTTTGCTATCTTATATTTGTTTTTTTTTTTTTTAAATAATAATAAAAAAGAAATTAATATCAAATACAGAAAATGGATATAAAGGGAAAGTATTTGGAATTTAAAGCAATATCACATTATTATTTTAGTGTAAATTTTCATTATTATGATACTAATTACAATATGATAGATAAAATAATTCTCTTAAATATAGTTGAATCCCATAAAACTATTCATTGAAAAAAAAAGTCGATTTGACATCTAGATAATTGTAATTTTTTGTTGTTTATCGTAATTATTATTGTATATAGTAATGTAATTAATGTACGCGTAATATAAACATTAACATGATTAAATGACTATTTTATATTCATCAAAACCCATCAGCGAATCTCAAAATATTTCAAGATAGGAAACAAACAAATTTCTTTCGACACGCCGGAATGCGGAGATAGATTTCGCTGGTGCTAATTAGGGGATAAAAAATATTTCCATCTTAAAGTTAAGAAAAACTTCAAATTTACTCAATACGACAATGATTTCATGTGAAAAAAGTTTCACATGTCTAGCATACGACAAGCCCCATCTTCTAACAATTCCAGCAATATTTTTATCATCCCTTGCCGTAAGGGTTGGTCATTAAAAGAATTGTTACAGACGAACGTTTTAGGTAATGTTTAGAGGACTAACGACCCCACTTTAAACTGATTCGATACTGTGACTGTTAAGAGTGGTATGATTTTTTTGTCTTCGAAATCCCTTTTTTCCACCCCCTGGGCCAGTGGTTGGTGATATTAAAAACCTTTACTTACATAGGTTTTAGGCCCTTATCCAAACAATCGTAGGAACTTTAAACAAATTCTATATTTTACTTAATAAGAAAGTTATAGCAATTTTTTTTTCGGAAAACCCCCCCCGGGGTTTTCCGAAAAAAACGATTTTTCCCATTAACGAACTCGACAGAGATTTGGATCGTTATAATTTATGTATCAGTTTGAAAGTGACATGCAAAATTACAGCAGTTATCATGTCCACAAGAAAGTGAAATATATATATATATATATATATATATATACAAAATATATAAACTTTTGAACTGACTATCGCAAAGATATGCGGAAATTTTCCGCAAGTCGAATCATGATATCCATTACAATAGGTAGCTTTCTTATGAAATCTACCCAATAAGGCGGTTTACAAACTAAAATGTGTTATAAATAATTATTTTTATAAGGAAAATTGTTGTAAATTTTTGTTATTGATGTATTTCAATTCAAGAAAACAATTAATATTCGAAATGAATATTGTCTACTAAAAATTTTAGTAATGATAAGGAAGTGTATTGCTGAAATTCATGTACTCGTAATTGAACAGATAAGATTTATTTTGTTCTCTAACCAAATTATGTTTTGAATGCTACAACATTCATAGTCATGGAATTTAATTGTAGAATTATGCTTTCAATTCCTCTGCCTCTTTGATCCTTTTTACACATTATCACTAAAGTTTTTTTATAAGGAATAGAACCAAATATTTTTAACATCATTTATCATTTATTCTGAATCTTCTTAAAAATTTAATTTTTCAAATAAAGGACTATCTGTAAATACAAACTAACATTTATCTGAAAAACTCATTAGTTAAAAAAGATACTCAGTAAAGCCTAATAGTCTTTTTCTACAAATAAGAAATGTTTATCATACTAATTAAAGTTAATCTTTAACTGGAAAAGCGTAATGGAAACCACAGATTTACTTGATTTAAAAGGTAAGTAAGGTTTTTAGAACCAGCCAATTTAGTAACTTTGCAGTGAGAGGAAAATGCATAAATGAGAAAAAAGGAATTAAATAATGAAGAATGTCTATAAAAAACTACATTTATTATATTTTTTTGTATTAAAGCTTTGTTTTGTTTTCAGTGTTTCTAATTTGTATCAGGTAAGAAGGAAATAGGCTTGTTCACGTACCATTAAAGAACTGTTATCAATTTTAATGGATTCTATAAGATAGATAATTTATCTTATCAATAGGATTTCCATCTCCTTGAAGAAAAAATATATTCGTATATATATATATATTTATATATAGAGTATTTCTAAAATGGTAGGCTGACTATACTTTTACAGATTCTGCTTATAAAACTAAACAAAAATATCCTTAGGAAAAATGGCAATTTCTCCTTCGTTCTCCCCCTGTCGTACCATTTTCTTACTTTTATATAAAAATTTATATCTCAAGTTAAGACAGAGGAATCGCATTAATATTTGGTAAGAGTCTTTGTAATAAAGTTTTAAAAACTTAAAACTTAAAGTTTTAAAAGTTTTAAAACTTTTATCAAAATGTATGTTTTGAGAAGACATTAAGCCTTTCATTTTGAACAAAATGACATTTCATTTTTATAATCTGTTAACAAATAGCCGAGTCATGGCAGAAAATTGATGTAATTTTGTGTCTGTTTTCATATCCTACACTTTACGTTCAATTCAATTAAATACTAATTGTTTTATTTATTGTTAATTCTATTATTGCATATTACTATAAATTAAGTAATAATTTTCTCACAATAAAATTTAATATTAAATAATAACAAAACAACTGATAATAATTTTTCACGTTTGAATAATTTTACACAGCGACTATTACTGTTGATAATGTTAAAAATATAAAAATGAAGCATCTTTCAACAGGAATGGTGTTCAAAACAATCACAACCAACGTATCTGAAGCAACGAGAATCCTCGTGGTACCTTCAAAAGTAGCCATCGACAGAGATTTTCCCTGTACATATTAGCAGGTAATTTTAATGATTATCTTTTGTGTCCTGTCATTCTATCAAATCATTTAAATGGAGGAAATTATCTTGCTAATTTGACCAAACATCTTCCACATTTTTGGAAGACCTTCTTCTATAATTAAGAGGAAATATGTGGTTTCACCACGATGAAGCTCCAACACATTTCAGTCAGTTTGTATTCGATTTCCTGCACGAAACATTCCATGAAAAATGGTTAGACCGCGGTGGGCCAGTGCCCTGGCCTGCCCGATCACCTGACTTAAACCCTCTTGACTTCTACCTGTGAGGCCATTTGAAACGTACTGTTTATTCAACTCCAACACTCAATATTGAGAATCTTTAACAAAGGATCCAAATTGGTTTTCAAGAAATTAGGAATACTCCCAGAAGTTTTGAACGATTAAGACAATCTCTCAGAAAAAGACTGGATACTTGGGTAATTTCTAATCGTGAACACTTTGAACATCTCTTATAACTTTTACAACCGTTAAATGTTTATTAAAAAAAAAGTATAACTAATGTTCTACAACAATTAACGTAAGATTATCACAGGTAGTCGTTTTATTTTTTTAATTGTTAGGTCTATTATTGTGAGAAAATTATTATTGAATTTGATACTAATTTACAATATTAGAATAAATAAAAACAATTAGTATTTCATCGAATTGATAGTAAAGTGGAGGTTATGAAAACAGACACAAAATTACATCAATTTTCGGCCATAACTCCGCTTTTTGTCAACATATAAAAAATTAAATATCATTTTGTTTAAAATAAAAGGTTTAATATTTTAGCAATAACATACATTTTGATAAAAACTTATATCGTATATCTATGGAAAAATAACAGATTGAAAAAATGTACATGGCCGTCATTTTGTAATTTGCGAAGGTATTTAAGTCCTGATTTTTTGCTAATTTTAAAACTTTGTTACAAAGGCGTTTACTAAGTATTATTGTGATTCGTCTATCCGAACTTCAGACGTAAATTTTTATATAAAAATAACAAAATGACGGACAAGGGGAGAACGAAGGAGAAATTCCCATTTTTCTTAAGCGTATTTTTTGTTTAGTTTTGCAAGTAGAATCCGAAAAATCAAGAATTAGGATAAAAACATTACAAATTTTTTTATTTTGGAATTTTTATATAAATTTCTTATAGAAATAATAACAGGAGGAGAAAAGATAATGAATTTTTTTAAATATAAAAATAAATTATTACTTTTTGTTCGTAAATAACCTATTATCTGCAAAAAAACAGCAAATAATGTTGCCTAATATTTTATACTGAAGACAAAAATTTAATAAACTAATTGTTCATCATCGTACAAAGATTTAAATTTAACAGGATATCATTACAACATTAATTTATAACAATTCAAAAAATGAAATTTAACATTTTTTTTAATATTACGTTTCAGAAAATCCAAGATAAAAAAGTTATTAGAAATTTATAAAGAAGAAATGGAGATTTAGTTCGCATTGGCGTTAAAATACCAGTATTTCATATTTCAACGTATCTGATGTAGAATTCAACCATGATATCTAGAACAACAAAAGAAGGTTTCTATATACCAACACAACCGTTCTTCATATTCAAAAGATTTCTTTTATATTCCTTATAACTTGCATTATTACATTTTCACAATGACCTTCGTTTATTCATCCATAATTTAAAGCATAACATACTATTATTGCTTTACTGAAAAAAAAAAATTATTGAATAACAGTATATAATATATCTCATATCGTACACGTAAATACACATTTTACTTCCTACACGGAGAAATGATTTTAAATAATTTCTTTCATACATTAGCGGATAATATTTTTACTTAACAAAAAGAAAAAAAAGTTCAGAAATATTAGAGTATACAAAAACAGCCAGAACTCAGTAATGTAATGGTGAATAACCATATAAATTGTAGTTTACATTACAATAAATATTTAAAATAATAATAAGAATAATTATTATTGTAATTAACCATATAAATGGTATGAAACATACGGATTACGAAGACGTGGTGAGGCGTCAGCTTCTGGAAAGCTCTATTAGCCACGTCGGCTTATATACGAAGTATAAATTTTCCAGGTCTCATAAATTTTCCAATGGTTAAATTCTCTTCCAAAATATGCAACTAGAATTCAACGAGTTAAAAAACATACGATTATGTAAAATACAAGTGGTTATAATTTTATCAAAAGCAACGCACATTCAACGTAGATCACTCACGAAGCGAGAGGATTTTATACGTTCAGAATCAATAACAGTTTATTAGCTATGATAGTTACTATTAAATATCATGTTCTAAGATAATTATTTAAAAAAAATTCTTGATGTATCAACCATTTCTAGTACTTCTTTTCGTAAAATATTTCTTTATTATTAAATATAGACATAATAAGAAAGGGATGTATTGTCTAACAAATAATTGTGGAAAACTATATTGTAAGAGATATTAACCAGTCATTAAAAACAATTTATAAAAAAAAACTAATTACATGTAATGTGATTATAAAATGTCAGATTAACAGAGAGGACAAATAAGATGAAGATATAAGATTCGTCGGTATACAGTGTATATAAGTATCTGAAATTTGGGAGATGACTAAGAGAAATAGAGATCACTTGTACCAACAGACATGAATTTTCTAAGGCATTCAGTTACGAAAACAAAATTGGATACAATAAGAAAACTGAAAAAAAGGATATGAACTAAAATGGAGAAGAGTATGTTTTTGATGGTAAAAATTCTTGGGAGATAGAATAAGAACTTCCGAAAAGAAGATGAGGTAGACCACAACATAAATAGATAAACGGTATTCTCTAACAGCCGTATTAAAATAATACTAAATAAATAGTTTAATTCTATGATCTGTAATCTTTATCATTTTTAATTATTATGTTTTAATAATATATTTTGTCAGATTGTCTATTTAATAGTTGATCATTATTATAGAATACTAAACACAGGATATGAAGATAGAAAATTGTGTCCCTAATAAAATTATGAATTAGCGTTTCCAAATAACGTTAACCGAATTGGATGATGCGTACGTTCAGTTTAAGTTATTTCTATTATGTAAGTAGATTGAAAAATATCTGTAAAAAAACATCAGCACTTTCAAGAATCTCATCAAACCCTTTAAAATTTGTATTAACTTAATTATATCTTAGTAAACAATTTTGAATCTTATTTCATGCCATATTTATGGTAAAAAATGGAGTTTGATTTTATTTTAATATTAAATGTCTATTAATCTATGATTGGAAAAATTATTCTTAAAAAATTCAAGGAAACTTAAATAACATAAAAATATTTCTATTAGTCTATAAACTAACTTGAATTTAAGTTTTTGAAGAAAAAGCAAACAAATTCTGAATTGTATGCTACAGTTACTGTCTTATGGATAATAGATTTTCATTTTCAAAATGAAATTTGCGCATTTCTGAACCTTAAGTTTGCTGTTTATTGATTAGTTTTCAGGTATTGGAATGAAGAGATTTATGAAGAATGCTTTCCAATGATAAGACTTGTGCTAACTGAAATAACGCGATGGCAATGAACATATATTATTTCATTTTAAAAACTAATTTAACTAATTTCATTTTACTAATTTAAAAAAAAAAAAAATTTTTCGAAATATGTCGACCTCAGCGCCACCTACCGGGTCCATTTTTTTTTTTCAAAAATATTTCTTTTCACGAAACTACGGATAATATATATTCTGAATATGAGCTAAATCGGACCATAAATAACAATTTTCGAAATATATCAACCACTGTGCCATTTAGCGGGTCCATTTTTTGCAGAGGTTTCTTTCCATGTGTATATCACATATTATGATTATGAACCAAATCAGACCATAAATACAATTTTTCGAATATATTTCGAACCAAGCGCTATCTAGTTCGCTCAAACTAATTCAGAAACCTTCACGGGCGTGCGCACAACACACTAAAGTTTCATCGCAATCAGATGAATGATACAGCTTATGAATGGAACGCATACGGGACAAACATTCATTTATATATATATATATATATATATATATATATATATATAAAAGATATAAGATATAAGATATAAGAGATTTAAATAGGCACATTATTAGTTAAAATTTAATTAATAAAGAAATCAGGTAAAATATTTTGAATACAACTAGTGATTAAAGCTTAAAAAAAAACGAAAACACACTCGTAATATAAATCATAACTCATTTTTTATCTTACATAATTATTTCAATGAATAAAAAATTTGTAAAAAGAAACGGTTTTTCTTGGAAGAATCATTGGTTAAGAGTGTTATCATTTTCAAGTAAAGTGAGCCCCATTTTAGATTCAAGAAAGAAACGATTACTGTACTGAATAATGATTAAAACATTATGCTTAGTTGACGTACAAATTTATCAAATATTATTACATTAAAAACCTTTATTATTATTATTATTATTCACGAAAAAAGAAACAAGAATTGCCAAAATTTTAAATATATTTTGAAAGATGGAAGTACTTGTACACTTATTTGTGTTCCCATTGAACCTTTCTAAATAGATTTTAGAATATCTTTTCTTTTATTTTAATCGTATTATATCTGGGAAAAAAATCTGATGGGACACTACATGACTTCCTTATACGACTATTAAATTAAATATAAAATTTTTTTTTTTTAAATGAAAAGTACATAAAATCTTATTTCATTAATAACTTTTGATATTTATTCATATTTTTTTCTTTATTGTTATTATTGAATTATTACTTATAGTAAAAGTTTTTATTTTACAATCGGAGGTTAGTTACATCAATATTTAAAAAAAAAAAAAAAAAATTAAAAAAATAGGAAATGAAGTCTGATTTGAACCGATGTGCCTTCTTGTAAGATCCAAATATTTCATTAATTAAAGTTTCATTTGGCTAAACCTCTGGAACCAATGAAAATAAGTAGCACTTATATCTTGGAAAGCTCTCAATGAGGGCTTATTACTACAGTTAAGAAAAAGTCCAAAATCCAAATTTTATTGGATTTTGGGGTTTATTGGATACTTTTGGTTCAGTTGATTGCAAAAATGGAGGTGCACAACTAGATGTTACAACAGCCCTAAATCCAAAGTTTCAACATGCTACAGCTAATCGTTTTTAAGTTATGTGAGATACATACGTACAGTTGCATAATAATAAAATTTTATTTCGGCACGCCGGAAGGCGGAGGTAGATTTCATCGGTGTTAAGTAGGAGATAAAAAAGATTTCCATCGTTAAGTTAAGAAAAACTTCAAATTGACTAAATACAATCAATGGTTGCATGTGAAAAACGTTTCACATGTTTAGCATACGACAAACCCTATCTTCTTACAATTCCAGTAATATTCTTGTCATTCCTTACCGTAAGGGTCACATCAAAAATTGTTTCAGACAAAGGTATTAGGTATCGTTTAGAGAAATAACTACCACTTTAAAACGATTCGATACTGTGCCTATTTAGGAAGGTATAGGTTTTTTGTTTTCGAAACACAATTTTTTCCACCCCTTGGCCAATGGTAGCTGATATCAGAAAACGTATTATTAAGTTTTAAGCCCTTATCCAAAGGATAGTAGGAACTTTAAACGAATTAAATGCTTTATTTCATAAGAAAGTTATAGCGATACTTTGTTTTATCGCAATAGCCACCCCCATTTCCACTCCCATGGTCCGATTTTGCCCAATAACAAACTCGACCGAGATTTTGGCTCGTTGTCGTTTATGTATCAATTTGAAAGTGATTGGCGCATAATTACGGCAGTTACCATGTCCAAAAGAAAGTGAAATTTATATATATAATATATAAACTTTTGAACTAACGGTGGTTTTGGGGTCTGGGGGATGTGAAACGCGAAGATAAGTCGAAATTTTCCAGAAGTCGAATCATGGTACCCATTACATTAGGTAGCTTTCTTATGAAATCTACCTAAAAGTATTTTGGTTTATCAACATCTTTGGCAATAAGTAAATCTTGCAAGGAGTTTGTCACAGGTTGCGTTATCTGAATATATTAAGAGTATCTGAATATACTTTATGGTGGTCTTTAGACTTTATAGGCTTTATTAGATCATTTTGATTCAAAATTAGATCCTCTAAATGCTCTATTACTAAAATCTCATTTAACAATATTATTGTAATGTAAATCTAAAAACAAACTTTTTCGTGATCGAATATTTCTGTTTTTTGTTGGGTATCTTGTAAATTACGAGAGATACTGTTCTAGAACATATTTAATTCGATTTTCCGGTCAAATAACATAAGAAATTATAACTTTACCCCTTTGAAAATTTTTGTATGATCTTATTTCACCGAGTGAACTGAAATCTGAGAGAAATTTTTCGTTTCCGTAATTCGATAACGAAGCATTTTCGGACATACTTTTGAATAAACATTTTTCTTTATTTCAAACTATTGAATGAGTTCCCAAATTATTTCCCGTTCCTCCTAAATTATTCTACAAATACACACTCATGGATGCATATTTAATTAAAAATAATTTGCTCCTTTAAAAATTAATTTACATATTAATTGAGAAAACCAATTAGTTATATTGTACAGTTTATTCTGTACATTTCCCATCCAGTACTATTACCCGACTTTTTGAATATTTTATTAATAAACTTCCAAATGTAAGCACTTAAAAAGATAAGTACAATTAGATGTGACATGACAGTTACTAAGATGGGAGAATAGTTCCAAGATACACCAAGAAAGATAAAGGTGAGTTTATGAAAATATTTTACCAACTTTTTTGTTTTAGAGAAGAAAAGATATGTATGTAGTAAGGGATTTTAATTAAAAAGAAAACCTTTAGTGTTATATTTAAATTATATGGTCATGGTTTTTGCAAAGATGCTCTCCTCGAAATAATAGGCTATTAATAAACCCTTTATACACCTTTTAAACTCACTATTACACGTCCCTTTATTTAAATAAAGCGTGTACTCCGTTAACTTATAAACGGAAGAATTACTTACATAATTTTTTGCTCCTTTTTGCATTTAAAGTTAATTATAATGAACTCATTTGAAAATATCTTATATAAATTAGATTTAAATAATTATGTAAATCACTGAGTTTTATCAATATATTTCCCCCTTTATATTACAGAGAGTAAACTATATTTCTCAGCCGATATAGTTTAACAGTTGCAGGAGATTTGGTAGATGAAATAAGTCTCCCGAATACGGCATAACCATTTTCAAGAAAAACAAACCCATGCCAAATTTTACTTGAAAAAGTAAGCAGTGTATAATTCCATCTTTGCATTTATCATTTGTCTGATTAAGTTTTAATTATATTGAAATAATAATTACGTTCAAATGTAAATTTTTTTATTAGTAGTTTAATTAATTTTGATTTGGCTTCTTACATTTGATGTACTTCCGTAACAGAATATAATCTTTTTTGTATATATATATATATTTTTTTTTTTCTTCATTTCTTTCATTTTACAACCCACTAGTAAAGTAATTTCTCTTTTATATAACTTCTTAGATTACTTTATTTCCGTTTTATTTTTATTTTATTTAGGAATTATGTTTACTTTACACCAAAAATTTCTTAATTAAAAACTATCATTTTTTAAATTTAAAAAAAAAATTATCCAGCTCTTAGGAAAGAAGAGGAATGTATGGATTTCATTTTATTTAAAAATGAAAAAAAAATTCTACTTCTAAGAGCTATTATTTGATGAACAGCCAATAACTGAAGAACCAGTGGTCCAAAATCTCTGAAATTTAAAGAGAATAATAAAAATAAAATATATATTATACAGTTAATAGAAAACGCGTTCAGAAAAATCTGATGTGGACACCACACGAATTCCTTTTACGGCTATTAAATTACATATACATTTTTTTTTCAAAATGAAAAGTAGATAAAATCTTATTTTATTAATTTTTTTTTTAATGTTATTTTGAATTATTATTTATAGTCAAATTTGTATTACAATCAGAGGTAAATAAATAAACCAATATATTTAAATTATAAAAAAAAAAAAAAAAAAAAAAAAAAATAGTTAAAAAAAAAAGTCTTGTTCGAATCGATGTGCTTTCCCCTTGTAAGACCCAAATCTTTCATTAATTAAAATTTTATTTGGCTATAACTCTGGAACCAATGAAAATAAGTACAAACTTATACATCGTTGAAAAATTCTCAATGGGGGTTATTACAACAGTTAAGAAAGAGTCAAATATTCAGATTTTTTTGGATTTTGGGCTTTTTTGGACACTTTTGGTTGTCTACTGCAATAAAAAGGGGAGGTGCACAACTAGATGTTACAATAGTCATAAATTCAAAATTTTCACATACCACAGCTAATAGTTTTTGAGTTATGCGAGATACATACGTACAAACGTCAAGCTGAAACTAGTAAAATTGGATTCAGGGGTGTTTACAAAATGGATATTTCCATTCTGAAAACCGAAATTTCGCGCGATCACAATGTATACTTTATTTCGTACGAGGAAGTAAAAAATGCACGAATTTTATCGAGTAAGGAAACGTATATTAGTTAGAAAATTTTCTGTAAAACATAATTAGAAAGTCAAATAAACCATCTAAAATATTTATATTTTATGAATATATTAAGTTTCAAACAATACAGAAAGATAAAACGCGTCAAATATAATAGTTTAATAGCTATAATCTGCATAGCTTTATGAATAATCTTCATTATTAAGCTCTGAAAATTGACTTTAAATGATCTATTCAATATGCTACATGTTGGGATGTGATCGACTATTTTTTTATATAAAATACAAAATAAAAAATTAATAATAGTAATTTATTCAAAAAATATATATTTTCCTTTCAACTTAAAATTACAGATAATATGAAGTTATTGAAGCGGAAAATATATGAATTAATAACTTCAATAAGAATTATATATTGAATTATTAATATTTTATATTAAAATATTAAGTCAATCTGATCAGATCGATAAGACTGATGATCAATAAGATGCAGATTGATCAGCATCAATCTGATATGTGAAAATAAGTTATCGGAAATTCAAATTTTAGATTAAGATATACTATATTCAAATAGAAACCTTTAGCGAATATTAATTTAAAGTAATATTTTATTTCACTTTTTAAAATTAATATTACAGTGTTTCCTTTTCATATTTATTCCTTTACCTTTCATTAGTATGAAATTTTAAATATTTGTCTGTTTTTGTTAAAAAAAATCTGTTATTTTAAAATTAAATACATTACGTTTAATGATGTTTGTTGTAAGATATCCTGGGAAAAGCATAGAATCAAATATCTACAATTTTTTACATAAATAAACCTTGAAAAATTTGTTTTGTTGCCGCATTATTTAATTTACAATCCGTTCAATTTACTAGAAGCATAAGTAAATTTTAATACAAGAAATAAAACATGCAGAGAGGGGTTTCCATTGAAATATCTCAAAGAAAAGTGTATGTATACAAGTGAATACATATCTTACTAGTACACATAAATATATAATAAACATACAGAGATGAGTCCAAGGAAGACTGAAAAGTTCATAACATAAAAAAGCGAAGAAAACACCAAAAAGTAGTCTTATTAATCGCAAAAAAGAATAACTAATCAAACAAAGAAACAGTGAAACAAATCGAATAATCAAAAACAGTAGGTGGTGAAATGTCCCGGTCTTATCCAGGAACTTAAACGCGAACCAATTCACAAATTTGTTCAATCTCATTTTGTATCTTGTACCGAATCGCCATAACTCCTCTCGAACGGTTGTCAATCTCAGATAATCGTGTATTTCAGTGTTTTTCGCAAACCATGACGCTTCTATTATATTTCTCAGTTGGAATCACTGTTTAACTTCGATGTTATTCTCACTCGTCGTGCCTTATAATTTGATTCCCTAAATTGAAATCCGTTTCATGACCTTTGAGTATAGCAATTGCTTAAGTAATGATAGTTGCGAGCCCCTGCCCAACAACCATTATATCTCCCTGGACTATAATTACGGTGAAATATTTAGACACAAGTTAAATAAAAATAATATTTAGAAACATTTTGAACGAATATCATTTATTAAAAAAGGTTTAAAACTTTACCCCGTACCCCCGGAGGCAAAGAGTTGCGTATATTATAATTATTGTAACAAATCTTGCTAATATCTTAATTACAAAGAAAAAAAAAACAAAAATCTTTTGGACTTGTGAATTCATAGTAATAAAACATTTGAACAATTTAAAATATTTATTTACTACTGGAGGTGCTAGTTATTTTTAATGTATATTTTTTGAAATATTTCATTAAACTTCATTCAATGATGTTTCAAATTGTTTACTTTATTTTTTTTTAAGGCTAAAATAGAGAAAGAAATAGAATTTTCATTAAATGAAAACTTATTAAAGCAACATCATTCATTACCAACATCTCAATCTTCAATCCATTTTGGAAAATTAATTTTATTAATTCCCCTAATTCACAATCTATCACATTATTTCAAATAAATATTTTTATAATAAAAAATAATAATTAATACGTACGCACAGACATCATGCCGAACCTAGTCAAAATGAATTTAGGGATGATCAAAATGGATATTTCCGTTGAAATCTGAAAACCAAATTTTTTTTCATTCACAATACTACCTTTACTTCGTACAAGGAAGTAAACAAAAATTAAAACCAGTTCGTCGTTGCTGGAGAGTACCTAAGCGAAGCTTCTTATGCAATATTATACTAATTATTAATGGTGCAAAATAACGCATATGAAATATACACAAACCATAAAAATGTTTTATTAACAAAAAATATGAACTAACAATGAAATCCAATCTGTTAAATCTGTCAACGGTTAAATCCAATCAGTAATTTAAATGTGATCGTGATGAAGAACAATTCACAAAAGAGTAATAGCATCATACTTGAACATGATTTTTGAATTAACCGTGTTATCTGCTAGCGCGTGACGCTTTTTCTTGGCGCTCGTTTTTTCTCAGTTTACTTCCCATCGCAAAGCCTGCGTTAAGAATTTTCGCTTCAAAAAATATGTTATCATTGGATTTAATTTTTTTTTCCTTGAGTTATCTTTGTTATTGTTATTTTTTATCTTAAAAATATTTCGGGTTTTATCACAAAAAATTTCGGTTTTCAGATTTAAACAAAAATATCCATTTTGACCGTCCCTGAATCCATTTTGACTAGTTTCGGCGTTACGTCTTTACGAATCTCGCATAACTCAAAAACGATTTGTTGTAGGATGTTGAAATTTTAGATTTAGGAACATCTAATTTTATACCTCCACTTTTGATTGCTAAGGAATGCACCAAAAGTGTCCGGAAAAGCACAAAATCTAAAAAAATTTGAACTTTTTCTTAACTGCAGTAATCAAGCCTCATTGAGAGCTTTTCAACGATGTTATCAAATGTGGTAGTTATTTTCATTGGTTACAGAGTTATAGCCAAACTAAAATTTTAATTAATGAAATATTTGGATCACACAAGCGGAAGACACATCAATTCGAATCTCGAATCCGACACTTCATTTCCTTTTTTTTAGTTTAAATATATTGATTTATTAATAATTATTTAACCTCTGATTGTAGACAATTTTTTTAAACTTTTTAACTACTTTTTTTAAATTTAGATATATTGATTTATTAATTATAAATCACTTATTAATCGCAAAAAAGAATAACTAATCAAACAAAGAAACAGTGAAACAAATCGAATAATCAAAAACAATAGAAATGCAAACTGGCGAAAGAAGAGTGGATTAAAGAAAAGTGTTCAGAAGTGGAAAGAGAAATGAACATTGGTAAAATTGACGGAGCATACAGGAAAGTTAAGGAAAATTTTGGGGTACATAAATTAAAATCTAATAATGTGTTAAACAAAGATGGTACACCAATATATAATACGAAAGGTAAAGTCGATAGATGGGTGGAATATATTGAAGAGTTATACGGAGGAAATGAATTAGAAAATGGTGTTATAGAGGAAGAAGAGGAAGTTGAGGAGGATGAAATGGGAGAAACAATACTGAGATCTGAATTTAAGAGAGCATTAAAAGATTTAAATGGCAGAAAGGCTCCTGGAATAGACGGAATACCTGTAGAATTACTGCGCAGTGCAGGTGAGGAAGCGATTGATAGATTATACAAACTGGTGTGTAATATTTATGAAAAAGGGGAATTTCCGTCAGACTTCAAAAAAAGTGTTATAGTTATGATACCAAAGAAAGCAGGGGCAGATAAATGTGAAGAATACAGAACAATTAGTTTAACTAGTCATGCATCAAAAATCTTAACTAGAATTTTATACAGAAGAATTGAGAGGAGAGTGGAAGAAGTGTTAGGAGAAGACCAATTTGGTTTCAGGAAAAGTATAGGGACAAGGGAAGCAATTTTAGGCCTCAGATTAATAGTAGAAGGAAGATTAAAGAAAAACAAACCAACATACTTGGCGTTTATAGACCTAGAAAAGGCTTTCGATAACGTAGATTGGAATAAAATGTTCAGCATTTTAAAAAAATTAGGGTTCAAATACAGAGATAGAAGAACAATTGCTAACATGTACAGGAACCAAACAGCAACAATAACAATTGAAGAACATAAGAAAGAAGCCCTAATAAGAAAGGGAGTCCGACAAGGATGTTCCGTATCTCCGTTACTTTTTAATCTTTACATGGAACTAGCAGTTAATGATATTAAAGAACAATTTAGATTCGGAGTAACAGTACAAGGTGAAAAGATAAAGATGCTACGATTTGCTGATGATATAGTAATTCTAGCCGAGAGTAAAAAGGATTTAGAAGAAACAATGAATGGCATAGATGAAGTCCTACGCAAGAACTATCGCATGAAAATAAACAAGAACAAAACAAAAGTAATGAAATGTAGTAGAAATAACAAAGATGGACCCCTGAATGTGAAAATAGGAGGAGAAAAGATTATGGAGGTAGAAGAATTTTGTTATTTGGGAAGTAAAATTACTAAAGATGGACGAAGCAGGAGCGATATAAAATGCCGAATAGCACAAGCTAAACGAGCCTTCAGTAAGAAATATAATTTGTTTACATCAAAAATGAATTTAAATGTCAGGAAAAGATTTTTGAAAGTGTATGTTTGGAGTGTCGCTTTATATGGAAGTGAAACTTGGACAATCGGAGTATCTGAGAAGAAAAGATTAGAAGCTTTTGAAATGTGGTGCTATAGGAGAATGTTAAAAATCAGATGGGTGGATAAAGTGACAAATGAAGAGGTATTGCGGCAAATAGATGAAGAAAGAAGCATTTGGAAGAATATAGTTAAAAGAAGAGACAGACTTATAGGCCACATACTAAGGCATCCTGGAATAGTCGCTTTAATATTGGAAGGACAGGTAGAAGGGAAAAATTGTGTAGGCAGGCCACGTTTGGAGTATGTAAAACAAATTGTTGGGGATGTAGGATGTAGAGGGTATACTGAAATGAAACGACTAGCACTAGATAGGGAATCTTGGAGAGCTGCATCAAACCAGTCAAATGACTGAAGACAAAAAAAAAAAAAAAATTAATTATTAACTTTTGATTGCAAAAAAAGTGCATATGTAATTTAAAAGGCATACAAGGAAGTAATGTGGTGTCCACATCATATTTTTTGTTTACAACTAAGCACTGGAAGGAAATATAAATCAATGATATTGTTGTTGGATTATTATTAACAGGTATTGTATTTAAAATTTCAAAATAAAAAAAATTCACGACCAATAGTCATAATAAAATTTTACCATCATGAGGAATTTGTAAAAACAATACTCAAATTAAATACACGTAAGACAAACTAAAAGAAATATTGAGAGTATTATAAATGAATAATAGGTTGATTATACATATAAAAAACACATAGAAATTCGCTTCAACTCAAAATGGCACGGATACTGCTACCGAATTATTTTGTTGGAAAAGACAGTTTTAAAAAATATACATAAGAAACATAAATTAAATAATTGTCGAACTCGCTTTATCGTGATACAAGAATTTTAATTTATAAAACTATAAGGAACCAATATTTTGTAGTCTTTAAAAATTAAAAAATATCCTTTTCTGAAAATTTTCAATCATAATAATATTAATAAACTAGTATACTTTTTCTTAAGTTTTTTCTCACAGTATCACAGCTGAAGGATATATTTTTCATCGATTTCAAGTTCACTTTATTTTTATCTTTCTTGAGATAAATTTTGTCTATCGTAGATGAATTAAACTAAGTTGCGATCGGCAATCTAGTTGGTTATTATAATGAAAAAATAAGAAATATTAATAATTATTGATAAAGATTATAAAATAATTGTTGCCATTTTAGGCAAAACAAGTAAGAAGATTTTAATTTAGAAACATCTAAAGATAAATCAGCACTTCATTGGATTTGCCTGAAACAGCAACAATTATTTTATAATATTTATTTATTCATTATAATTAATGTTTCTTTTTTTTCATTTACTCTTTTAATTATTTAATGTTTTCTTGCTTACTAATTATTCGTTACGTTTTTAAACATTCTCCCTTTCTTTCCAACATTTTGAGGTAAATATAAATTTTACTAATCACTATCTATTTAATTTCCAGTCTTTAATTATAACTGTAACCAAAATTAATATAATACCGATTTATTACGGAATTTCATTAATAAACAATTAATAATCTATAACTTGAGTCTTTAATCATTAAAGAATAACTAAAGAAAAAGTTAATTAAAAAGAAAAGAAAAAGTTAATTAAGGATGAAATTGTTCCCTAAATTTCGGAATAATTTAAACATTTCAATTCTTTTGACATAACAGAGTAAAATAAAGAGGTATGAATTTAGCTGCCTACAACTCGACAGTGTTAAGTCACCTTGAAGTAGAGGATGCTGAATAATACACTCGTGCAACTTCGTCGCTTGAATCTTGCAACTCACCTCTAGTTTGTATGCAAATGTCTACAATTGCCGACACAAAGTGCGGGACCTCGTTTTCACGGTAGGAGCACAGCACGCATATGAACAGAGTGCGTACGTACGTTTGCGTAAGGAACGTAATTACGTATATAATAGCATGTGTAAGAAATACGTTAACGCTTGTGTTATGTAGTGTGTGTTATACGTTCCTGTTAATACCCCTTATTTTATGCTCTCAAAGCAACGAGCACATAAACTCTTATACCTGCCAAACACGTAAGACTATTTTAGCCTTAATTTAAATTTTAATAACTTATATTGTTGCTTTACTAAGTAACCAAGGAAATGGTATAATAAAATCATTGTCGTTTAATAATAGCCTTCATTTATCTCTCTTTATATCCATTCTTTTTTCATTAAATTCGTTTACTAAAACTAAAAGCTTTGAAGCTTTTACTTTAAAATAGGCCTACCATAATAATTTATGTTAATCAAAAATGATTACCGGATAATTAAACATTATTATCGTCTAAATATTATTTTTCTTTCTATTGCAGATCTAGTTAGAAAAAAATATTGAAATCTGGGACATCTATTAAGTAGAACTGATGTATTTATTTGTACGTGTCAAAGAAAGGTTTTTAAAATCGTACAAATCTTTGTGAAATAAAATGGGAAATGAAAGGGGAAATGGAAAATGAAAAATGGGAAAAGGGAGAAAGGGAAAGATTAAATTTCGTGAAGTTCCGTAACGTTCATTTTGATGATGTTTTATCAAATTTTCAATTCTGTTCATTTAATCTATATATATATATATATATATATATATATATATATATATATATATATCCAACGTTATGGTCGTTGGACCAAAGAAAAGTTTTGTAAATTAAAATTCTTGTATCACGATAAAGCGAGTTCGACAATTATTTAATTTATGTTTCTTATGTATATTTTTTAAAACTGTCTTTTCCAACAAAATAATTCGGTAGCAGTATCCGTGCCATTTTGAGTTGAAGCGAATTTCTATGGGTTTTTTATATGTATAATCAACCTATTGTTCATTTATAATACTCTCAATATTTCTTTTAGTTTGTCTTACGTGTATTTAATTTGAGTATTGTTTTTACAAATTCCTCATGATGGTAAAATTTTATTATGATTATTGGTCGTGAATTTTTTTTATTTTGAAATTTTAAATACAATACCTGTTAATAATAATCCAACAACAATATCATTGATTTATATTTCCATCCAGTGCTTAGTTGTAAACAAAAAATATGATGTGGACACCACATTACTTCCTTGTATGCCTTTTATATGCACATATGCCACAGATGCACTTTTTTTGCAATCAAAAGTTAATAATTAATAAATCAATATATCTTAATTTAAAAAAAGTAGTTAAAAAAGTTTAAAAAAATTGTTTACAATCAGAGGTTAAATAATTATTAATAAATCAATATATTTAAACTAAAAAAAAGGAAATGAAGTGTCGGATTCGAGATTCGAATTGATGTGTCTTCCGCTTGTGTGATCCAAATATTTCATTAATTAAAATTTTAGTTTGGGTATAACTCTGTAACCAATGAAAATAACTACCACATTTGATAACATCGTTGAAAAGCTCTCAATGAGGCTTGATTACTGCAGTTAAGAAAAAATTCAATTTTTTTTAAATACAAATTTTAATGTAAGTATCTAAAAACCAGTCTTTAAATTTTTCGAAATTCGACTTTGAAAGAAATAAAGAAAGGTAAAAATTTTGAACAAATTTTCCCCGATTCCGTCTATAGTTAAAGGAAATATTCAGTAGATTTGGACTTGCAAATCCTTTCCAGGTAAGTATCTGAAAACCATTTGTGAGTTTTTTTTGAACTTAGATTTTTCAGGGGGTGCAACGCGATGGTCTTATGGCACGGCGGTTCAACAATAAGCCACTTCCATTGTTACTGTATGTGCGGAGCACTGGCTGATTGTGTGATTGGTTCCGGTTATTTGACTAAAATACAAAAAAATTACCGCGAAGGGAAACGCAAGTAACCATATAGCGCAGGCTAAGCTGCGACGGAAATGCTAGATTCTTGTAACTAAATATTACAGAAATTATAAAATCGAACAATTTAGCATATTTAACGCGTTAGAAGGTTTAAACAGTCACCTTTTTCAATCAAAACATGTGTACAAGTAGAAAGTTATAATTTTTAAAAAATGATTAATTTTGAAATGCATATTAATAAACGGAATCTGAGAATACTTTGCGCAACTCTGAGCGAGAAAACCAACTTTTCGTCCCCGATGCCTTCACTATTTCGCAGACAGAAACTCGCGCAGAAAAGCACAAATTATCAGACTACAAGGCACCGAATACGATCGATTATCTAGTAAACCTAAACAGAAGTTTGAAGTTTCAATTCACTCACCACTGTGACAAAAGTGCATAAGCATTTATGAAAAACACACCACCACACAGTCAACATAATGTCAAATTAGGGTTATGTTTTCTGCTGTTGAACTTAATTCAGCATATTTCAAGAACAACTCAACCAATTTTCGTCACATTTTCACATTTACAACTTCATATTCAATACTACAGCATATCCAAATTTTTTTTTTTTCCAACATGAGAATTTTACTTCTTGTATCTTGGCTAAACATTTATTTGCTTAAACAACTTCCTTTATTCTAAATTTTAACCTTTAACTCGGTTTGTCTTCTGTTTACAGGATTATGTATAAATGGCATAACATATTTTAACGAAATTTGAAGGATAAACACATAGTAAATATATCACTACATAAAAATTTACATGATTGATCATGTAAATTTTACACAGATCTTACACATTATTTTATGATATATCAATGATCAGCTTTCTTTGATAAAAAAGAAAATAAAACTGCTTAGTAATTACTCAGCATGTACTATACAACAACAACAACAATTTTTTAAATAAAAAATTAAACCCTTTCGATAAATCATTTTTAATAATTTGTTAAAACTTTTATGAGATAAAAATAAAAAAAAACAACAAATGGTTATTCATTTCTGCTTAGGTGTGTGCATTCTGTTGTTACTTTCCCACGATTTCCACTTTATTGCCAGTTTAGTGATAAACGGAGTGAAGTATACCTTGAAAGATTTTTATACAAATATCTATAACCTGAATTGGTAGAGCTTATTACTTGAAGGTGCAAAAATATATTTGACTTAACGAAGCAGGCAACGGGAAACTATTCTACTGCTCACTTTATGAATTAAGCATTTAATCGAATGTTTTTTTGTAATTAAGAATAACAGTTTATTTTTTTAGAGAGCAAGTTGTGATTCATTTAGGTGACATACAAACACTATAGCTTGTGTTTGTGTGCGCGTGCGGTATATATGCATCTACATACAAATTGTTTCCCTTATTTATATATACAATAAACAGGTGTTTGCGTACGAGCTCGTAGGTGTGTAGACACCTATACACGTGTTTTGATTGAAAAAAGATGCGATTTTTAAAACCTAACGCGTTAAATGTGCTAAATTGTTCGATTTCATAAGTTTTATTATATTTATTTATAAGAAACTAGCATCCCCGTTGCGGTTTCGCCCGCGCAATATGGTTACTTGCGTTTCCCTTCGCGGAAAATTTTTTTGTTTTTTAGTCAAATGTCTGTTAATTTTCTAATTCTTTCAAATAAAATAAGTAGTAAAATTAAGAGAAGTAAATATAATGTTCTTGCTTTTTGTTTTTTATTTTTATTTTATTATATAGATTTAATCCTGAATTAATAAAAATAAAAATTAAAAATAATAAAATAAATTAAAAAAAAGAGTTAGTTGAAACATAACCACAATTTTTTATGGTCACGTTTGAAATACTTAGATCTTAATTTCACCGTTATCATGTAATTAAAAATGATTAATTAAACTTGAGAGATGTAGAGATGACTGTGGAAGTGAAGATTGTTCGCAGAAGGAAATTTCATCGGAATAATTAGTTGAAGAATTATTTAATAGGTTATATAAGTTCAACTTTGCTAATCTTCATTACCAACTTCGCGTCTAATCAATTGCGTCTTTATAATCACCATCTTGTGCTTTCAAGTAAAATTAGATTTAAGAATTTAAAATTAAAAAACTACTTTAAATAGAATGGAATACAGTAGTTGTCTGCATTCATTAGTCTCATTGTAACTTCTAATAAGCTAACGTCTAATAATTGTTATTGTCAAAATTAATCAAAAAAAAAAAAATTTTAGAATCGGCTATAAAAACCGAGTTTTCGACGTTTTCTCAAGTATTTTTAATTATATTATTTAAAATTTTCCTTTTTGGAAATGAGTTAATAATGTAAACTATCATTATTAAAAGCTTAATAATGAAAGAAGCTCTTTTGTAACCATAGTAATTTTTTATTATTTTTTTTTTTGTGTACATATATCGTTCAGTCAATGTTTAAGCTAAACATATTCAAGTTATTCCTTAAATTTACCGTGAATTTTATATAAATAAAACAGAATTTTTTGTTCAGCTCCATAAAAACTCTTGGTATAAATATTGTATTCCATTTTTTATAAAACATAACTAACAGATTATTTTTAAAATGAATGAACTTTTATGGAAAAACCTGAGGTATAATATGTGTTTCTCCATATACTTCAATTTACTACTAATATTCTAGCTAACAAATATTCTGTTTAAACAGAAAATATATTAAAAATTATGAAAAATGTAAACGCTTTATTTAAACTTTATTTTTAATCTAATTTTTTTAAAGGTAATGCAAATATGTATAATAAAATGATTTTCTTTTACGAATAACTTTATTGAAAGTATTTATTTTAAATTCCTCTAAAAAAAGGAATATTTGCCTCAAAGACCAAAAAATGTTAAAGGGTAAGGTTTTATTACAGAGACTGAACAAATAACATAGCATTATAAAAAAAAAAAAAAAAAAAATAAGCAGTTAAGGTAATTTCAGCGCGGTGTATAGAAATATCTTGAAAGAAATTTTGCATGCAAAATATAAATTAATAAAAATAAGAATAACATATGTTAAAAAAATTATACATAGTGGTCTTAATATCAAACGTTAGAAACAAACAGTTAATGTCAGTAAATTCATATAAGTAACGAAATGCCGGTCTCCATCGCGCGAGTGTTAGTGTCTCGGCCCTTCATCCGGTGGTCCTGGGTTCGAATCCCGGTCAGTCACTGAATTTTTCGTACGCTACATTTACATATCCTACGCACAAGCTTCAAACTTATGTGGAGATATCATCAAGCATAAAAAAAAGAAATATAAAACAATTATTTAAGATAACAAAATTTTGATAATTACTTTCGGTCCCACGGTGGGATTAGGAATGATAATAAATTTTCTTCAAGTTTTGAGCTTCAAAGAAAACGAAAGTACATTCATGTAAAATGCTATTTCCTAACATGAATGTAAAAATAGGCTTATGTAAAAAATACGCGGCTCAAAAATTTCCAAAACTACTTAATCGATTTCATTGAAATTTGGATATGCTGTAGTATTGAATATGAAGTTGTAAATGTGAAAATGTGACGAAAATTGGTTGAGTTGTTCTTGAAATATGCTGAATTAAGTTCAACAGCAGAAAACATAACCTTAATTTGACATTATGTTGACTGTGTGGTGGTGTGTTTTTCATAAATGCTTATGCACTTTTGTCACAGTGGTGAGTGAATTGAAACTTCAAACTTCTGTTTAGGTTTACTAGATAATCGATCGTATTCGGTGCCTTGTAGTCTGATAATTTGTGCTTTTCTGCGCGAGTTTCTGTCTGCGAAATAGTGAAGGCATCGGAGACGAAAAGTTGGTTTTCACGCTCAGAGTTGCGCAAAGTATTCTCAGATTGCGTTTATTAATATGCATTTCAAAATTAATCATTTTTTTAAAATTATAACTTTCTACTTGTACACATGTTTTGATTGAAAAAGGTGACTGTTTAAACCTTCTAACGCGTTAAATATGCTAAATTGTTCGATTTTATAATTTCTGTAATATTTAGTTACAAGAATCTAGCATTTCCGTCGCAGCTTAGCCTGCGCTATATGGTTACTTGCGTTTCCCTTCGCGGTAATTTTTTTGTATTTTAGTCAAATAACCGGAACCAATCACACAATCAGCCAGTGCTCCGCACATACAGTAACAATGGAAGTGGCTTATTGTTGAACCGCCGTGCCATAATACCATCGCGTTGCACCCCCTGAAAAATCTAAGTTCAAAAAAAACTCACAAATGGTTTTCAGATACTTACCTGGAAAGGATTTGCAAGTCCAAATCTACTGAATATTTCCTTTAACTATAGTCGGAATCGGGGAAAATTTGTTCAAAATTTTTACCTTTCTTTATTTCTTTCAAGGTCGAATTTCGAAAAATTTAAAGACTGGTTTTTAGATACTTACATTAAAATTACACACACCAAAAATCAAGTTGATATCTTCATTTTACCGAGAGATAAAAAAATATATAATAACCGGGTTTCAAAAAGAAATTCCAAGTCCATTTAACCCTTTAAAGTTGGAATTTCAAAAAATTTAGAAATTCGTGTTTTTATATATTCACATGAAGATTACACACCAAAAATCAAGTTGATATTATTATTTGTTACAGAGACATGTTAAAAATAGTAAATTTAATTATTATTTCATTTTAAACTCGGAATTTCCAAAAATACTTTCATATTGCGCACTTATACCGTAAGAAAAACGTGTATACAAATTTTCATCAGTTTACCTTTCGTCATTTTTGTTAGATGTTGACTATGAATCACTCACGTCATGTTCTTTTATACATATATACAAATTTGTAACATTGTTACATAACAATAAAAATTAATTTTTCGATTTAATTGCTTTATTTTTTAACTCCGCAATTAGTACTTAAACAATGATCTCTGCTTTAATTAAACGTTGTGTATAAGTATAAACATAATTCACTTTTTTTTTTTAACATATGACCTATTCTGCTGCTGTAACAATCTGTAGCATATAACGGAACTATTGTTATTGGAACTGTAATTTGAAGATATGTTTTAAAATTAAGTTGATTATTTTAAATTTAAATAGAAAACAAACTAAAATCGTAATAATTTAAACAAATATTTTATAAATTAATTTTCAAATGTTTATTCCAATCGAATAATATAATTACATTTAAAACAAAGGAGGAATTCAATAAAATACTCGTTAAATTCGGAGTGCGAAATTTAAAAAAGCTTACGTATATGTAATGCAGAAATTATTTAATATATTTTTTTAATTATATTTGCAGATATATAAATTTAATAAAAGTAATGGATATTGAATATAAATTTTAATAAATAAAAACCAATAAATATTAAAAATATACGTTTTTATAACAACAAATTTTAATTCTTTCCTTTACTTTAGAGAAAATACCATAACACAAAAAAAAAAAAATTAATGCACAAAAAAAATTGAATGTAACGATTGTATTTATTTTTAATCATCAATAATAAATTAAAATTCTTGTTTACACAAATGGTGCTTCTACTTTTTTTATGAACTGAATCATACCTTGAGTTTAAATTTCTTTGAACAAGATTAGCTATCCTTTTCATTTTGCCAACGATATTAAGGATAAGTAGTATCAACAACAGCCGCTCTGAAATTATTTTCTTTTAAAATTTCTTGTAAAATTAAGAAATATAAATTTTTTTTAATTTGGTTCGGATTGAAGAAATGAGATTGAATAACATACCTACTCAATATTATATAATATACATTATAAGAAGCAAAAATATAAATAAATAAATAAAGAGTTTGAACAGAATCCCACTTGTAATTTTTCTTCATTCGCCATAAGGATGAATGGTAGAACGCTACATGATTAAACGAAATTATTTAAATTTCTTAACCGGAAATAGGCACTAATTTGGTACTAGTTTAAAAGAAAATTTAAAAAAAGTAGAAATTAGGTTTACTTTTTAAATTTAAAATTAATAAATATATTTATGCAAAAATAAATTATTAATTTACAAATAAAATCGTTTGACCAAAAAGATTATTATAACGGAATTATTGTCCTTTTTTATTATTGCGATTTAAAGCACTGCCACCCTATTCTATGATGGTATTGATTACTTATAACAGATACTAATTAGTTTACGCGAATTTTGTATTATTGTATAAAAGGATATTACACCATTTTTAGAATCGTAAATTACTAATCAAGAAAATCCTACATTTTCCTAATGCAACGGATAAAGCAAATAAACCTTTATTTTATCCTGTATATTATTTTACGTTTTTTTCCTTTTTTTTCTCCCTACACCCGATCACCTTACACCCTACATTGGATCAACAGTTAAGCATGGCTCAACGCAGGGGCATATCCTTGAAACTCAAAAGAAGGGTTGCCGGTTGATCTTTTCTTTTGATTGTTGCCACTCTAGCGGGGTACACCATTTCTGGCATCCCTCCCGCCGGTTTGAGTCTTTTCTACGGCCACTCTAGTGGAGGTACATCATGACTGACTTTCCCCACCGGTTCTGATCTTTTATTTCCCAGTAATCCCCCCGTTCACAGCGATCTACTGAGATCTCGGAAGGACAAGGGATCCAGAGTCCCCCTCACTTCACCACCGCCGACAATCAAACCAAGCACAGACGAACGGCGACTCTATAAGGCACTATCCTCTTCATCCCCTGGCCACCACCTTCTTCATTGCAAAATACCCGAAATGAACCCGGCTATCTTCTCGAAGCACCGTCTGTCCAATGGCATTTTGATAACTGTGTAATCAGCGTTCATTGGACCAACCGATCTATCTACCGCCTCTCGGCTATTCATCTGCAATACCGGAAGACCACATATACAGGCGTATCCGCATCATCACAATACCATCATTCATTATTGTTCGTCCTTTGTCTTCCCCATAAATGACATTGTCATTTGTCCGGAACGCAATCTACCGAGAAGTCTAGGTTGTTTCAATTTAATTCATTAACAAAAATTATTGTTTATGAGATGTGGAAATAAATATTTTATGGAAATAAAACAATTTAATAAATTTTTTTAACTATGGTATAACGGTATTATACAATAATTCGAGGGTGTTTTTAGTTGTTTTGAAAACGATTTTTATGGAAAATAAATTTTATTTCATCTGGGAGGTTTTGGATTAACCAAGCTGATTCCGCGGTTTATATCACGCGTAGTATAAAAAACCGCGAATTATACAGCGTGATTCACGAATAATGTAACAAACTTTCATATCATTTTCTACTGGTGAAAATAAAGAAGAAAGTTCATGTTATCTTAGGTTTGAAAACGCTTCTTCAGCAAGTGTCATGTTTTGTTTTTAATAAATATCAAAATTGTTATGTTTGTATTTAGTTTCTGTAAATTTTATTTATATCATTTTACTCGGAATTAAATTATCTACAAGGGTTGTTTAAAACATATGAATGTCTTTTACGCCAAACATAAAACAGTATGTTTTTCGAACCAATCCTTTCTCTTTTACACGAAATTTCTTAAACAAATTTAAAAAAAAATAAATGTTGAACCTGTTTTATTTAAATTTTTTTCAGGTATATCAAACCATTAACACATTAATTTAAGTCCCAAAAATTAACAGTCCTGGCTTAATTGTGCCGAAGACGCAGAAATCAGGGCGAAATCTTCCGCCAGCTGACACTTGCTAACAAGTATCAGCTGGCATCAATGTTTACTTAAACATTGGTTTCCAAACCAATGTTTAAGTAAACTCTCTCCTTTTTTTACCTAGAAAAGATCTCCAGAATCTTTTTAATATTATTCCTAAATCACTAATTATAAAATATTTAACTGTATTTCTTCATAATTAAATTTAGATGTAAAGCTAGCTGTTTGAATACAATTATTACGAGTTCCGGTGTACAATATAAAAGTTTCAGTTATTTTTATTATCATTATTATAAATTAAAATATTGCGTTTTTTTTTTGTCTGTTGTTATGGGCAAACTCATTCGCTTGCAAAGTCTCAAAAGCATACATATATTTTTTTCCTTTCCTTTTTTTTTATCCCGCGACCCAGAGCTGGACCTGCACTTAAGTATTACAACAGCTCCGAGTTTGGTTTGTAAAAATGGCTCAAACCGCCTGGGCAGAAATCCTAGGCCTGGCTATTCCGTTCCCAAGGCCCCATCCAGGAACCAGAGACTCGTGTCATGCTTCAAATAAGGAGACCCCAAAGGGTTCCTCTCATCAAGTGTGAGACGCCGGAGAATTACACCCCTCCCGGACAAGGCTGTCCCTCCTGAACCACCTAACAACCAAGCGTAGCATCAGCTAAACCTCTTGCTACACAGCTCAAATCTGTTCCGCAGCTGGAATACTCGGTCTCGACGAGGTCTTGCAGCCACGGCCCCCAGCGAATGACCCCACGCTTTGCAAGAGAGACACCTACCCTCTTTCTTGCAATCCTTACACTGGTAACCAGCTTTCGCAAAATTAAAGCATCTGTTCATTTTTACACAAATAGACACACATATTTACATAATACATTATTTATTATTTGTTATGAGATTGCAACAAATCACATGGATGAATAAAGTCAAATCAATCGCAATATGGAATTCCTTTGACCAATCGCGGTACTGAAAAAGCTGTTAACACTATATCTCAACCTATTAAAAAAACAGGATTTATCGTTAACAAGAAATACAGCTATTAAAAGAACGGAAATTTTTGATCAACCGCAGTACGGTATTTTCTTCATAGTTACTTTTTTATACAATGTATATATATATATATATATATATATATATATCATAAATATAATATATAAACATATTTATTATACCTATTATAACCTAATAAATGTATTTATTAGGTTAAATAAAATCAGTATTATAGATTGCTTACAATAGAACATTTAAAAACCCACAATATCATCGTTTAACTTAAGTTATCTACATTAATTAATTAAGACATCTCTAATGCTAATTAAAATACAAATAAAGTAACTGTACTGCTCTAGAATTCTATATTTTATTTGTTATAGCCAAGAAGAGATAAATTATAATACTGTTAATTAGGTTTAACTATATGTAAAATAGGTTTCATTGGTTTACTTTTGTTTACCACTTACTATTTATTTAAGTTAGTACAAACTTTATTTGATCAGCTTGTGTCCTTTTAATTTCCATTTCCATTTGTACACTGCTGTCCAAAGAATACCTTCAAATTATATTATTTAGTAAGTTTCAGAGTACATTTAATCCTTTACTCCTTAAATAATGGAATATTACACTATTTTTTATGGTGAAAAGACCAATCACACAAAACAAAAATAGGTTTTTGAGATTCATGAAACGTACGTTCATCGCTATCGAAGGTCAAACATAAATTATAATCTTAAAAAACTTCTTATTATAATCTTAGAACAACTGGAGGCATTAATTGGCCAGAAACTAACGATCAAGCTTTTTTAGCTTAAAAAATGTATTATAAATATCTAAATAATCAAACTCTTTGATTTTCTAAGAGCAAGAAATAGCTCACGCGCTCGCATGACATTTACTTCAAAAATTAATTTATTTATATGTTAGATTTAGTTTAAATTTAGAGGAAATTTCATGCACGTTAGTAACTCATTCTGAAAGTGATAACCAATAAAATTGTTCAATCTTTCCCACTTATCAGTAACATTTTCTATCTTTATTAGTAAAAATATCCTTTTAATTTGAATTTTAATATTTATGTGCATCATACAAAAAGTGGTAATCCTGCTAGAATTACAAACTTAGTTTTTTATTTAGTTCTTAAATTAATTTTTTATTTTATTTTATTTTAATGAAAAATAATTTCCTTTTGTACCTATGTTATTTTTTAACATAATCATAATTTATATATATATTTTTTTTTTTTGTGATTTTTATCATACATTATCCCTTATTTAACAAATTTTAAAATTATAGAATTTACCTTTTTATTCTAATAGATTACTTACTATTCATTTACACGATTAATTTTCTTTAGGAAACAGTACTTTTTTGCACTTTTATAAAATATATAATATAATATATATATAACTATATATTCTGATATATAGTGTATATATTATAATTTATCTCTTCTTGGCTATAACAAATAAAATATAGACTTCTAGAGCAGTACAGTTACTTTATTTGTATTTTAATTAGCGTAAGAGATGCTTTAATTAATTAGTGTAGATATAGTCGCTTTAGTATTGGAGGGACAGGTAGAAGAAAAAAATTGTGTAGGCAGGCCACGTTTGGAATATGTAAAACAAATTCCAAACGTGGCCTTGAATGTAGAATGTAGAGGGTAGACTGAAATGAAACGACTAGCACTAGATAGGGAATCTTGGAGAGCTGCATCAAACCAGTCAAATGACTGAAGACAAAAAAAAAAAAATATTCTTAGATGTATAAATTTATATGCGGTTATTCATTTTTGAGTAGTGTTTTATTATATTTTTAAAATGTTCAATAATTTTTTTGTCATTGGCGCTACTAAAACTCAACTAGGATTATTTTTCTGTGGTTATAAAAAATCGAGTTGTATTACTCACGATTTTATTTAGAAAGTTACGACTGAAGAGGGGAAATATAAATGAATCACCAGCAGTCCAGTAAAGATTATGGATGTCATTTCTTCGTACTGGCGATTACGTGGGCCAAAAGGCATGTTGTTACCTTTAATATAATTTTTAAAATCATACCTGTTAACAGAAAACAAAAAGTTCGTAATTGTTCACGGTATATCCGTTAAAATTTACACCTATCCAAAACGAAATGTACGTAAGAATATTCTCAATAAAATCATTAATCTCATTAATCATTAAGTATTATACTAGATCATAGTCGTACTTTAAACTTCTTTTTAGCCTCCGAGACTACCGTTAGGTATTGTTTCAGAGAATAAGAAGAGATGACAATTTTGTATCGTGTAAAAATTCCATTCCTGACTGGGATTCGAGCTAGGGATCTCCGGATGAAAGGCCGAGACGTTACCTCTCGCGCCACGGAGGCCGGCAACTTTGGGTACGTAGATAGGTCCAAACCTACCTGAATTAAATTTTGCATATGTGTACTCTAAAGTAATTTTCTACTTTGTAACCTAAATATATTACTTTATCCCCTTGGTGATTCTTGCTACAAGGTTATATTTAAGTAAATTTATTAATATTACACTCGCTTAATAGTAGCTGCAGTAGTAGTAATTGTGGAAGAAGAAAGGTAATAGGCGTAGGATGCTGGCTTGGAGGTGGTCCAAACCAGTATCCTATTAGGTTGGAAGAGTAAAGCTCCCAGTTAATAGTCTATAAATGTAAAATACGTTAAACTAAATCATGGCCTGCGCACTGATTAGAAAAACGTTTTTCTTTTTTCATAGTACAGTTGATTTCAAATACAAAACTTAAAACAGATTATCTAAATCAGGGTAAGTTTGTCAACAGAAGAATCATTACTATATTTGACGTTAAAAACATGCTATATACAAACCGTTACAAAAAAAAAAAATAAAAATCATTGAAAAGGGAATGAAAAGAATTAAACAGTAACCCGGAAAGATTTGAGGGAAGTAAAGATAATATCAAATAACCAATAACAATAAATAAATACATTCAGAGTGATTCAATGAAAAATGAAACAAACTTTTAGGAAATGTACTGGTGAAAATAAAGAAAAAAGTTATACAAAATATAGGTTTTTCAGAAACGGCTTCAACAGCGAGAATCAGTTGGCGAAATATTTCGTCCTGATTTCAGTGCCTTCGGTTAAATTAAACAATGAATATAAATCTTGGGACCAAAATTTAGGGATAAATTAGTGGTTTTATATGAAATCTGATCTTAAAAATTGAAAAAAAAAGGCCGTAGGACTATGTTTCTGTAGATTTTGAGAGATCTGAGGTAATAAAACAAAATATTGGGGTCGAAGAACACAATATTTTATGTAAAAAAAAAAAATGATAACTAAAAAATGAAGAAAAAACCTTAAGAATTTAATTCTCAGTTAAATAGTACGAATACGTTCTCAGAAACTGAAGTTGACAAACGTAAGAATTTCGAAGTTTTTTAAAATCGAAAATAAACATATCAACGTAAGGCAGTTTTTAACTAGATAATAAAAGAAACAAAACAAACAAAATGACGAAATATTTTGGAAAAAATCTGATATGTACACCACATGACTTCCTTGTACGCCTATTAAATTACATATACACATTTTTTTTTTTTTTAATGAAAAGTACAAAAAATTTTATTTCATTAATAACTTCTGATATTTTTTTCATATTTTTATTTTTATTTTTATTTTATTATTGAATTATTACTTATTGTAAAAAAAATTTACAATCAGAGGTTAATAATATTAATAAATCAATATATTTAAATTAATAAAAATTTAAAAAAAAAGAAGGGGAAGTCTGATTCGAACCGATGTGCCTTCCCCTTGTAAGATCCAAATATTTCATTAATTAAAATTTTATTTCGTTATAACTCTTCAACCAATGAAAATAAGTACCAGTTATGATATATCGTTGAAAAGCTCTCAATGAGAGCTTATCCAAAATTCAAATGTTTTGGATTTTGGGCTATTTTGGACAGTTTTGGTTCAGTCATTTGCAATCAAAAGGAGAGGTGCACAACTAGATGTTACAACAGTCCTAAATCCAAAATTTCAACATCCTACGGCTAATCGTTTTTGAGTTATGCGAGATACATACGTACGTACAGACGTCACGCCTAAAATAGTCAAAATGGATATTTCCGTTGAAATCTGAAAACCGTAATTTTTCTTGATCGCAATACTTCCTTTACTTCGTTCAAGAAGTAAAAATCGATCAAAATTTTAGAAAAAGAAAATTCAATTTATCAAACATATTTACATCTAATTAAAAATTAATTTTAACAAATTTTTTTTGGAAATAATTTAATTCATAAGTTGTAAATTACTATCAGATATTCCAACAAATAAGTTTGTTTGTATTATATTTGAACAGCAATAAACAATGTAAAAAGTGAATGGAACAGTGCGTGTATGTCAGTATCTAATTATACCTCATATATTTTCCAATGAAGAATATGCAAACTCATTTTTGTTTATGGATTCTACATAAAATACACAAATCTTAAAATCTTTATTTATTAGTAAAAACTGGTAATTATTTCTTATAATTATTAGCATTTAGTTTTGCAATGAAAAAAATTTACAGAATTTGAAAAATTGTTTTTAATAATTTATAATATGGTAAAAGTATGTTATTGAAATCTGTATGTATATCCTACCCTACTAAAGAACATTTGTATGTGTATCTGGCTGTGTGTGTGTGTGTGTGTATGCCCCCTTTAGCTTAGCAACGGAATGTACCGATCAGTAGCGGAAAATCCCGTTTCGTTAGTACATGTCTCGTAATGGACAGCTGTATAATTGTTATATTATTATATATCGATATATATGTGTTATTAATAAATTTTTTATAGTTATGTGATTATTTTTCTTTACACAATAACGAACTATAACCAAAAGGTAGCCACCGGAATGTACCGATCACTAGCAAAAAATCCCGATTCATTAGTATCAATTAAAAATTTTAATGTTTTAAATGTTAACATGCACAAAAGAGCAGAGCGAAGCGATGCCTGGCTGTAAAGCCGGGCTGAGGTAGTAGATAAACAAATTTTATTGTATTTATAATCCATTTCTTTCATCGAATAATTGTAATTAAAAAGATTACCAATCCTGTTGTGAGAAATAAACGAAGGAAATTATACAGAAAACTAAATTTACTGGCCCGCCAATTTAATTTCTTTTTTGAAATGTAATTAGATAGCAGTTGGATTCATTTTCTTCAATTTATTTAAAACTGAATAGAAAGAATGAAACATAAACATTTAAGATTATTATTTTGTGTGTGTACGCGCGCGCGCATGTGTGTGTGTGTATTTATGTGTATGTATATGTGCGTGTGTGTGTGTGTGTGCGTGTGTGTGTGTGTGTAATTAGCATCTCCGTTTCTACTTCGGCCATGATATATGCTTGCGTTTCCCATCACGATCAATTTTTTTTAATGGTTTTTAGTCAAGTAACCGGAGGAAGCTGAATCCCATCACGTTGCAAGGAAGAACATCAGAAGCATTAGCTGTGTTGGTTGAGCCACCACGCCATACACCGACGCAGTCCTTGAAAAATCTAAATTTAAAAAAAAAAAAAAACGAAAATTATTTTTTTAGATGATTGTCTGAAGAGTATTGGCAAGCCGAAATCAAGTGAATATCTCGTTTATGTATAGTCGAAAATGGGGGAAATTTGCCATCATTGTTCAAAGTTTTTTACCCCTTTGAAGATTGAATTATGTAAAAATCTAAAAATCAGCTTTTATATAAAAACGGATTCTATGAAAATTACACATACCAAAAATGAAGTTTATATTCATTTTTTACCGAGAAAATAAAAAAAATAAAAATTATTCTAAATAAAATTTTTTTAGATTGTTTAAAATCCATCTTAATCATTTACTAAACTTGGAATTTCAAAATATCTAGAAATTTTTTTTTATATATTCACATGACGGTTACATACACCAAAAATCAATATGAAATCTTCATTTTTTAACTATAGATTAAATAAAAATTCATGGTTACTTCATTTTAACCCTTTAAAGTCAGAATTTAAAAGAAAGCCTTTTTAGTTTGCACTTATACCTTAAGAAGAACATGTGAACAAATTTTCATTAATTTATCTTCAGTAGTTTTTGCTGGGCGTTGATAATTAATCGCTCACGACATGTTGTTTTATATATATATATATATATATATATATATGTATAGAATAAAAACCCCCCAAAAAAAATAAAAGAAATGTATCCCTGTCGAATAAAGAAAAAAACCGTTTTGAATGAGAAAGAAAATAATAATTTTTATAGTTATAACTAATGAAACTCGTTCAACAATTGGAATAAATAAATTTAAAGATTGAAGATAAAAAAAGTTTTTTTTATAGGCTACATAAATTGTACATGTTTTTAAAGGAAGTTATAAATGAATAAAAAAATAGAAATTAAAAAAATTACAACTTTCCATTTGTTTACATAAAATTCATAAATTAATTAAAGCCTGTTCTTCATTAACAACTTTTTATAACAAATTTTCTACGAATTAACCTTAGTGATATTTTTAACTGACATTAAAAAATACTAGATGTTCAATTCGACTGATATATTTTTTTCTTTAAATTTTAATGTGGGTGTAAGACAATTGTTGCTGCATTTAGGTAGAAAATACATAGTTGTTGAACACTAATATACCGGCTCATTTTGAGTAAAGATACCCAGAGCAGGATATGTAGGGTGCATGCCTACTCCTCTAGGAAAGGGTTTTATATAATCCTTTAGGTTAGATTTTACACTCCCGTTTGCTATATGGGCAGATACATTATACAAATCCCTTTTCCTTATCTTTGATGTCTTCAAGCACGGTAATATTTAATGTAGTTTGTAATGACAATCATTTGATGCATACTAAGAATGAGGGAACGTTTAATGTTCACTTATATACTTGCCGAGGTACTTATCAAGTAAAATTGAGTAACCTAGCCCTTCCTAATACTGAATATATTTAACTATTTTTAATACAGGAAGGGCACTTTGGTTAAATTTAAACAATTTAAAAATTAAAAGTTGTTTAGAAACCTATTTAAAATTAATCTTTCTCAAAAAATTAAACCTGTTAATAAATTTTGATTACCTTTTGTATTACCTGTTACACTGATGAATTACCAGGCAAGGATATTTCTTTTTAATTACAATTCTACAAAGAATGGTGGCATCAAGGAGTCATTAGCGTTAAAATATTATTTGTTCAGTCAGGGATCGAACTATTATATTAACCTTTCTTGTACAAAAATGTTAGCACTGAATCATCTTCGTTATTTCGATGCACGGTTAGTCAAATTAATTCTAACATCTAACTAGTGTTTAAAGAATTTGGAATCTTCTTTATTTGAAAATAAATGAGAGAGATATTATGACAAAACGTATTTGGAACAAGATTAAATAAATGTATATATATGTATATATATAAGCTAACATAAATACTCAAACATATACATAAAAATTGGCTAACGATTTTATGGTTTTTCCCCGCCGAAGCTTAACAACACCTTACAAGCTTTAAAATAAATATTTTAATACTTTACATGCTTGGTGCTAACTTTTGAGTAGCTGTATGTATGAAGTATAAATTTTAACAAAATTTTTGAAAAAATTTAAGCGAAGGGAGATAGAGCAAATGAATAAAAAACATATATTTCAATTTTAAAAAGGGGTTGATTTTTTAAACAATTTTTTTTTATATTATTTATATACATTGTATGCAACAAATTTGTTTTAATATAGTTTTTCTCTAAAATTCTTCGGAAGAAAATCGAAATTGGGTTTTTCGTGATAGCTACCCATTCCCTTAATGAAAAAATTAATATATCAATGAAATCCCCATGTACAGAAATATTTGAGTCCAATTTTAAGAAAACCGGTTTGGTTACAATCCTGAGATATAAGGCCAAAAGCAGTGCGACCCATTTGCACATTCATACATACGTACATATAAAATTGGCCGGAACAGACTTAAAATATTAAGTTTCCTACAACCTATTAATTTACAATTAAATTATCAGTAACCTACAAAAATAAAGAGTGATTGAGAGACTGAGAAAGGGAGTAAGAGAGAGAGAGAAATTTAGAGGAGGAGTTTCTCTCTGTCTCTGTCTGTCTGTCTGTGTGTGTGTTGTGTGTGTGTGTGTGTGTGTGTGTGTGTGTGCGCGTACGTAAAAATAAGGAAGGGTTAAAGAAAATAATTATTTTGTATTTTTTACAATGTATTTATTTTACATTAATTACTAAATTATTAACTAATCTGTCTAACCTTAAGCTCGACTGACGTATTATGAGATATTGCTTAAAAGCTTTCATAACAACTAATTAGGAGAAGGCATTCAAGCAGGAGTTACCTCATTAAAAGCAATAAGTACATACACGAATTACGTAGTTTACATTGTTTAATTGCACAAACTCCCATAATGATATTATAAGTAGGATTCTACAATGAAAACTGTAGAGGATTAAAAGTGTACATAAGTTCTTATAAAATTTGTTTAAGACAAAAACTTTTATAATTCGTTATTATGTACGTATTACAAAAAAAAAATATTTGCACTACATAAGAAATTTACGCTAATTCTCGAAATTTCTAACTTTATTTGTGTAAAGCAAGTTATATGATAAAGTTTGGAGTTAGTATTTGGCCTAAATATTGGTTTTTAGGAGGGAGAATGAGATTGTCGCCTAAGGTGTTTCTTCAACATTGTTTCACAAGTTTACATAAAGTTCTCAGAACGACATTAAATGTTGTTAAATAGGGCTATACCCTAAATTTAGCTTCTAATTCTCTACAAGACTGATTAAACTTTTTTATGAATCATATATTACGTTGAATCTTTTAAATAATTATATTATTTCTATCACTAAAATATTTAATTTTTCAAAACTATTACTAATAAACGTCTCATCATAATTTATATTCACTAAAATATTTTAATAATTAAAAAAATATATCATGATGAATATACATGTCTTTTAAAAGTAATTCATTTTTTTTTTTTTTTTTACTTTTCTATCTATAGCTATAGTTATAACGGGAGAGTATGTAGCTTGCTAAAAAGTAATTACAAATTGATCTTTTTTCAGTTTTGTGCCTTAAGAAGACTTTCTTTTAACGAAAACAATAAATTTTAATAAACTGTAAATATTCTGGGAAAAAATTGTTTATTTTCAAGCCAGAACATATAGTTTAATCAGACGGACGTTTGTACGTATGTACATACGCATGTTGACTTTTATTTGATATTATAATTCTGGTTCTCGTTGATCGACTTTCTTCAAACTTGGTGAACAGGTACTACCTTCAGAAGGAAAGAATGTATTTTATTTTACAGAAATTGGAAAAAGAGAGGAATTTTAGGCAAAAATAAAATTTAAAATTTTTACTTGGGCAATTAAGCAAAAAAAAATCTTCTTAGAAAATTTGAAGTTTTTATAAAGATATTACGTTTCAAAGATTTTTATTTCATATTCACTCCTTCCTAAAAATAATTTTATACATATTATTTTATCTATATCTTGCTTTAGAAAAGTCTTTTGCATCTTTACTTTTTACATCAGTATACACCTTCAAACCACTATAAAAACCTTTTGCTTATGCAACTGTCTGTGGTACCAAGAATATTATTTTAATTTTTAAAAAATGTTTAAATTTATTTTAAATTTAAATTCATCTCGAAAGTAACCAGTTAGTTGTATTTAAAATATAAATATCCAAAATTTTTAACAGCTCCGTACTCTTTAGTATTTCTTTAAAAAAAAATTAGCCAAATATTTTCCCCCTTTCTTCAAAAATTACAAAGTTGTTTATTTAGAATTATGACTGTTTCTTTGTATTTTTTTAACAATTTTAATAAGTAATCTGGTAAATCTTCCCTTATCAGCAGGGTAATGAGTTCTCTGCCATACGCGGCTCAATCTCTGGCGTTCTTCTATTCTTTCCATGATGAAGACCGAATACGTATTTTGAATTGAAGGAGCAAATTCCAAATTGGGCGTGGAGGCCCACGACGCTGATTGAATAAATTTGAATACTGCATTATCCCCATCGGCAGGTAACTTCAAAGGCACATCCAACCGTATATTTTCCTTCAAAAAGTCTTGAAAACTTATTTTCTTGGTAAATTTATTAAACAAAGTGGGAGACCTAGCAGTTAACGTAACGGCAATCGATATTGTAAGTACAACCGTTGTATTATCCGACGACAAGTCAAATGCAAATAGTTCCTAGAAATATCGTTGAAAACGAACAAATCCAGAAGATCGAGAATTTTATTTAGATCCGTAGGCCAGTAGGTTGGTCGACCCGATGACAAGCACCCCGAATTATTATCAGTCATTGACCGGAAAAGTTGCCTGCCTTATGGTGATGTCAGTAGCGAACCCCATTGTAGGTGCTTAGAATTCCAATCTCGACCACAGATGAATCTTGGACCGAAAGATCTAAAGAAGTTCGTAAATTTATCCGCCTGCACAGCATGTCGTGGTGGAAAATAAACGGAGGAGATAGAAAATCTTGATCGTCCACCGTGGACTATCACGGTAATGGCCTGTAAAAAGTTCTATTTGTCTTCAAAGTGACAAAACGTGACAAGAGCGGTACCGCCGTGCGCATTCCCTGATCTGTGGTTGGTGCAATATATTGTATAGCCGTGAAACTTGGCAAAACGTCTATTAGTGACGTCTATTAGTTATTTCAGACACTACAATTACGTCAATCTTATTTATATTTAAAAACGTTTCCAAATCTAGCTTCTTATCAGACATCCCGTTAGCATTCCAGATTGCTAGTCTGAAAAACTTGTTCATTTCTCTCAGGACGACTCAGGAATAACCCGGGTATACTGTCTATCATAATCCTCAGCATTCGCTCAAATCGTTGAAACATATGGGCATGAGCCCTTGAAAATTCAGTAGCTCGCTTACCAGGAGAACCACCCATTTTAACTAGTTCAGCGTAGATTAAACCGGAATCATTAGCCTATCCTTACACCTATTATCATTGCCATCAGAAGGCTTACACATTGTAACTTTCTCAGCGTATGTAGGACCAGAAATATTCACCCCATTAACAAAGCCATCATTATTGCTATCATCAATATTATGACTTATCACAAACATGAGAATTATTGCCAACTGAGCCAGTTACTCGCATATCTCCTCTTTTGGCATGTGGAGTGTTGTTATTGACTGCAATTTTAGAAGTAGTTGTAACTCCGGAAGATAGGACCGGGTGGAATGGAAAGACCTTAGTATTATATTGTTGATAAATCTTACACCCCTTGAAATTCGCTGGGTGTTGGTAGAGACCATATTCTGGTCCACAATTTACACAATGGTGTGGGCGATTACATCGATTCATCGTATGCCCAAAGCGTTAACAACGTTTGCATTGGACCACCTCTCTTTTGACATACTCAGCTCCAAAGCTTATAGTTGTATAATTTCAATTTCCAAATTTAAAATTTTCAAAGAGATTTCACGTTAAAAATTTCCTTATTATTAGATTTCGGTTCTAAATAATATAATAATAATAGTAATAATAATAATAATAATAAAACTAATAATTTTACATATATAGAACACACAAAATAGTAATTAAAAAACACGCTCCCAAAAAAAAAAAAAAACATTGCTGACAAAAATTTCTCTTTAATATAGGATAATTACTAATATAAGGTTATTAAAGAGCGTGGAGGTTACAATTTTGTATATGGTATAATATTTTTTTTCAAATTTAAAAATAGTTTTTTAAACATACATACATATTTGGACACTTCCGGTAACATAAGGATTCCAAGGCAGAGTCATACATCTAAATCGGTTCAGCTGTTGAGGTCCTACAGTGGAGCAAACATATATGCATACGTACACCCTAAATACATTACACTAATTTTTTGGGCAGTTGTGTAGATATATTTACTTTTTCCTTAATGATTTCCGATAATGGTTGTTTAACAATCGAATTGGATCGATTTTAAGAATACATTTTTAATAGTTTTTTTATGATAATCTAGTTTTTTTTTTATTTTAATTTATAGTTATATTTGTATAATTGTCCTGATTTGTTAAGAACGTTAATAAAAATTTAATTTTGTAGTAAGAAAAAAAATTTATGTAAATACTTTCATCGCACAACTGTATAAAAAACAAATAAATAAACACTTAACTACTTTGATGGGTATTAATTTTAAATATATACAGAATACATAAAATTACGTAGATTGTTTATTTAACTAAAATCATCTGAATTAATGAAGTGGTAAGAATAATATGATACGATTTTATAACAATAAATGGTTTATAATTTAATGGTATACAGAAAATTATTAACATTTTATTATATCAAAAAGAAATATTTTACAAAATACGCATTGTTAAGAAAGTTTGCTTAGAATATATTCCACAGATTTGTAAATTCAACGAATTATTCTCTAGAAAATATTTAATGATTTTCATAAAATACATAAAACCACACTTACAATTCATTTACGTACTGACAAATTAAAGCACATACTTGTAGGTAAGTTACGCGTCATGTAAACTCTTGATGAATTGCTCCCAAACACCGAGATAATAGACATGAAAACAATAAACATCACCCTTCCTGAGTTGTACCGTAAATCTTCAACTTACATTACATCTTATAAAACTTCATCGTTCAAAATTTAGTAAGGAGTAAATGATAGCGTAGAAAAAACTTCAGAAATAAACTACAGTTTAGTTTCAATGTTATTAAATTGCCCGAAGCATAGTTATTAAGAAGCTTTCACAAAGTTTTATTACTTAAAACTAAAGCTTACCTTGTCTCTTTATTTCAGTATTTTTCGATCATTATATATTTTTTTTTTTTTTATTGAAATGATGTTTTATATATATAAATAAATCTTTAAAAAAATTAATACAAAAAATACTTTTTTTTATTAATAATTTTTATTTATATATTTATTACAATACCTCTTAAAAATCCGCTCAACAGTGGAACACTAAAAAATAAAATTTAATATCAAAATTTTTTTTGAGACAGGAGTATTTGCTAAATTTTATATTTCTTTGTATAAAGGTTATTTTCGGGTCGTCATGCTTTTTTTTTTTATCCTCCGAGACAACCGTAAGGTATTACTTCAGAAGATTTGTAGCGTGTGTGAAAATGCCTTGCCTGACCAGGATTCAAATCCAGGACCTCCGGATAAAAGGCCGAGACGCTATCAATCGCGCCATGGAGGCCGGCAAGGTTGTCATGCTTACGACACTATATACATATATTCAGTCAAGTAAAATATGGTACTGTTAAAAGATGAACCGTTCAACCGTATGCTATACCGTTTGCGTATGATTAATTGTACTCAAAATAATGATCCGACTGCTTTCACAAAGGTCTCGGAGCCGATTATAAATTTCAATCAGTGTTCCAAGATAAAACACGGTTGATTTAAAAAAAATATTTAACTTTTACCGTTTTATCTAATATTTCTACAGTATTAATGAAGATTATTTTTACGTTCATAAATTTAATCTAATAAAATGTAATTACTTTAAAAAAAGAGGATTATTTACATAAATAAATTATCGTAATAATTAAGGAATCGTAATAATTAATTAAGGAAAACAAAAATATATTTTTAATGAATATTTGATATCACATAATGCGAAAGAATATATTTAAAACGTAATTCTTTTTATAGAAGTTTACCTAATTTTTCACATATGATAAGAATGAACAGTTTACAAACGTAGGTTTTTTCTGTTTATAATTTTTAATCCTACGGATAGTCAATGTATGCGGCATGCTATTATTAAAACAACTTCCAGGAATATGAAACAAATGTTGTGGTTTATTGTTCACTGGAACAGGAGTATTCCGTAATTGCACATACGACAATTTATACCGAAAGGGAAATTAACGGTATGTGTATTCATTAATAAACCAAAACGTTGTGTATACCTCAGGCAATATAACTCATCTCGGTGACCCACACAGTATCATTTGATTGTTATTTAGATTGTAGCATTGCCTGTTTGCACAAAACGTTCTATTTGTAATACATAAAGAAGTAAACTTTGCTGAAATAACGAATGAATATATTTTCTGCTTTCTCTACTGAAATAGTATAAGATGTACGTATAACAGGAGAAAAATATTGCTATCGATATAAAATAATACCTTCCCGGATAATTGTACCTTCCAAATTTTGGAAGTATATTGCTTCCAGTGATACTAAGTTATTAGTTACATAATTTTAAATATATGCTATAAGTTTTGCCCGAATCCAATTTCCAGTATAATTTCGGTATGAAGGGGTCGGTTGAGCGTATTATAATATAACGTATATTAATATTAAACAAATATATTCACATTACAAAAATTAGTTTACTATTGCTTAAAAAGGAATGATTAAAGGATCTTGATTAAAAGGAGTGATTTATTCAGTCGAATTTTCATTTACAGTCACAAAGATAGCTCCAGCATAACAATACACATGTGCGCGCACGCCCACACACACACACACACACATACTTCGCAACTGCTCTGAGTTTGGAATAAAGAAGTAAAATTTATATATAAGCCATTTTTTTCTATAAATCTCGAGAACGATAACACTTATATTCATTAAATTTGGTGTATTTAGATTACTCCAAATTTAATGAATATAAGTATGGTATTTAGAAAACCATTTAGAATATTTCGGGCTACTAAATTTAAAAAATAGAAATGTTCGATGTATTTTATATGAAAGTGGTTGAATTTTAATTCTGCTCGACCGTATTTCTTTTTGCCTTATCAAACAATAATAATATCTTCATAAATAATTGTCAAAATAAACATTTTTAAATCGTTATTGAAATTAAAAAACCTTTAAAAAATTCGAAATAAGTGAATATGAGTTTACTCAATTCACAATCCGAAAAGTAAGGAACCATGAAAATCCGTTAAGTCGTTTCTGAGAAATTGTCGCACATACGAGAAATTGTAGGTAAGAATACGAAATTAATTTTTCGTTATTCGTTAAGTACTTGCCGTGACACGAACACAATCCAATTTTTATTAGATATTTTTGGGGCTATACTCTATCGAATGACATTAAAATCTTTAAGCCTGATTAGCTTGGTAAGATGTTATATATGAACTCACATAAATATGTACGAATTTAGAATCTTCTGTTTTTTAAAATTGGTGCAAAATTTCATTTTAGCACTTTAGAGTATTAAAAAATTGTATTAATTTTTCACTATTATAAAGTATTGAATTTAGATAAGTTGTGTTACTTTTGTTATATATATACATATATATATATATATATATATATATATATATAAGAAGAATAACAGTGGGGAAACATCTAAAAATTGGTGCAATTAATTACCTCTAGAGTAGGAGAAATTTTTTCAATTGCCTGGTTTTTTTTGTTTATTATGTTCTGAGCTTTTATCAAAGTCCAAATTACGTTCAACTTTTATCACGGAGACAGAGGATAAAATTTTAAATGTTTCTAATAATGAAATTTTTGTTGAGATATCTCCAAATATTACAACTTTTATGTATTTTTAGCTACATACATGACACCAAAAACGTAGTATTTAGTACAAAATTGAATTTTTATTAATTTCTGTGGCTAAACTTGTTTTAATATTTTTTTCTGTCTCTAGGGGTAGTATTAAATTATAACCTATACAAAAATGCAGTAGCAATACTATTGGCAGCTTTCATCTTCTTTTAACCCTTATGGCTATATATATATATATATATATATATATATATAAATAAATTTAAATTAATTTCTTGGGGTTTTTTGTTCTCGCTAATCTCAGAATTTACTGAAGCGATTTTCATGAAACTTTGAAGTTCATAGCAGGCGTTGAAAAGGTTTTCCTTTTCTATCTGATATGTTAACGATATGTTAAAAAGAACCGCCGTTAATACAAATTTTATTCATTTACCTTTTTGATACGCCCACAAATTAGTGCGACAGTTCGCCGCATTACTCACTCCGTCCCTCTGTTACCATCATTAAGTTACACAGATTCTTCAGTGGCGTACAATTTCTTCAATGTAGTTGATCGAAAAGGCTTATGGACTCGATGATGCACGATGATGCGTGGGTATGTTAGCGTGATACTAGCACCAAGAAATAAATAAGTAAATGCCGTAAATAGTTGCATACTGCAAGAAATATCAGATGATGATGAAAGATACAACTCCATTAACACAGTTTTCATTGAAAAGAAAGAATACAGTTCATTACCCAAGTGAGTTTTTGAATTCTTTATCAGTATTAGAATTAACATTACGTACATTAAAATTAAAAGTAGTTTTTCCAATTATAGTCGTGAGAAATCTGAAGGTACTACAGTTATCTAATGGAACTCAATTGAAATTAAATCTTGTTGTCAAGAAAATTGTAAAAAAAAACACATTATCGAAGCTAATATTTTAACAGGCTGAAGCAAAGAAGAAACTGTATTTATTCCTAGAATTTCATTTCCGTTTCAATTTAAAATACTCCAATTTCCAGTTAATATATGTTTATGACCACCAATAAGTCACAAGTTCAAACTTTATATTCAGCTGGTGTAGATTTACGAGCTGCTTGCTTTTCTCATGAGAAATTGTATATGAAATGTTTTCGAGTAAGCAAGAGTACCGAGCTGTGACAACGGAATTTGCTGTGACAACGGAAAAACCAAAAATGTAATTTATAACAAGGCGCTGGTGTAAAAACATATAAAAAAAATAATAAAAAATCACTATTTTGCATTATTCTACAGAAATAAAGATTTCATCTATCTCTTTATGTATGAATCGTGTTATTACATATTTATAAATATGTAAAAAAATGTCAAATATTGATTTTTACGTATCGAGTACACACAAAACATGAATCTACTATTACTTCATATTTTGGATGTTCATAAATCGCAATAAAGAATGTCTTACACGTACTTTTAGCGATTTATAAACTCGAAAATTGCTAAAACAATCATAATTCGCGTGCGAATCCGCGGAAACCTGCTAGTTTAATGACAATTACAAAATCCTCTGCATAAGGTAAAAATAACTTATACTACTATGAATTTTAAGTGCTTTCCAAACTACAGAGCACTAAACGCCGATCATTAAAAGTCTTACAGCACAAAGAGAAATTAACAATCTGTTCAATCATGTACACTATATATATATATATATATATATATATATTTATAAAATCCTGATGATATTTATTTTCCGAAATAAAACTTTGTTTGGCTTATAAACGAGTTAAATTTATTTATCAGAATAATTTACAATTTGATGTGTTATGAAGGTTTGATATTCAAGCTACTTATTTCTTTTTACGCATGCTATAATTTTCCACAAAGCAATATTATAATAAAATATAAGTTAACGTCATGACATTTATAAAATCATATATTTGTTAATTTATTTTCAAATTCGAGAAAAACATCAGAAATTAATAATAATGTAACTTAAAATAATTTTTTAATCGATGGCATTTAACATTTCTAAATCTAACAATAATTAATAATGACATAGAATTAAAAAAAAAAAAAGAAATCGAAAAAAATATTTGGCCGCAATTTGTTTGCAGCAAACGAAAAATTTGACGATTGTAACCAACTCATCAAAAATGAGACAATGATTATTGCCATGAACCTTACACCAATAGAAAGATTACATTCCATAACTAATGATAGGGAAACTGGAAGTACAACAATGTGTGGGGATGCTGAAGAATGTGCAGCAACATTAGGCTACTCGTCCACTGGAAGAGATTATGAGCGACAACAAGATCACGCGTATTCGATGGCAGTATCCTGGACTAATCCAATGGAAAGCGTGCAATGGAAACGCCTCCATTGCAAGCGAGCTTGAGCGACCGACTACGTGCGACAACTGTCTACAACAGGCAACAAAGATAGCTCTCGTATTATGGGGGATCTCGCGAATTTGCCTCTCGTAGTCGCTAGTACATTATGGTTCGTTCATATTATTTTCCTGTTAGATTAGAAGCTGTTTTCTTCTGGTAACTTCTTTTTAATTTTTTTTATATTTTTTATTAATTGATGTCCTAAATATTTATTCCATTACAATTTGTAATTTCAAACACTTTATGAATACTAAATCTTTTAAAAACGATAAATATTTCTTACCTTACAGTTACAAATAAGTGTTACAGGTCGTTATTGTCTCCGTAAAATTAGAAATTTTTGCTATTGATGGCTCTATAGCATTCGAAATGTAACGAAAGCGATTGTATCCGATCAAACAACTTCTGGGGGTGAGAATTCTTTGCCAAATTGTTATCCAGAAAAGGGAATTCGCCCAATGAGCTCCTTTTATCTAGGATTAAGTTTATCCATCAACGATGTCTACTTTTACGAGTTTGCCTCTAACGCCTCTTCAAGAAGGAACTCTCTAGAAAGTAAATTTCCGCAGCATCCATTTCTCACATAATCTTATAAGTTTGTCTATAACGTTTTCAACGCGTTAAAAACTACAAAATCTAAAAACGTGAAGACACCTATACAAACTTTGTACAAACGCCAAGTGATAGTCGCCTGAATTTGCCTATAAAGAACTACCCAAGCCTCTGGAAAAGTCGACTGTAGTCGTGTGATCTTGTAGTCGCTTTTAGTCTCTTCCAGTGGACAAGAAGCGTTAAAGGTAGCTCTGATATATAAGTACAATAATCACAGCTAGTGTTATTTTTTTGAAGCGCTGGAGAAATATTGCGGTTACTTCCTTTTTAACAGAAGGATTTGACTGGATGTTTGTACAATATACAGATTTTTTTTTAATTTTATAGGTATGAACTATAAAAATATTTATTTGTACATTTAAGTATAAATATAGAAATTCTGCAGATGCTTCTACTGGACATTATAGGAAGTATCCCTTAGTCCATTGGAATTAGCCATATGTGTAGAGAAATGTGTTTTTTGTGTGCACAAAAAAAATAATAAATTCAATGAACTAATTCAATTATTAATTAAAAGTGGCCTTTTTACGGAAAACATACCTTTTATTTATTTTTTTACTTGTGAAACATGAATTTTGCAAAAAAAAAACCAGATTTATAGCATTTTAATAATTATCAATTCATTTGATTAATATTTTACCGACGTATATTTTAATTTAATATCATATTATACAAAGTATTTTAAGTAAAAAAAGATTAACAATGCTTAAAATTATCCATTCATTTCAGTCGAGTTAGTTTGTAATTAAGTGTTCTTTTGTTGGTCAATTAATTGTAGTCAGTAGTTTCAGTTACAGTGGTTGATTAAAAAACAAGAAAAAATACTCTTTCAATTAATATATGAATATTTAAATTTTATTTCCGTTCGAATTATTTGAAATTTTTGAGGTTTTACTGTAAATATTATGAGCTTAACCTATTGCGTAACCCAATACATAAATAAGACGCATTTAATTTTTTAATTAAGATTTTAGTAAAATTGTCTCAAGGAACATGCAGAAGATTCATATTTCCAAAATTTTATTGAAAATAATAATGCTAATCATAATATTGGAAATTAATTATAGCTGTTTTAATTAAGATTTTAATATTTTTTGCTTAAGGGATATAAAATATAAACTTTGTTAACAAGAAAAATTAAATAGGAATAATTTTTTTACTGCAAAAATTCATTCACTCTGTTATTTATTAATTCATAATATTAGATAAATCAATATACAAGTTATTCTGCATATAAATATATATGATATTATTATGGAAGAACATAAAAAAAAAATAAAAATAATACACCATTCATTTTTTGAAAAAATTTAACTTGAACGTATTGTATTCCATAACATTTTACAATAAAAAATTAATCCTATAGTAAAATTATTAATCGACGGTAACGTAAAAAAGGCAATGTTTTATTTCACAACAGAATTAATTTTATCTTAAAAAATACGAGTGGAAGTAAAAGAAGATTTATCAACTGAAAACAGAATCATATGAAACGTATCCTTCGAGTATAAATTTTATTCATGTTTATCCAAAATTCTATCGAATGTAAATTATTAATCCGTGAGATTCTTTCTTTCTGTTTTAAGGGGTGGTGTTACGCGCGCGCGCTCGCGTTTGTATAAAAGTGTATAAACGTGTACGAGCAGGAAATATTCCTTAGTCCATTGGAATTAGTGATATGTGTAGAGAAATGTATTTTTGCATGCACAAAAAACCAAATTCAATGAACTAATTCAATTATTAATTAAATTTTGTGTCTGTGTGAATGTGCGTATGCGCGCGGTTATGTATTAACTGTGTAATTCTGAAAAAGTATGTGAAAATGCAATAAATAGAGATTAATGAATAAAATATTTTGTTACCTATTATATGAATGAAATTCTACTAAGAGAAATTTTATGTCTAAGTAAGATAAAAAGTAGTAAAAGAAAGATTACAAGATTGCACAATTTTTATTTTCAGTAATTAGGCTATTCGATTTTAATAGTTGGTAATCCCTGCATTAATATACAGGTGACATAAAAATCAATATCTCTTTTTATTGGTATTATTATTATTTACAAAGTTTAAAGCTAACATTAACAACATTCTAGTTAAAAATGTTCAGAGTCTTTTAGTTTAATTAAAATTGAAACTGAGAGTACAAGATTAGATTCGCTTAGTTTACTTTCCGTTTAAGTATTAGACAACACAGCCCAGCATGGCGATTTTTATTTAAGTTAAAATATTCCTTAGCTTTAAATCCCGTTTAAATTTACAAGAATCTTGAATTTGCTTTTGTTTAATGATTCCCCTTTCTTATTCTACCTACATCTTCATCATCATTTCTTTTCCTTTTCTTTCAGTTTAATATTCTTCTTCTTTTTCTAAAATATCATTTTGAACTTAATTAAGTCAAATTGTCTACAATGTTCTTTAATTTTTAGTTGCTGAACCGTAAGCATCTTTAGAGTTCATAACCTTAAAATCTTTTAAATAATTAATATTTCTTTTATCTTTAGATTTTAATGTTTAAAAATAAAACAAATAATTATTAATAAGATTAGGATTATGATAATTATTTATTAAAACGTTGAATCAGTTTTTTAGCTTAATTATTGAGACTTGAAATAATATACTTGTATTATATATATTTTAACAATAATACACCGCAACACAATTTTATTAAAAATTTAAATATATTTCTGCGTTGGATGTAATAAATTTAAAAACATTTGTAATTATAGTTTTATAAGGGTAAGTATTCATTTGCGGATTTTTATCATAAGAGTTTATCATTTTTTCACTCGAACCTAATCTGTACCTGGTAAGCGGATACAAGTACTACACTAAAATAAATATACAATCATTGACTGTGACGTTTCATTAAATATTTTTTTTTGTTTTTCTATTTTGATATATTTTATTCTTAAGATCGGGCTTTGTCGTGAACAATCAATTACTTTCGTCGGTTAGTTATCTTTAAAATTAAATTATTCACGAAGAATGGAACAAAGTTTCTGGACATGTTCTACAGGTGAAAATAAAGAAAAAAGTTCATATAAAAATAGATTCGGAAACTTTTCGTTAGCGAGTATCCGCTAGCGAAATATTTTACTCTGATTTCTGTGCATTCGGTAAAATTAAGCCAAACTGTAATTGTTAGGACTCAAATTAAGGGTAAATTTAGCGGTTTCATTTAAAATTTGTCCGGAAAAATTGGAAAAAAAAAATAGTCCCTAGAATTGTATTTTGAATAGTTTTTTGAGAAAATTTGTGTAAAATATAATAGATTGGGGTCGAAAAATAAATAATTATTAGATTGGTGTATAATAATTGTTGTGTGCGTAATAAAATCATTTTGTATAGTAATAATACAAATTTTGTTTCGTTATATTAATTAATACCTAATTATGTATGTCACATTTTGTGTTTTTATTTTTTTTTTTTTATTTGATAAACTTCTTACGTTTTTATTTAGTTCTGTGGACTTTATTCATCCAATTCTGTGGAGTTTATTCATCCAATTTTACTCGGGAATCAACTTTTCTAAAAGTTTTGTTTATAAACCTTTATATGTTTACTACCTATTTAACAAAAGTATTTAACGCTAAACATAAATTGCGTGTTTAACGATCCTAATTTTTTTGAATTTTACCCCAAATTTTTCAAAAAATTACTAATAAAAGACCTATTATTTTTCAGAACAGATTTCATATGAAACCACTACATTTACTCCTTAATTTGGGCCCCAAAAAATTATAATGTGGCTTACTTTTATCGAAAGCGCAGGAAACATGGCAAAATCTTTCACAAGTCAACACTCGCTAACAAAGCGTTACTGAGTATATGTTATGTAAACTTAATTCTTTATTTTCACCACTAGAACCTTTCCTGAAAGTTTGTTACATTCCTTGTCAATCACCCTACATATCGAGATTCGTTCCCTTTCCATTCGAAATAAAATTCTACATTCTATAGTATAATCTATATCCTATATCTATATCCTTTTAACTATTTGTCATAACAAATCTTCCTATAAATACACATCAGAGTTCAAAACGTCTTTTATGTTTTTTCTTTACAGTTTATTGTTAAACTATGATATATTTTTGGTTAGATTATTTTTCAATTCCCCTGTAAACCAAAAATGAGTAGCAAAAGAATATTTATTAATTAAAGTAATGAAAGATTGTGTTTGGACTAAGAATGTGGTGGTTGTAGTATAAGTGTGTACATGTTCGAAAAGACCTTTTAAATTAACTTGCGAAGTGCTTATTAATTAAATAATAATTAAACTGAAAAAAGGTACGCAAAATAATGTATTTGACTCTTGTATTTCACAAATAATGCATTTGTAAGTAATAAGTAACGTATTTGTATGTGTTTCACAAAAACTAAGAATTTGGACCAATTTTAAGCGTAAAACAAGGATTAGTGGTTATGGTGAAAATAGGCTACTGAATGTACACTCCGACATATTGTACACAATATAAACAACATTGATTTATAATTAACAATTATACATTTACTAAAATGGCATTTTTATGTTAAAATTCAACTTGAATTTTTTTTAAATTTTTTCAGTATAAGAACAGTAAGTTTTTCAGAACAACTCAGAATACCCTCTCGTCTTTCCTCGTGGAGTATGGCTAATCAATTTGTATTTTACTAATCCTAGCATACAAATCAAGTTTTTGAAATTATAATTATACTATTTAATTCAATAGGTAAATGAATAAATATTTTAACTCATTATTTTGTTTTTCTACTCTTAAATTTGATTACTGGACTGCAGAACTATGTCTGTCCAACATAAGTATGCAGTCTTATATCATATATTTTTAAATAAAATTTTTTATAATTACTTTACTTAAAAAAAAAAAAAAAATAATCAACCAGCACCATGAAGGAGGATTACAAATCAAATAGTGCGATACATATGTGCGTATCTGTTCACAGAGGAAAATATCTTTTGTTTTAAAAGAAGGAATGCATCTTTAAAACTTATTGAACCTTTACCATTTTAAAAATAATTTCATCATATAAAAACGAACATAAATCATTTCATGCCAACAAATTTAAGTATAATTTTATGCAGATCTAATTAATAAACTTTAATTTAAACAAAAACTTAGGAACTAAGTACCAAGCACTAGCGTAGTACTTACTTCTTGTAAATAGAGATGTTACAAAATGTTAGCCAGTCATACTTTATGCATAAGCTAAGCATAATGTCCCATGTTCAATTTATTTTATTTTATTATCGTTGATTCTATTATCTCATCATGGTAGGTAGTTTTTAAGCCCAAGGGATAAGTCCTTAAATATCTCTTCTCACGGGGCATCTCTTATAAACTTAATTTGCACTTACCAAAGAGGTTTCTTATATATTCTTATTTTTCTCGTTTCTTATTTAGTGACTATTTTTTTAATTTTGTTTATTAGTCATTCTTCACACTTAATATTCCCCAAACAATATCACATGCATTATAAAACTCAAATATCTTTTGTACTTTCTATTTTTTATTCACTATTATGATAAAAAACTGAAAAAAAAATTTTTGCTAACCTGTATTAAAGTGTATGTGAACTAATAATTTTTAAATTAAATAAAATCAAAGCTATCTCTTTCATGTTTTTTTAATAGTAATTAATATTAATCCTGATGAATAATATTAATTAGTAAATAAAATGATGAAATGTAGTTATTAATAAATATTCATGTTTAAATTTGTTCTGGAAGGTTCAAGGTTATAAATGGATTATTAAATTTTTGTTTGGAGAAGATTCTATTTGATGTAAGGACGAAGCATTTTTATAATTTTTCGTACATGAGTGATAAAGAAGTATGACTAAGAGATAAATACTGAGAGAAAAATAGATAGATGATGTTAAATAAAATCCATGACTGACATAGATTGTAGTACGGATGCAAGAACAGAGGATAAGAACATAAACAAAAAATAAAAATAGATGTTATTGTTGAATAGAACAGTTTCTTGTTTCGTGCAAAGATTGTAGCACGTACCATAATAGCAATTACGCGATATTAATAATAATGTGATACTAACAATTATGTGATATTGTTGCATAGAATGTTGTTTATACAAATATTACAATATTACAAATATTTTTCAATATTAAATGTCTAGGAAATAACGTTGCATATATTTAATGAATTGCCTAACTTTTCTTTAACTTTAATTTCTGTAATCATAAACAGAATATAAATAAACATTTCATTTTCAACTACATTTCTTAATTTTGAAGATAAATTAATTACACTTTTTTCTCTCAACTGTCTTTCCTTTTGCATATTTTAATTTTTGTTTTTCTATTTATTTTTACTTTAATTGTGTTTATTATTATTACCTTCCATCTAGCCAGCCGTTACCACGCTATGATAGGGTCATCATCCGGCTAAGTCTACGCCTGTTACATTTGCGATGAAGAGGAATAACTGCCCGCGAGTTCAATTAAATGGCATTTTCAACCCGCATACTAACAGCATCAGATGCCTGGAACTGCATCTGGATCACCGTCTGACGTGGAGGAGTCATATCAGGGAGAAAGGGACACAGCTTAGCATTAATTTCAGGGAGATGCACTGGTTGCTACGCAGGAAGTTGCAACTATCATTATCAAACGAGCAATTGCTATAATCATTGGTTCTGAAACCGATTTGCACTTACGGAATCCAATTTTGGGGTACGACCTGCGAATATCGAAGTCGTACAGCGATTCCAGAACAAACTATTGAGAAATAAAACAAAAGCGCCGTAATTTTGTGAAAAACACTGAAATACAAGATTATTTGGGATCGCCGGCCGTTCAAGAGATGATACAGCGATTCAATAAAAGTACAAAATAAGACTGAACAAAAACGTGAACTGGGTTACGATTAACCTCTTAGATAACAGCTTGGACGTTAGGAGCCTAAAGTAAGTGAATACATTTGTTCTGTAAGTTCTTCGAGATTTGAAACGAATCGGTTATATTAGGCTATTACGCATCGTCAAAATTCTTCATTTCGTTTTGCCACTTACTTTTGTTGGTTCTCTGATTTGTTTCCCTGTCTCTTTGTTTGATTATTTATACTTTGCGCGATTGATTGGATTATTTTTTTGGCGTTTTCTTTGTTTTTACAAAGAAAACGTTCAGAAGGAAAAGTGTTCTGGACTTTGGACTTTGATCAATGTTCTTTAGATATAGTAATTTAAGTTTGTATATATTTACGTATACTGTTTAAGATATGTATACATATGCATACATTTACCGTTCTTTGACGGATTTTAATCGAAACCCCTCTCTGTATGTCTTCTTTTTTTGCATTAATATTTACTTACGGTTCCAGTAAATTGGAACAGACTGTAAATTAAACACACCGGCAGAAAAAAGTTATTATTATAAGATTTTTGTAGATAAATATAATAAAGTATATATTAAAACAATTCTATTACTGATGTGGGGAAAAGTATGAACATTGCTTTATAACTTGTCAGAATAGCTTTTTATAATAATAAAAATAATTTTAGTTAATTCATTTAAATAGGTTCTCAACTTTCAATGAATAAATTATAGTTTAACATTATCAGTAATAACAAACCAGTTTATTCAGTATAAACTATTTTATGTTTGTTTAATAACCATAATTATTCAACATCAATTTCATTAGTTCACGTTTCAGTAGCGGTCGTCGCCGGTTAAACTCATTACTCAATTTTCCTTTGAGGGAAGGTGTTAATGTATAAAGTTAAAATGTACAGAGTTTAAATTAAAATAGACTAGCCTGTAACGCAAGGTTTTACTATTGATATTTGATCTGAAATTTATTTGAATGTGTAATCAGAAGTGGAAATGAGTTCCTCAGTGAGAAATCTCAACGTAAAACCTCGCACTAAACTTAGTTACACACAGTCTATTACAGTACTTTTAGCACAATTTACATAACATCAACAAATTTTACACCATAATACGAATCTGAAGATTTAACAGGATTTTAGTAAACTCCTTTAAACTACTCAACTAAAAACTAGATAATGCAATTAAAGATATAGTTACATAAATTTATTTTCAAAATCTCTCAGCCCGGGTTTTATATTTGAATGTAAACGTATATATATATAAAATTTCCATTTCTCTCCATTGAATATGCAGTATATACATATGTAATGTATTTTAACACATAATGATTTATATATAAAGCACTTTACAATACAATTACATCAAAATTAGATCCATTATTGTTGCATAACGAACCAAAACATTTACTACGTTAACCCACACACACACTACATTACTACACATAGCTTTCCACGTAGGATTTTTAAGGATCCCATGTATCACATGTTCTACTCAGAAATTTTACATATAAAATGAATTACAACTTCTTAATTTCTTTGAGCAATATGGATATATAAAACATAAAATCAAAGAATTAATCTGAAAGAAAAAAGTATAATTTAATCATTTTTTTTACTGATATAAGCTGATTAAAAAAAAAAAAACTGCCTACAATTACTTCAGCTGGAATTAAAATTAAGTAACATGAGCAATATTAAATACTTTTCCAACCAGAATACACAAAATGGAATAGAGGTACGAGTAACGGCAACATTGGAATGGAACTACATTAAGATCCGATGTATCAATTTAGAATCCAAAATCGAGTACAAAAACAATAACGATTGAATTGTAAGAAAAATATTAATCACGAAGAAATTGAAGCTCGATACAACTAAAAACTCAAACAATAGGCTTTAGCTTCCAGGAAATATTCATTTATCCATTACCTTATCTCTCGGGAGAAAACATTTATCTAAGATAAGAGTAGTTTATTTCAGATCAATGATATGAATCATTTTGATTAATGTGTTGATTAATTTAAATGTGTATGCTTCAATATTTTTTTTTCTATACAGATTTAAGAACCATTCAAAAATAAATGTAATTCCTAAGGAAAAACTTCATTAATCTCAAAATTATGCGATATAAGAAAATATTCATTCTTAACTACAGGAATCGGAAGAATGAACTGGTGGTTTTGATGTTAATGATAAAATAAAATAAAAAAAATAAAAGAAATTATTTATTATATTAGGATTTCTAAAGTTTTTTTTTAAGTATTGTTACAACTGTACTTTAAAAAATTCATCTTTTCTAAGTACCTACCCTTCATAATCCAAAGGTTTCACCTCTGTTTAAAATTTCATTTCATTTTGAAATTTCTTATACTTCAATGAAACATTTTTTTGTGATATAACTTCAATTTATTATTATATAGGAGGAATCCTTCAGTTAACCCAATCGATTTAATGAAGTCCACTTCAAAAATTACTCTGACAATCCCAAGATAAACAAAAAATATATACAATTTTGTTTAGATTTAATTTTCTAATCATTTGGCATTTGGTATTAATATAATTGTATAAATTAAGTTCTACTTACCAACAATTTTCAAATATATTTCTAAGTACTTTCCAAGTTGCTACACCATCATCAGGGAATTCTTATAAGATGTTAATTCAAAATTCATTTTTTATATGTATAATTACATTTAAATTAAAATTATTACGTTCATAATAGTCGGCCGCCAAGAAATAAAAAATAATTTACACATCAATAAGATTGTAACGTTATGTCCGAAAGATGTTTACAACTATTATTAGTTAATAATAATTAATAGTCGTAAACATCTTACGGACATGACGTTACAGTCTTATTGATGTGTAAATTATTTTTGATTTCTTGACGACCTATTATGAACGTCACAATTTTAATTTAAATATAATTATACATATAACACATGAATTATCATCATAAGAAATCCCTGCTGATGAAATATAAACTCCAAAAGTACTTGGAAATATATTTAAAATTGTTGGTAAGTGGAACTTTATTTATACAATATACGGTATTGTCGGGCATTTTGTGCCCGACAAGTATATATATGTGCCCGAGTATAAAATGTCACGATGATGAAAAATGAGAGGCATGGGAAAGAATTTCAAGAGATTAAGATATTGCTGTACGGACTATAACCGCATTTTTTGAAATGAAATTTACTTATCTCCAAATTCATCGAATTTTGTTTGCAAATTATCACGAAACATCGTCGTCTATTATCAGTTTTACGTTATTTACAACTACCCTTCTCAAAGAAATCTTGGCCCATATCAATGTTTGAAATCTTACCCCATATTTTTTCGGAGAGTTAATTTTTTTTAATTCCATCGAAATACCTGATATCCATTAACGATTTTCAAAAATACAAAAGAATGATCTGATTGAATCAAGAAAATCTACAAAGTGAGACTAAAATAGTTTGTGAGTTTACGAAGTGAATAATTTTTTTAAAATTATACTTTTGAATGACATGTTATAAATTCAAATATGATGTCCAATTTTAGGTAGATTTCATAAGAATGCTACCTATTGTAATGGGTACCATGATTCAACTTCCGGAAAATTTGTACATATCTTCGCGTTTCACATTCACCAGACCCCATATCCATATATATATATATATATAACTTTCTTGTAGACACGATAACTACCGTAATTTTGCGCCAATTACTTTCAAATTGATACGCAAAATGTAACTACCCAAAATCTCGGTCGAGTCGTTAATGGGCAAAATCGGACCATGGGGATGGAAATGGGGGCATTTTCGAAAGAAAAAAATATCGGTATAACTTTCTTATTAAGCAAAATATCGAATTCCTTTAAAGTTCTTACTATTCTTTGGATAAGAGTCTAAAACTTATATAAGTAAAGATTTTTGATATCACCAACCATTTTTTTTTTCATAGGTATCAAAATCATCTAATCATTCAATGTAATTGAATCAGTTCATCAATCAATGGAATCAGGTGTTTTTTAATTAAATATTACCACACTAGTCATACACTACACCCTTCTTAGGGAGAAAATGTCATTATTACCTAATAAATTAGGAATAAAATTGTTTGTATTTGTTAATACATTTTTACTTAATAATCGCTCTAAGAATACAGTATTTATTTTATCTATTTTTGCCGGACAATCACATAATATGTATGGATTAGAAGCAAACCACACACCTTTCTTAATCCTACGTATTTAACACAGTATTGTACTTAAAATTCTTGCTTTACAAAGCACATGTAAGTATAAAATTAAAGGATTGGTTGAAATGAATAAAGAAGATAAAAAAGTTGAATGTACAACTACTCATTGGAAAAGTATATTTCCACTTACTACTGTAAATTAAATAATTTATAGTTTCCTTACATTAAAGAAAAAGGTACGTAAAAAAACGAAGAAGCTACAGAAATAACGAGTAAAATACAATGATAGAAAGTTATGGTATTGACGGACGAAGAAGAAGAACTGTAGATGAAGCACGGTTTGTTCGTGTGTATACGTATCAATGTGTCGAGTCGCGAAAAAAATAAAGAAAATGAAGAAAACTGTTGTTGATCAGAAGATGAGTAACACTGGGCGGAGTAGTAAAGATTGGCTGAGTTCTAGTATAACCTTTCACAACAGTTTTCAATTTCAAAAAAGAAGTTTACACTTAACAAAAGCTTTCATCACAATGCACGCCGGGCGTCTAGCAAGTAAATGATGACAAAAATTTCAAGCGGACATTGTAGTATTTTTTTTTTTCCAGGGTGAATGTAATTTTTTTTATGGACTGATAAATAAAGTATATATGAAAAGAGTTATTCAATACCGTTACAAAAATACAATCTTTTATCTCTACAAAAAATAAAAATAAATACAGTAAAATATTTTGTTATATGCATATCTTTACAGCTCATTCAATTTTATATTTTCAAAATATTATGAAATTTAAACGCAATTTCCTTTACGAACAAGTCTCCAAATACAACATACGTCACGGTAGGCATATGTTAAAAATAATTTTGTGGACATAGAGACCACCAGAATTCTTATATTTAACTTAAATCAGGAAAATTGAATATTTACGTATTATAACACTTTATCTTGTATAAAATTAAAAAAAAAAATTATTTCTGTGTTACTATTCTTTGTAGCTTATGTAAGAAGCTAATAAATAAAAAAAAAAAAATATATATATATATATATATCTATATATAATAAAATAAAGAAGATAAAAGAAAAAAAACTGATAAAATTACAAAAAATACAACCGAGAAATTTGAAAAGTCTTCGATAATAATAATATTGGCAGTATTTATTTTAAAACAGATAATCTCTCTTTAATTGAAAATTTATTTATTTACTTTTTACGTTAGTCAAATAATTTTATGACAAAGTATGAAAAAAAAATTAAGTACTAAACGAAAATAATGTTTAACTTTAAAACGAAAATGAATCTAATATACTGAGGTAAAAAGACGATTTCAATGTTTAAATTATCGATCTCAGAAAATATTTAAATTTAATTTGCCGATTTCCATGGTGGAGTGTTAGCGTTTGGCCTTTCATCTGAGGGTCCTGGGTTTGAATCCCCGGTCAGGCATAGTATTTTTCATACGCTATAAATATCCATTTCAATATTTCAACGTACAAGCTTCTGTGTAAATTCAAATTAATTCATCTGGCAAAAAAAAGAGAAATTCTCTTAAATATAATCTGTTATAAATTTAAAAACACACGGACCTCGACAAATAGAAATATCAGTTTATGGTGTAATTTACAGTGTATTTTAATTGTAAAACAACGAATATAAATCTTAAGAATAATGAGTTATTCTGAACATAAATCTCTACGTTTAAACACCTTATATTTATAAAAAAATAATATATAATTAATTAATATTATAATAAATAGTATTTTATACAAACTCAGTAAAATTTTTTAAAATTAACTTTTCTAATTTCATTTAAATAAAAAAAAATTAAATAGGTTAAAGAATATCATAATTTAAGAACTAATTTACCTTATTTAGAAGTTCAATATAAAATATTGAAGTATATGAAAGTTGTTTATTAACCTTTCACGCGTGTTTGTTACAGTTGTAGAATTTAATGTAGAACTGCAGTCGCCAACCTGGAAGCAAATAGGAAAAGGCAATCATTATAATATATAAAATACTGTGTTACTGTAACATTTTTAATACAGCATAGTAAGTAAAAATTTTGAAATTTAGCTTGCGTTGTAGATATTGGTTAAAATATTTATCTATTATTATGGCCTTCGAAGAAGAAGCTTTATAAAATCTTAATAAAATTCAGTTAACACAATATTATGATGAAATGATTCAGTTAATCAATATGATCTAGATATTAATTTGGTGAAAGATTTAATTACTTATGTAAAAACTGTAAAACACACCATCTGAATATCGCTATATTTAGTGATCTACATACACTCTCAAAATAGTTCCGTGTTATAAGAATATCTTTGTATTCAATTGTACATGCTTGCACCATTTTATAATTGTTACAAAATATAGATGTAAAAGAGGGTGTATAATGATATTAGTTTTAAATATGTTTTGACAATATTATCACGAATTTCTCTACCAGTACTGATTTTAATAACTATAAACAAAGTTATAAACAAATAGAAAGCACTGGTTATTTATATCTAAACTATGAAATGAGAATAACAATGGGGAGTTGCATTATAACCAACTGAGTTATAGGCTAAAATTTATGTTAAGCACAAGTGAAATTAAATTAACACTTAAACCTATGGGACCTGCAGTTACTGAAATTATTTGTACAAGGACGTTCATGGAATATTTATTTTGCAATCAAGCATCAGAATAGAAATAATTTCACGTAACGTAATACTGCTATTTATTTTGACGTACCCTAGAGATGTAATATTATTTTAGAGAGGGTATCAGATTAGAAGGAAATAAATATTGTTCTGTATTTGTTTTTAATACAAAAGAGTTTAAACAATAAATCTGAAATTTAATATCATAAATAAGAAAGTTAAAAGATAAAAATGATAATTGAATAAGTAAAGTATTTCCATGCAACAGTTGATAGTATTTTCAATATTAAACTACGAAGACGTAAGTAAAACGTACAAAATTGTTATCAGTTCTCAAATTTAATCTACGGGAAAAAAAATTGCTTTCCATGAAGCTGCAATGATAATATTTGTTTTATGAAACTTTTTCTCATTTTAACCGTTCATTTTGCTTACGCTGCTTATGAGTTTTAATTAGCGTATTCAACTGTAAAACAAACTTTAATATTTCGTTACATAATATCTCTATGTAATGCATTCTGAAATAAAAAAGCAAATGTTTTATTCGCAAAGAGATTATAATGACCTAAAAAAATCTAACATATCCAAACCTTAAAATATGTATATATTCATTTAAATAAAAAAAAATATATATATATAAATAAATAGCCTAATCTTCGTCTTGGAAAGTTATGTCAAAAAGGATGAATTTCAGTGAATACGGAGGGTAAGGAGATATATAATTTTGTTGCAGCTGAAAACACACGCCTTTTATTAAGCTGACTAGCCGGTAGAATTTTCATAATAGTTGATCCAATTATTGCCTTCGATCAACACTTCAGGCCGCATTAGGTTATTAACACTTGGGGACAAATTTACGGTGAACAAGCGAATGAACCTCGAATAAAAAACGACCATAGTTTTGGCTACAATCCTGAACTGATTTTCTCTCCTAATTCTAATAGTTTGAGCATATCCATCGCAAAGTCTGTTTATTAATCTCTATAACCCACCGGTTATAGGGCTATAACCTTCCGGTTCATCCTAGTTGGTCAAGTGGTAAACGCGTCTCCGCAAATCAGCTGATTTGCGAACATTAGAACTCTCGAAGTCGAGATTTCCATCGTTCAAATCTTAGTAAAGACAATTAAGTTTATACGGATTTGAATACTGCATCACAGATACTGGTGTCCTTTGATAGTTGGGTTTCAATTAACCACACATTTCAGAAATGGTCAACCTGAGACTGCACAAGGATAAGCTTCACATACACTCATACATATCATCATGATTCATCCTCTGAAGTAATACCTGACGATGATTCCCGGAGGCTAAACAGGAAGAAAAAACAATCGTAGCTATAAGCCCGTAATTTGAGACAGTAGCCTCGTCGTTGATTAGAACCGTCAAAAAAGTTTACGTTATCAAGGGTTTATTGATGGAGATCTTGACAGGTTTCGATGAAATGTTTCTTTTGCTAGGGGGTAGGAAATTGAGTGTGAACTTGACATCAATATGATGATGTTTAGTAGTAGTTAACAGTCTTTAGGATCTTCGGTACTGTTCTAAAAAAGACGTCAGCAATTCTTTTACACTGATGATCCTCACGCACAAGCTGGCTAATTTTTTTTTAATTCTTTGAATCAGTGCTCGTAGAAAGTCTACACTGAATTTCTTCATTCTCCAATGATGTTCTGTTCACGGAAAGTACCTAAGTGAAAATGACATCAGTAAAGAATTACCGGTTCATTACTTGTGCCGAAAAGTTCTATATCGTGATTTCTCAAATATGACGCAAAAATCGATAGAATCTCTGTTGTAACTGGTAGTTCATAGTAAACCTCCAGCCTGAGACGTTGTAACAAAAACGCCTATTTTACGTATTTTAAACGAAACGTGTCATTCAGTATGCTGGCTAAAGAAAGTTACTGATTAGCACTGTTCCAATCTATACAGCTTCAAATTTTTGAATATGTATGCTACGTCAAAGAACTATTGGCTCAAAGAACTATTTGTAATAACAGTATTCTTAAACTAATATTAAATCGCATTTATAGACCGCCAGTTTTATTTTTTTGACATACCTACTTTAAAATATAGTGTTTAATACATAAATGTTTTTTTTTTTTTTTCTTCAGTCATTTGACTAATTTGATGCAGCTCTCCAAGATTCCCTATCTAGTGCTAGTCGTTTCATTTCAGTATACCCTCTACATCCTACATCCCTATCAATTTGTTTTACATATTCCAAACGTGGTCTGCCTACACAATTTTTCCCTTCTACCTGTCCTTCCAATATTAAAGCGACTATTCCAGGATGCCTTAGTATGTGGCCTATAAGTCTGTCTCTTCTTTTAACTATATTTTTCCAAATGCTTCTTTCTTCATCTATTTGCCGCAATACCTCTTCATTTGTCACTTTATCCACCCATCTGATTTTTAACATTCTCCTATAGCACCACATTTCAAAAGCTTCTAATCTTTTCTTCTCAGACACTCCGATTGTCCAAGTTTCACTTCCATATAAATGTATACATTCTTGTCTAGCATTTACAGAATGTCTAACATTCCACATAAATGTATACATTCTTAATCTGAAAAAAGCAAACTCCTAAACTATCATCATCACCGTCATCCTAAACCATTCCACTCCAACATAACGTTTCTTGAAGAACTAAGTAACTTTTTCCTTTAAAAAAATTTGTTTTTATTTAAATATTTTTTTCAAAAACACAAGAAAAATGTATAACTCTTTTCAGTGCAAATGCTGACATAGAAAGGTGATAATAGTCATTCATTTAGAATGAGTATTATCAATGATAATATTATACTCATGCAAACTTTAAATTTTAATTATCTGTGATGAAAACATGTAATGTTAATCACTAAAACACAGATGCGTAGTTCGTTTATTTTGATAATAAACTTTTGACATTCTGTATTTGGTGTCAAGAAAATTATCCCGTCGGAGATTTACGTAAAACAGGTTATAAACGATAGGGGACAATTAAAATTTATTTAACCTGTTTTAATCAAGACCATAAGATAAATCATAAAATAATGGAAATATAAAAAACAAAATTAATGACGATATTATGTCTTCAAAAATAATAAAAAAGTTTCAGGGAATCATTTACTCACTTAAATAATTCTTGCAATTATTTGTGGGAAAAACTTTGTAGCAAATTCACTTGATTACCTTAAGATTATTTCTACTGAGCATTTAAATTAATAATACACGACTCATAATGAAAATTTTTTTAAAGAATTTGTAAATTTAATATTATGTGAATTATTGAATTATTTGTAAATTTAAGGTATTGTTTCTCCATTTTGTCTTCAAATTTCTTAATTTGCTACTGTACGAACTTTCTTATCTTAATATAGGAAAAGACCATGAGATTAATTCTTGGTAAGAAATTTCGCTCTTCTTTGACGCAATTCTCGTACTGCCGGCATTAGCACTGCAGTGGTATCACCAAAATCAACAGGCACCTATACATAATTTCATAAAAATAATATTGGATTGAACTGCAATTTTTCAATTAAAACCCTCAGACTTTTCTGTACAATACAACTATTTGACAAGATTTTCCTGTACAATTGACTAAAACTAATCTCGGTGATTTATCGATTAATAAAAATATTTGTTTTACATTTAAGCTAAAATAAAAAGTATAATATCATATTTAAATAAAAGAAAACGTTAAATATTAGTTAAGCGTGTTTTTTGTTTGGTTTTTTTTTTAAAGAAACATAAAATACATTATCATTAAATCAGAATCTCAATCTGAACAGTATTAGTATTATTTTCTTCTCAAGCTAACATAAAGAATGTCTAGTATATTTAATTATATTGAACAAAATGATAAATATTTACCCGTTTAAATAACAGATATATTATTAGTTAATTTTTATTAGAAAATATGTGTATGTATATTTTTTAATATTCACAAAATAACAACAGTCTGATGCCAATTAAAATTATTTATTTTAATATTTATCATTATTATCTCTTTTTTCTTTGAAAGATAAGAAATACATTTTGTAGCACTGGAAAAATATCATGTCTTATTGAGAATCGTACCCAGTATCATGTTAATAAAAAAACAACTTAATAATAAAATTAACTTTGCCACGGAGGTCGGCAATTGGATGGCCAAGAATCATCAACGAGTTTATAATTTTATTTTTAAGCGGTCACTAATTCAGATTAAAAACAATATAACGTGAAAAATGTTGTTAATGGATGAAAATAAAAACTTCATTAAACTAAAAACGTTTTAATGAAACAAATATATTTTCTGTTGGCTTTCGTTGATGACTATTAGTTAGATATATAACTCAGAAAAAACTGGTCAAATTAATAAAATAGAATTGTGGCCGATACAATGAAGTTCTTGAAAAATGAAGAACAATGTGGCGGCTTACAATAAGGGATAAGAATTAACTCTTAATAACAACTTACGAAACTTATAAAATTTATTCAGTCCAAGAATAATAAAAAGTAATATAATGTGGCTTTTTAAAGGCAAGCGAACAGATTGAAAAAATTGAATAATATATTTATTTAGCGCAATCACATTACAAAAAAATGATTAAACAGCTAAGAACCGACTTAAAATTTAAAAATCGCAATTTATTTTACATGGACCAAGAAAGTACTCCGTATCTCTTACAGATTAAGATTGGATTATATGGTGAAACGGGTTCAATGTGTTTAATCATATTAAACACTATATCACACTGCCTAAAAATTTTGAATTTAATGTTGCATAAAACGCCACGAATTGCAGTTACACCGAAGGATACTGAAATTATCAAAATTGTTGATGGTGGTTAACTATAAGTATAGAGTTTCTGAGAAGGTAGAAAAAATACAGAAATAATAAATGAAATAAAGCCTTGCTTTAATATTAAACATTCATTACACATGGCGAGAAATAAAGTGAATTACAATTCGTAAATTAGGGGAAAATTTAAGGAAGAAGAACTATAGTTGCCTGAGTGGCAGCTTCAAAAATTATGATATTTACCATTATTGCCAAGTTTTGTGATTTAGTAGAATTAACGGAAAGAAGAAGATACACGAGTTTATTACTTAATAAATTCTACAATATAGAATAATGCACACTGCTGACAATAAGGATTGAAAAAGAAATCACTTTATTAAAATTTAGTGACTATTTGAAGTGTCACCGTATACGTATACCATTTTCATATTAACGGTTCACAATGAGTTTCAAAATTCTATAAAAAATCACATCTCAGATGCTTCTATTTCTAACATTTCAGTCACTTTTTTTTAAGTACAAGATGAATGACAAGTAGATGTAAAAATGCCATGCCTGACCGGATTCGAACTCGGGACCTCAAGATGAAAGGCCGAGATGCTATTTACATAATGATAATGAAAACACTTATCATTTTGGAAATTCTTCCATCGGACGGAGAGTTTGAAGTGACATTCAAGTGAAATTTTAATAACCATTTTGACATTATCTTATGGAATAAATACAAAAAAAAATTGCTGACAGTTTCTACTCACCGTTGTACTGCTCCGACCGAAATATCATCGTTTCGACTCACCGGTGTGCCGCCCCGAGTATAGTTCTCATAGTACTGTCTTTTCCACCGGTAGGATCCGCACTAGTTACAGGAAAGGCAAAATACCTAGTCTGGAGCTAGTGATTGACGAAAGCATTATTCGTTGGAAGGGTGGCTAATTTTCCTTAATATATTCCTGTCAAACTGCATGAATACGGGAAAGAATACTATAAATTATGTTTGCTATCAGGTTATACGTACAATATTATTATTTATTGTGGTAAATCCGCAGGCTCACGTAAAGATATCGGACATGCACGTAAAATTTTGATTAATCAAATGGTAGGTTTGATGGGTAAAGGAAGACTGCTGTATGGAGGTAATTTTTACATTAGTTTACCACTTGTTTCCGGATGGTTAGGGGCCTGTCTGAGTGCTTACCTCGCCAAGATATCGTTTTGGCTTCGAGCCCCGGCTAGCTGAGATATTCGCTGTTAAGATAAGAATGGATGTGTGATGAACTTTGTGATGGAGCTGCGGTGTGAGAGGGTGTAGATATTGACCTAGCTCCCGAAAGCAGACCAAAGAAGAGAGAAATAGAATATATTTTCATTAGAGGCTTATTAAATTTGTGAATCTGTTTCTTGATTTTTAAGTAAATCAAGGGGACTTGTAAAGTGTCCTTGAGTAATGGCCAATTACCTTGAGTGTAGAATACACCGTTGCCGTTGTTTTGATCAACACGTTGTTTTGTTGGTATCAGGATAAAAGTTTTGCTTTTTAAAGAGTCAGGTGATTAATGTTTTGAATACAATTTCTAGCTGAAGTTAGATATAGAAACAGGTTTTGTGTGAAACCTTCGGTGTTAGAGGAAGGCGCTGGGATCGCGGTTCCGCAAATCGGTTAATTTGATAGTTGAAGTTTTTATGTTATGGTAACTGGTCGTGGGTCGAATCATCGAATCAGCGTAGCATCGCCACACGAAGGCGATGATAAATTGTGTAAATAAAGTGATGGAATGTCTGCCGAGGCATTTGTATAACTAGGCATCCTAACACAGGCAAAACTGATGACTGTTTTGTGTTACCAAGTTTAGAGGGTCTAAAAGGCGACCCCCGGTAAAGCCCATCAAGGATAGGAACGGAGGAGGCGGTGTGGTGACCGGGATCGTCACAAGGCGGGTGTATTCCCCTACGAAGTCTGGAGGTATTTACAACTTTTTTTAATTTTTATTAGTTTTACTTTCAATTTTACAATGCTTTATTATTTTTTTAAATGTACAATTTTTTGTTTATTTTCTAAAACAGACTTTAAATTTTAACGGAATTTTAAATAACCGTTGTAGAAAGTAAGGTTTTGAAACAACAAAACTACAAATAAATGAAGTTGAAATAATATTATTAGTAAGTAAATTACAAAAGGTAGCCTATTCAAACAACAATGAAACTAACACGGTTGGCAAAGATATTAAGAAATTCAAGAAAGAAATAAAATCACTAAAACAGGATATAAAATTACATTCAAAAAGCTTAATGTAAAGAGAATAGAAAATCTTCTAAAAGCTTTTCATAAAAAATAACGTTATAAAACATATATTATTTTAAATATTACGTAATGAAAAGTAGTTACATTATGGTTAGTCCTGAGTTTTATCATTTGTTTCTATTTAAATAACTTTATATAAAGATACAGTACGAGGTAAAAAAAAAAAAAAAAAAAAAAAAATGTAATAAACTTTAAAAAATGTATAAAATAAAAGAAAAAAAATCATTTAAATAATAAATGTTGTTTCTTTTTCTTTATTTAAGTCTGTAAAGTAAAATGAATGAAATCGCAGTTGTTGAAAACAAAAGACGATAAAAAGATGAGGGGAAAAAAGAGAACTTGAGTTAATATCAGATTGCTCTTTTTCTTTTCAAGAAATCAACGTTAAATTGAAATATATTACCAGTTTGAAACAGTAAGGAAGAATGTATAGACTAAATAGATGTGGTCTTCTAGTAAAATAGATACGAAAAAATTTAAGAATATAAAAGAAAAAAGTAATATAAGATTTGGTAGTAGATGAAGAAAAAGAAAATGAAGAAATGCCATTTATCAACTTGGAATAAAAGTTTCTGTATAATTACCTTACAAAAGCAATGTATTAGACAGGTGAATTGCTACTTCGTACTTTCTTCTTTATTTTTTGTTGTAAATAAAAACGGTAAGGTTTAGGTAATCTGCCTATAAAGAAATATGTGTTTTATATAAAATACCATCCATCGCATAAAACAATTTGTTATAGAACAGTTATACTCTAACAAACCATCTCCTGAAAAAACTTAAATTTTTACTGTATTAAAATGCGATTATTTCTTAGATATTGTTATGATTTATCGTTATTTAAAGAAAATCTGTTTGCTGTTAACCGCAGTAAAGAAATTGTAATGTTTGGAAACTACTGTTACTATAAATAACTGTTAAGATATTAGAATAAAATGGTGAGGACACCTCATGATTTCCTTGTACGCCTATAAAATTACATATACACATTTTTTTTTTTAAATGAAAAGTACATAAAATTTTATATTATTAAAAACTTCTGATATTTTTTCATATTTTTTTAATTTTATTGTTATTACTGAATTATAATTTATTGTAAAAACGCTTTTATAATCAGAGGTTAATAAATCAAGGTATTTAAATTAGAAAAACAGGTTAAAAAATAAGAGATGAAATCGGATTTGAACCGATGTGCCTTCTCTTGTAAAATCCAAATATTTCATAGAATAAAATTTTATTTGGCTATAACTTTGGAACCAATGAAAATAAGTACCACACATGATACATCGTTGAAAAGCTTTCAATGAGAGTTTATTACTGTAATTAAGATAAAGTCCAAAATCCAATTTTTTTTTTTTTTTTTTTGCTTTTTTGGATACTTATGGTCCAGTCGATTTCAATAAAAATGGGAGGTGCACAACTAGATGTTACAGTAGTTTTAAATCCAAAATTTCAACATCCTACGGCTAATTGTTTTTGAGTTACGCGAGATACATACGTACGTACAGACGTCATGCCGAAACTAGACAAAATGGATTCAGAAATGGTCAATACGAATATTTCCGTTGAAATCTGAAATCCGAAATTTTTCGCGATAAAAATACTTCCTTTAATTTGTATAAAGAAGTAAAAACTATTGTTTAGTTATATTTATGCTTTTATTTACATTTCATATATTTTTGATACTCCATTATAAGTATCATTGTCATACTGGTATCATAGATATTAAAGTATAACCAAACAATATTCTTTACCGAATTTTTAAAGAAGTGATATTATATTCATCGTACTGTGGGATTTGGGGATGAGAATGAGTTTTCTTTACGTTTTGAATTATGAAGATTATGAAATTACCATTGACCTAATTTCCTTGTGTGTGTGTGTGTGTGTGTGTGTGTGTGTGTGTGTGTGTGTGTGTGTGTGTGTGTGTGTGTGTGTATATATATATATATAACTAACATTTGTGACTCGAAAATCTCCAAAACTACTAGATCAGTTTCATTAAAATTTAGATTAAACCTCTTTTAGTTGTCTCATTAAATTAATAATTCTTATATTTGTTGCGCAAAAAAATTGTACAAAATGGAATAACAAAAAGTCAGTCTCCTTGTGCAGAACTGCAATTTTTAAAATATTCATTTTCTAGTTTTCCAGTGTTTTTTTCTTAAACTGTGCAATATAATGTTAAAATTTGTAGACAATAATTATTCGCATAATTATTATATTATAAATGATAATTATATTAATATATTGTAAACATTAACAATAATGTATACAAATAGTACTCACCAAGCAGTGACGCTGAGTCACTGAAAGCTGGTAGCCCTCGCTCGCTAATTATTACTGTCAAACAAGCAGCAATTTAGTGGTTTACATTTTCAAACAGAGAATTTTATAATAAATTATTACAACGCGTCGTTTTACGTAATAGGTATGAACTTATTGAAAAATTTAATTAGAATTTTAAAGGCGTTTTGCTGTAATTTTTTTACAAACATACTATAGATGTAATACCATAATCTTGATTAAAAACAGCAACTCGCTTTGCCCATTCAGAAATGTGCATTCTATGATTTCTGAAATAAGCTAAAGAAATGGAAATGAAATTTGTTAAGTAGATGACGTATGAAAATAAATAAATTCAATAAAATCTTCTTTACGGATTCTTTTGTAATTACAAATATTTACGTACGATGTATTAATTAAAAAGAGATGAAAATATAAAGATCTTGTTAAACAATGTCATAATTGAGTTTAAAATACTGCACACATTTGGATATAAACCAGACTTCTAATATTTAGTATTATATTTGAATATTACACATGAGTGAAAAAAAAGTAAAAGATAACCATAACATATTGAAGAGTATCTAAAACGAGAATAGAATCTGCTTCCCGCCTGAATTCCACGGATTATGAGTTCATAAATAAAAATTGTATTACAATTCTTACCTATTTCCATCCAGCGCATATAAACTGAGGGAAGGTAAAAAATATTTCTGATAACTAGAGAGAAAGAACGCAATATTTACAAAATAATTAATTTAAAATATTAAAAGTATGTTTTGTAATTTATTTTGCAGTCGCACTAGGAAAAGTTAAATTCAAGAGAGAGGAGGAGAATAAATAACTTCTCACTTAACCGCATTACACATGTTTGGAAAAATACAACATACACATGTTACAGATGATAAAAAGTAAATAGGACAAGCAATTATAAAACTTAATGAATGATTTCAGATGGGATATTACTAGCTAGATTTTTTACGTGTACATCAGCTTCCATAATTCTACTTACTTCCATGATTCCATCATGAAACTTCCCATTTTAAACCGCTATCTCATATTTGTCAAACTGAATATTGGTTTAAATCACAAAGATTTTGTGATTTAAACCAGTATCTGCTATACAAAGGAAAGACAGGCAGTTGCATATAATTTACTGGTTTAAAATTCATCAGATTTAGTCAGTTCCTTTCTTTGAAAGAATATAGAATCAAATTAAAATTTATATGTTATGCGAGAAAGTAATAAATCGTATACGTAAATTTAATCTATTTTGTGGTTATAAATTATCTGACTGATTAAATGCATTTGTCCATTTCATTATGTTTATTGCATTTGTTTAATTACTCTTCAATTTAAAAAAAAGTAAAAAACCAAGAAGTAAGTAAAATAAAAATAAGCCTAATTTTCTTAATCACCTAAAAGAGATATTCCACCGTTGTACTTAATTAAAATAGTGAAAATAATCTCAAATTCCAAAATTTATCTTGATTATCCTTCATTATTAAAAACATACTTGCGCAATAAGACGGAATTTTCGTTATTTTATTGTGTTTCCTTTTAAAAAAAAGTATCAACCTATTCTAATCTAAAAATTTTTATAATAAAAATTTTTATCTATAAAATACAGCTTCACGTCAAAAAAACACTAGAATAAAAAGAAAAGAAAACACAAGTTTCAACTCACCAGTGCGATTAAAAATATACTTTCTTTCTTTTTCCTCTTTAGCTCCGGTAATTACCGTTCAAGTATTACTTCAGAGGATGATATGTAAGAGTCTAAATGAAGTTCAGTCTTGTACAGTCTCAGTTTGATCATTCCTGAGATGTGTGGTTAATTAAAACCCAACCATCAAAGAACACCGGTATCCACGATCTAGTATTCAAATCCGTATAAAAGTAACTGCTTTTACTAGGACTCGAATGGTGGAATTCTCGACACCTAATTCAGCTGATTTGGTAAGACGCGTTCACCACTAGACCAACCCGTTGAGTAAATGAAAAATAAGCTACACACAGTTAAGTTAACCTCAACTCTTTTTCGACTTTAAATTGAGCATAACTAAAGAATGTCTCAACCAATCTTCATAAAAAGTTTACATGCACATGTTCAGATACACTTCTACATGTATAAATTTCAAGAAAATTGATTTATTAGTTTTGGAGATTTTCGAGCCGTAGTAGTACTAAAGTACTAAAACGGGAAGGTTTCGGCGTAACAAAGAAATCACAAGATTTTACAGATTACTTTTTTTTTCAGCGTAGTCACATTACAGTTCAGTATATTAGATCAACAATTTTCCAACTATTTAATACCCAGTTTTAATGCGATTTGTCGAACTCTGAAAAATAAACGATTGTTTCCACTTTGAACTTAACAGTTGAAACGAGTCAAATTCAGCGAGAAAGTTTTTCAGGTTTGGAAAATGGACGTAATCGCATGGAGCCAAATCAAACCAATACGGCGCATGTGGAAGTATTCGAAAGGTAGGAGTTTTGTAGCAAAAACCCTAGACGTGTGTTCAGGTATAATCGTGGCTAAAGAACATTCTCTTTTTAGGCAGATGTTTAAATTTAGCCTAAATAGCACCTGCTAATAGGTTCCGTAGTAATAGATATTACTCCTCGATAACTGTCTTACCTTTTTCCATGTAGTTTATGACCACCACATCACGAAAATCTCAAAAATCGTAGCATGGTCTTTTCCTGCAGATAGATACCATTTACGCTTTCTTTGGCGCAGTTTCACCTGCTCTCACCTTCTCTTTGCTCTCAGGGGTATAATAATTAACCTATAATTCATCTACGTTTATAAAATATCGAAGAAACTCAATGAAATCGTTTTAAATAAATCTAAACACCCTCAAGAAATGTTTATTCGAATGCGTTTTTCGTCGATTGTTTCCAAAAGCGGCACCTATCTAGTGGAAATATTTATCATTCCTAAACATTGCGTAAATTGTACTGACACCGTCTATCAAAGTGTTTGAAATGTCAGCAAGCTCACGTACCTTCAGTCGATGATTATTTAACACGGCATTGTGGATTCTCTGCCGATTTCGACGGTCACGGCGATTTTTGGGCGACCATTCACCAACTTGAATGGATGTACACCACTTTTAAATTCTTTTAAATAAAAAAAATAAATAAATTTAAAGTTTACTTTATTACCGTCGAAAATGATGAGAAAGGATCATTTAAAATGGAAACTAATTCATTTTCTATGTTGGTCGGTGACAGACATTTAAAATAAAACACTATTTATAACAGTTCTAACTTCAATTTTATTAATTTTTCAGAAAATTTCAAAGCTTGTTTGCTTTACTCATCGCCATTAACAAGAAATTAACTACAAAGTTTCAAACGTTTATTAAGCATTATACTCTATTCCATCTTGTATCGTTGGGCTTATTAATTTTGCTATAAAATTTAAGTTTTCTTTCACTAATCAATCCATAACAATAGATCAAAACATCAGCAAATTTAATATTTTAATCTTTTATCTTTGGACTGTTTTCATGTTTATTCTTTTGTATCTTTCATTGGCTGTTTAATAAATAAAATTGAAAAGGAACAGGAGTAGACACTTTACTTACCTGAATCTTATACAGATTATAAAGAATTTTTTTTCTCCATATTTATACTTTTTTTATTTTTCATTTTTTTCATTTTTTTTTACTTTTTTCAAAATTATTTTATTTATTACTTTATCTTAAAAGATTTTATAATTCCTGAAAAAATATAATTTTAATGAATAGCTTCAATATAACATTAATAATGTAAACTAGTTTTCTATAATCAAAACGCTGACAAGAAAGTCGGAATATTTTACTGGCATCGGTTATTAATTTTGCAGTTAATTTCTTGTTTATAGCGATGAGTAAAGCAAACAAGCTTTGATACATGAAAAAAATTACTTAATTTTTTTTTGAGGTGGAGCTAATTTATGAAAGTTTTATAGTAAAATTATCATTGTATTATAACAAACAAAAAAAATTAAAAAAATTAAAAGATTGGTGGTTTTTCTGCTTCAACATCTCTGAAATCGCTTTCAAAATATTTTTTGATTTTCCTATGTTTATTACGTTAAACGGAATAAACTTAAAACAAATTCCACTTAAAATGTACAAACATTAAAACGTTACTTATGATTTAATTTTTTTGGGTTAAGGGGTATGAATTATAATTAAACATTTATTGCAGTAATATAAGTAAAAGTAAAATAAGTAATAAGTAAAAATAAACCAAAAAAAATTTAAAAATTCAAAAAGATTATATATTTTAAACCCTGGGATTGATTTCCTATGCCTCTGAAGACAAAAAAAATCAGTTAAAAATAAGCCGTATATAAAAAATTTTTTTTTTCCATTTTTCAGGAAGGGAAAAATTTTGGTAGACTTTTAAAAAATGGTAAGATAAGCATGCACGCATGTAGCTTACTATAAAACAGGGCTACTTTTGGAAAATTTTGAGACAATAACCCCAAAAACCTAATTACCCATTCACTAGTGATATTTACTCCAAAAATGTACAAACAAATTGGATCTACATATACGAGTCTGTACAAATTTTATCAAAATCGGGTTATCTAGTCAAACGTTACTAACCTTAAAATACGCCAACTCACGTACGAACATTAACCGCCATTCTCTTTTTTTTTTTGTTTTGGATAGTGAAACGTAGAGCAATTAAAAAACCGTACCTGGTTCTGACTTTTCCTTCTTACAGCTAATACTTACTTCAGTTCATACTTGCCTTCTTCCAGCTTAGCTTTAGAACTATTATGCCAGAAAAATAATTAATTTTTCAATATTCGATATATTTTTTTAATTTTTTCAAATGAATGCACTACACTTACTTATCACAAAAAAATTTATTTTGTTTTATACCGAAAATTATGCAGATTAAAAGCTAATGCTAAAAATATTAAAAATAAATCGTAAATCTATATCCACAAATAAACAAATAAATAAACAAATACAAAACAAAAGTAATGAAATGTATTAGAAATAACAAAGATGGAATGTGAATGTGAAAATAGGAGGAGAAAAGATTATGGAGGTAGAAGAATTTTGTTATTTGGGAAGTAGAATTACTAATGATGGACGAAGCAGGAGCGATATAAAATGCCGAATAGCACAAGCGAAACGAGCCTTCAGTCAGAAATATAATTTGTTAATATCAAAAACTAATTTAAATGTCAGGAAAAAGTTTTTGAAAGTATATGTTTGGAGTATAGCTTTATATGGAAGTGAAGCTTGGACAATCGAAGTATCTGAGAAGAAAAGATTAGAAGCTTTTGAAATGTGGTGCTATAGGAGAATGTTAAAAATCAGATGGGTGGACAAAGCGACAAATGAAGAGTTATTGCGGCAAATAGATGAAGAAAGAAGCATTTGGAAAAATATAGTTAAAAGAAGAGACAGACTTATAGGCCACGTACTAAGGCATCCTGGAATAGTCGCTTTAATATAGGAAGGACAGGTAGAAGGAAAAAATTGTGTAGGCAGGCCACGTTTGGAATATATAAAACAAATTTTTAGGGATGTAGGATGTAGTGGGTATACTGAAATGAAATGACTAGCACTAGATAGGGAATCTTGGAGAGCTGCATCAAACCAGTCAAATGACTGAAGACAAAAAAAAAAAAATCCACAAATATAATTATTTCACACATTTAACAAATTATTTAATAATTATTAAATAATATGAAATTAAAAATAACATTTATTATTAAAAATTAGTAATCCCAACATAAAAAAAAATTGTATACTACATGAAAATGATTTAATTAATTAATTTATTTTTTAAAATATTACGTGAAATTTATTTTACCGTGAATAATGTATTTTATTTACATTAAGTTGACATTTTGATAAAATATAAACAGAATCCTTAAAAAAATAACGGTAATGTTTTATTCATAATTCTGCATCTTACTATAATAATGTTACACTATCTAGTTGTCAGTGAAAGTTATTTTGGCGCCAAAAACTAGCTACAAATTCATCGCTCATATTGGGACAATGAATGCGGGTTAACTTTGACCGAGTACTCTTCATTTATCTCTACAACGTTCAGTTTAATGTAACTATTTCTTGCATACGGAGTGGACAGTGGACAGGAGCTCTTCTGTTAAATCATTTGCTTATTTATAGCCACTTTTTATATACCATTCACTGATTTATTTAAATCGTAACGGAACGAAAAGTTGATTTGCGTTTCTAATGTCGGAATTGATTAAAGTTAGTCATCAACAGTGGTGTAAAGCTTTCGCGCTATTTACATAAACAATGTAATTAAAAAAAAAACATATATGTATGTGTGTGTGGGTTCTGTATAACGGGTCATGTGACCTAATATAATTTATGTCTTTATTAATGAAATTTCATTAAATTTATTTTGGACTCCTTAAAAGTATCCATGATTAAACTTAACCATGATTTTAATCAGTTTTTTTTTTTTATTACCATTTATATTTTAAAATCCGTCTTTTATTATTTTTGTTTACTTTCTGTAGTTTTTTGTATCTTCAGGACCACCGTTAGGTATTACTTCAGAAGATGAGATGAAAGATTTGTAGCGTGTGTAATAATGAATCCAGGTCAGGGATGTGCCATCCCTGACCTGGATTCGAACCCGGGACCTCCGGATGAAAGGCCAAGACGCTACCACTCGCACCAACTTCCTCTAGCCACATTTCTTTGTTCTATCTCTTAGTGTTTTTTATTATAGTCCCTTTCTAATTAAAATCTGCCATGTTTTATTCTTGGATTCTTCTTTTTAGCCAGAAAAAAGTTTTTATTTTTGTACCAAAAAAAATCTTTGTATTTTTTTCTTCTTGTGTAAAAAAAATACTTTGAAATTGGAAGACAATTTCTTATAATTTACTTTCTATTTGAAGTGAGTTTAATTGTAGTAGGATTACACTGGAATAGAATATATTAAATTAGTTACTAGAGAGTGTATTTAATTTTTTTTCTGAAGGCAACATTTTTTATCATACTACATTTAATATTTCATATAAAATAAGTCATCTGTAAACTTATAATTACAAAAATATTTTTAACAGCATTAATTAAAAATTAATAAATATTATAATTATATAAATTAATAAAATAAAATTTTTATTTTATGCTTTTCTTTTTAAAAATTAAACTGTCATTATTTACATATATTTTTTTAAAATCTTTGTTGAATAAATTTTTCATTACAGGAATGAATACAGGTATTAATATTTTTACATCATAAAAAAATTATAATGACGAACAAATAATAGGCGATAATTAAGCTGCTCTCTAGGCAGATTTATGTTGATTGATCTAAAAGAATATTTAAAATTTCTAATTAGTAGGTTATTTAATAGGAAGTTCTATAACTGTCTTCGAAGCACAATTTTGTTTTTAATCATTTATTTTTAATTTTTTCATAATTGTTCGTTAGGAGTAAATTAAAAATTATACAATTTTCCTCACAATAATAATTATATATTTTTTAAACGACTTAGTTCCTTTAACTTAGAAAAAATTATTTTTCTAGACAATAATTACAAGATGTTAAAAATCTTAATTCCATATTTGCAGCACTAGAAAAGTTCTTCTAAAAGATTTAATCAGTTTTATTTGTAATAAATTAATTTATAGTTTAATTATTTTTTTTTATAACAGGCTAAAAAGTAGTCAATCTTATACATAAACGCGAAAGTTTTTCTTTTCATTGTTTGCAACAGCATCATGCGAGAATCAACCGACTGATTGCTTTCAAATTTTCAGGATACATTCGTGTTACCCCAGGGAAGGTTTGAAACTTTAGATGGAGGCCCTAGCCCCCTTGGGGTGAAGTTTTGAATTAAAGATATTCAATAAGAAAAAAAATTAATCCTTTTACTCTATATTTCTGTCACCATGGCAACAAATATGTAATTAAGTAAAACGACTAATTCATTTTTATTTAATGAATATCTGTAAAATATTTAATATTTACTACTCTTTTGACTTTAGTAATTTTTTTTTTTTTTTTTTTCAAGTATTTGTAAATACTTCCTTCATCGTTGTTTCCTCTTCTCTTTTTTTTGTACGTAATGTCTCCTTTCATTATTATTTTTTCTTATTCTTCCTTCCATGTTGTGTTTTAAATCTTTTTTATTATGCTCTGTAAGAAGAGATTGAATTTAGGACCCTCATCAAGTTCCACTAAGGGTAACCGGATTTCATGAAAACCAAAAACCAAAGAGAAAAGAAATCTACGTCTAAAGGCTGAACATAAATGCAAAAGTTTTTCACATTCAAGAGGATAACAAACGCAGCGGGGGTCTAGGGGGGGAGGAGTCCGGATCACCTAGTACTATTATATTTATTCGATTACATTTTTTCTAAGTTGTATTAAGGTAACATTTCTTAGTTTTATATGGAAAATGATAAATAAAAATCTACCAAATATTTGATTTGAACAACATAATTGTACTATAAAAACATCGTGTAGAATAAAAAATTAAACTAATAGTTTGAGTTCAATAACCACAAAGTAACACGCTTTGATTTAAATTCGTTTTCCATATAATAAAAAAGATATTATAATATAAATTTCAAGGATTTCTAATAAAATATTTAAAAAAGTAATTGTGGGTGAATAATTAATTTTCTTTTTAATATAAAAATTAATCATGTACTCATCATCTACTGATGTACTCTTGTACATCTACTTTCAGCGTGTACAGCGGAGAACTTTCAATTCACTTATAAATGGATCACGTAGTGTATACGAACCAGTTGTTGGAACAGTTCTTGCTGCAATGAACTACTGAAGAGTTGAACTTTAGAGTAGTTTTCAACTGAATATAAATACATTACCAAGCAAAATTATATCTGATAACTACCCGTAATAAAACTACTGCTTCTAAACCACTACTGGCGGTCTGAAAAACGCACGTTGAGTTGCACTGTTATATAGCAATTCAATCCAAACTTTGTAAAACTTACTCAAGTATTATAAATGAATTTTAAAATATAAGAATAATTTAACTAACTTATATACTTTTCTGAATAATTTAATTTTATTATCTAAAAAAAATATCATTACTGCCTTATAGAATTAAATTCTTAAAAATTAGTAAACTTAAAAAAAATATAAAAAGTTTCAAGATTATTTTTTTTATATTCAACTTGTTAAGCTAATAATAAAGAAACAAAAGCAGAAAAAAGTTGGCACGAGAGTATTGTACTCGTTGCCAAATATCAGGAGGTTTGGTTAACCAAAAAGTTGAATTGAACTTTACAAAGAATTTGTACATCCCCTCTCAGCACAAGTGTGAATTTCCCCATTTATATTCTCTATAACAAAGATGTTAAGAAATAAAATATATAACATAAATCAACAGAACAATCAGTTTATCACATTAAAAAAAGAATTCTAACCAAATCGTATTTTTCCTGTAAATTTTTTTTTCGTATAAAATATAAACACTCAAATATATAATAATAATAATAAATATATATATATACATATTATTAAAAATATATTATATTTTTAACATTTCGGATCAAAATTTGAAGTAAAAGGAAAACTATACTATTTTAAATTAATTATCCAACCAATTAATATAATAAAATCAGTATTTTTATTAATTATGTTTACTGTATTTAATGGATGTTTATTACAACTTCTCGAAACTAAAACTGAAATAAACTATAATAATTTTCAGTTTCTTTGCGTATCAATTTTAATGACATAATTTAGCTAAAAATTTAGATGTTTAGGTAATTCGCTAACAGAAGTCCGTGTAAAAGATTTCTGTCGATATTACTAACATTTCTGTCAAGAATAAGGTTAACATCAATTTTGTAAGATGGAGACAAAAATGAGGTTGGCATGTTTTCTCAATTATTTTCTGGTTCGAACAAATTAATACACTCACACGATTGGTGGCTGAAAATGTAATACAAAATATACAGAGTGTTTCTAAAATGAGGGTTGACTATATTTTTTTCGGATTTTGCTTGTAAAACTAAACAAAAATATCCTTAGGAAAAATGGTAATTTCTCTTTCATTCTTCCCTTGTCCGCCATTTTGTTATTTTTATATAAAAATTTATATCACAAGTTTGGATAAATTAACATATTAATATTTGGTAAGAGGCTTGGTAATAAAATTTTTAAATTAGCAAAAAATCAGGACTTAAATACTTTTGCAAATTACAAAATAGAGGCCATATTTAGTTTTCGATCCGTTATCTCCATAAATATTAGTTTTATCATACTTTATATTTTTTATAAAATATTAAGTTTTTTTTTGAGAAGAAAATGACATTTTATTTTTTTAAATCGATTGAAAAATAGCCGTATTATGGCAGAAAATTAATGTTCGCAATTTGTGTCTGTTTTCATGTCCTCCACTTTACGTTTAATATGATGAAATATTAATTTTTTTATTTATTGTTAGTCCTTGTATTGTAAATTAGTATCATATTAAGGAATAATTTTCTCACAATAATGTATCTATTGATTATGACACAAAATTACAACATAAATTTTCTCCTACAACTTGACTATTTGTTAACCGATTTTCAAAAATTAATGTAATTTTGTTCAAAATAAAAAGTTTAATATTTTAGCAAATATGATAATAAAACTAATATTTATTGAGATATAACGAATTGAAAAATAAAAAAATACATGGCTTTTTGTAATTTGCAAAGGTGTTTAAGTCCCGATTTTTTGCTAATTTTAAAACTTATTATCAAGACGCTTATATTAATGTGATTCATCTATCCGAACTTGAGGTAAATGTTTTTAATAAAAATAAAAAAAATGGTATTTTTCCTAATGATATTTTTTGTTTAATTTTACAAGTAGAATCCGAAAAAGTACAGCCAGCCCAATATTTTAGAAACACTCTATATATTTAAAAAAAAAAATTATATACAATAAGGAATAACTTGAATAAAAGTTTTCTTGACAAAATTTACTTGTGTAAGAACTAAGGCTTTAATATTTTTTATTAATTTGTGTATGTATTCTGAAATTACATGGCCGCAGCCTAAGTTTGTGCCCAACTCCAAAACCCAGCAGTGAGATTCATAAATAATAAACTAATTTATCTTAACTGCGCAAGTGGCATCGAATAATTTATCGGTTGAATGTCAAGTTTTAATTTTTATTTAATAAATTTATTTTGTATATTTATATTATTATATAAAACAATTAACAGAGAGCTATCGTGGAGGTCAACATGTCTGAGAGATTCCTAGATCTCTGAGTATGTGATAGAACAAATAGTTGTAACATATTCAGTAACAAACTCCGCTGGTGTCAAATGAATATAGTTCAAATGCGAGCCCAGCAATTACCAATTGATGAAAATCCTAGCAATTCCTGCTATTTCCCTGAGGAACGCTATTATCGTTTTCAAAGTTTCAACTTAAATCCACATTTAACATTCTCTTTCAGAATACTGTTAGAAGAGAACTTTTGTATTAAATTTTCTCAATAAATTCTTAGATTATTGGGAATTTGGAGTATTCCTCCTCAAGTTTTTTTTTAAGAAGTATATTTATTCAGAAATAAATAAACAGAAACATCTTTCGAAACGTCAGTTGAGGTTGGGTGAGAAAGATGATTGTTATGTCTTACTTGATGAATTAAACGAATGAAGATTCGTGAATTTGATGTGAGAAGAAACGCAAAATGACAGCTGGTATGCAACATATAGGAATAGATGGAATGTAACTTGCTTATTTCTTGCCAATAAATGAATTCCTGTTATCTATAATTTACCAGATTTTAAATTCAAATGACTTCATCAAAAGTAAACATTAATATAATATATAGCTTTCTTCGAGTAAAATAGAGGCTTTGGGTAAAAGATTTGGCACAAAGTTTGGCAACTTACCAACAGGAGAGCACGTGTTGCTACACAGATATTAAAATTAAATATAAAAACTGGCAAAGTCATATCTTTGGATTAAATATCAGAATTCAAAGTTCCATGATTTTTAAAAGTCTTTTACAGGTCACTGTTGTTTGTGAGTGTGGGCGGGTAGCGAGAGATCAAGTTTGGTTTGAAAACCGAACCAATTTTTCCAATGATGATATCAGCTAACGAATTCAGTACAAAAATGTAACAGGTGACTAACATAAACGTGAATCAATTAGATAAGGGGCCGTACGAAGAGTGTGGTGGAAACTTAGCGATGATAACATATCAAATCGGATGTTACTTGTGAGGATACGATGCAGGTAGACAAGGACCGTCAGCGGAACCACGGGACTATTCTCATAGTTGGGAGAGATCACATAAGTATATATAATACCGTTTTTTAGAATAAACTCGGAGAAAATCATGCGGTATTAAAATATATATATTCATATATTTTTAAATTTAATTTGTTATTGAAATCTATAAAACATTATCCGTTTATAAGAAAATTTTACAAAATTCGGAAAACATCCACATTTTTGGTTTGTAAAAACCATTCTATAAAAGGATTGTATAAAAAACAAATCTATGAACAAAATTTAATATATAGATTATCATTTATAAATATTACTTTAGTTAGATTTTTATTCAAAACTAACGTTTTAGTATTAGCGTATACACGCATATACCACACGTACCATTTTTGCCCAAATGTTTACTAACCTATCATTCTAATATTAAAAGTAAAAACGTAGATTCGAATTATAAATATCGTACTTTTCTTGGTATCAGTTAATTTGCTCTTTAAAGTAGGGATTATAATATAAATATTATCGTTATTTAATTAAACATTAATGAAAATAATTGAGGGTATGGTGTAATATACTGGATAAGGTACTATAAGGAACAGAACCGGATAAGAGAACAGCATTCATCCAATTGAAGCATGATAATTAAATCATACCACTAGAAGCCGTATATTAATCAGTATATTATATTAATTTCATAGCATTTCCCGTATTAATATAATAATGCTAAGCTTTTGCACTTAAATGGAAATTTTGTGAATTTATGAAATGATTATAGCATTTATGAATAAATTAATTAGAAATTTATTATAAAAAAACGAATATCTTTTATCTAGATAAAAGATATTCGTTTTAGACCAAATCTATAAATTGAAAACTGCTCATTAAATATAATTAATATCACCATATTTTTTTATTATTATCACTTGGTTTTGTCCTTGAATAGATAATATTCCAACCCTTCATGAATTTCAAAATACGTTTAGGATATTTTAGAATTTCAACTATTAAATTCTATAACCGTTTCACTCTATTTTACCAACAATAGGATATCAACGGATTTCTAAAACTTTGCGAATATTTTTATTTCAACTTTTACATACTAAAAATATAGGAATCACACTTTAGAATTCCTCGGTTTTCACTTCGTAATAATATATATTTCATTTTACATATTTTATGTACAGTACTTATTTTAAATATACAAGAAAATAAGATTGAAAACGTTTGAAGCTTTTTCTAAAATATAACACACTAATATTACGTTTTGATTTTACGACAATTTAGTGATAACATTCGTTTTAAATGAGAATTTTCTCATTTAAGGATACCAGCCTAGCCGAATACGTTAGTAGGTATGCAGAATTTTTTATCAACACAAGACTAGTAATTTATACCAATTTCATAAAAAAAATATATAAATAAAAAAATAAAAATAAAACTTACGATTTTAAATGTTTCTAGAATTTTTATGTTTAAGTTTTATAAAATAGTATGATTTTTGGATTACATTTTAGCATCTAGAAAATGTTAATAATATTTTTAAGAAAATAATTGATTTTGTAATATATAATATAACATATTTGTAATAATTGATAATGTATTTGTATGTAATATATAAATGAAAAAGTTTGTTTGTTTGTAATAATATTACGCGAAGAGCAACAGACCATGTCTTTCAAATTTTTTAGGATGCATTTATGTTATCTCAGAGAAGGTTTTTAATTATAGATTAAGCCCCTAGGGGGCTTAACCCCTTGAGGGTGAAGTTGTAACTTAAAGATATTCATTAAAGAAACAAAAATTTATACTTTTCCTCCATTATATTTCTGTCACCAAGGCAACAGAAATACGAGTATAAAGAAGAAAAATTACTAATAATTATTTTACATTTAATGAATATCTGTGAAATATTTAATATTTACATGAGGACAATGATTGCATCGTGGGTCCAGATCAAGGATGCGGAGCCCCCGGACTGCTAGTATAATATATATACTCGTATATATAAAAAGAGAGAGAAAGTTAAAATTTTTTAGCATGTAGAAGTTTTTAAAGCATCTTATAGTACTCTAAGGAATAATGCACGAGCTAATCTCCTTTTTACTTCCTTATACGAAGTAAAGGAAGTATTGTAATAGTGAAATATTTCGGTTTTCACATTTCAACGGAAATATCCATTATGACCATCTCGAATCTAAAAAAATGAATAGTTTCGGCGTGATAATAATATTTTTACGTAATAATTCTTGAAAATATAAGCTGCAATGTGCAATTTTGATTTATTGAAAGTAATTGTAGTTTGACGGATCGAGTCTTTTAGTTTGTTGAATGTAACTTACATTTATAATTTTGAAGCAAGATTTTTATAATAACTATATTTAGTAAATTTATGTTTAACTAAAACTAGAATAATTCTTTTATAATACTCATTTTTCGAGATTAACATGTTTTTGTGTTGTTTTTTTTTTACATATGGTTCGATGGATTTCTTGTTCGCCTTTTTATTCATTACAATTAGAAATTAAAATAATCCTTCTATCTATCTCTTACATTAATAACAGAAAAAAATAAAATTGTTATAAAATTTAATTTAAAATAAGTGTGAAATAAAAAAAAATAAAATAAAACATAAACGTACGAGTACAGCTGATTTTACAGACCGAAGAATTAATTAACAATTTAAAATGCACCGGTTTGTCTAGTAGTATACTCGTCGTCGTAAATCAGATGATTTCGAAATCAAAATTCTCAGATTCAAATCCTAATAAAGGTTAATCCAAATAAAGTTACTTTTATTCGGATTTGAATTCTAGATCGTGGATACCGGTGTTCTTTGGTGATTGGGTTTCAATTAACCAAAAGTCTCAGGAGCAGTCGACCTGAGTTTGTTCAAGACTAAAAATTTACCGGTACAGTTACATTAAACTGATAAATCGCTAATGACTAATTGTTGATACGACTATAAATAAAAATATTAGAAAAAAGTATTTTAAATGCATAAAGAAATTAGAAAATTTAAAAGATAAAAAGAAACTAAGTTTTTAACGCGGGGAAAGAAATAAAATTTAAACTAATAATTTAATAGGAAAATAGGAAAGGTAAAAATCATTTCTCACATTATTATAAACCGAAAAAATGCAATTAGGTAAAACAAAAGATCAAAGGAATATAATAAAATTAATGTGGTATAAAATGTGAACTACGAGTATGAAAATAAAGTTTGTTAATCTGCTATTCCGGAGTTCAAAAAAATCTACTAAAAGAAACTGTACTTAAAATATTGCTGAAATCATAAACAGTAAGTTTTAAACAGTAAATTTTCTACCTCTCATTTTTGACGTACAATTCATACAAGTTAATCACACTAGTTTTTCATACAGCAAAATTCATAGATGTTAATAAATTAATTTCGTTTTCTTTGTTTCAATATGAGCCTCAAAACTGCCTTCAATTTGGAAAATATACATTTTTTCTATCTTCAGTTCAATGGATACCATAATGAAAATTTCTATTCACACATACGATTTTAATTATTTTATTTTACTATTAATTATTATTTTTTTATATATTCATATCTTTCCAATCGAATTACTAACGAGTAAAATCAAGTCTACGTTCGCAACACGTTCGACTTAGTGGAGTGGGAAGCCATCATGGCGGCTCTCACAGCTAAGGGGGTCACTGCTTACATCAGAAGGCAGATCGGAGAATATTTGTATGACAAGCAAATGAGGATTGAAACTCTGGATGGTCCGATTAACTCTAGTCTTGGCCGGGGAGTTCCGCAGGAATCAGTGTTAGGCCCCTCGTCTGGATTCTTGTTTATAATGTGTTTTAAGGCTTCCCATGTCGGCGGAAATTGAACTAATTGCTTTTGCTGACGATCTCTACATTCTTGTAAGCAGGGCTACGGAAGAAGTGGAGGAAAAAGGAAATCAAGCCCTTCAAACGTTTTATTCATGGTTGGGTGACCTTGGTATGGATTTATCCGTATATAAAAGCGAATACATCATGTTTACTGGTTGGCGTGCGGTAAGGGACCTTGTCTTAAGGGTAGGCGGCCAGACTATAAATATGCGGACGTGTATGCGCTACCAGGCGGTCCTCTTGGACAAAAACCTGAAATTCAGGGACCACAACTGTATTGCTGTGAAAAGGCCGGAAAAACGTTTCGGTCAATCAAAGCCTTGTTGGGTAGCCAGAGGACGCCAAGGAAATCGAAGAGGAGACTCATCGCTTCGATGGTGGCCTCTTCTTTGCTATATGCGGCCTCGGTATGGATCGCTGCCACAAACGTTAGGCGTAATGTTGTGATCCTTCAGGGGTTCATAGGAATGTTCTCCTTGCTTTCATCCCAGGATATCGTACGGTTTCGTATGAGGCGACTTGCGTCCTGTCGTCGGTTCCTCAGATTGAGCTGCTGGCCCTGGATCGCATGTTCTGTTTTGACGGTGTGGATAGGGCTGAGGCCGCAGATATAATCCGTAGAAAGTGGATGGAGAGGTGGCGGTCAGGAGACCGACCAGGCTGGATAAAACGAATTGTCACGGATCTTGACCTTTGGTTTGACAGCCGGCACAGTGAGTTCAGCTATTACGTGACTCAATGTTTTACGGGGGACGGTGCTTTTGAAAGATACCTGTACAAATTTCACAGAAGGTCCTCCCCCCGTTGCATGTATTGATCACGCAGAGTACACCATATTTGTGTGTAATGAATGGCAGAATCAGAGAAGAACGGCCGGGATTAATGGGCTACAGGTAGGGAATCTTTTGACATTTATTTGAGGATCGGAGGCCAACTGGAGGAAGTTTGAGACCTTCGCGACTGAAGTCACCCCCAAGGTTAGAAGTGGGTTCTAGATGATATCTGAGTAGGAAAGGGTGGACACCCCCATCCGAGAGTGGTCGCATGCTTAGCTGTACGGCCTACAATGATCGGATGGGAACTCCAGGAGCCAGTAGGTGGAAAAATTTAAGACCGGACCCGTCTGCGGGCGGGCCTGGTTCTTCCCCTTTCCGTGGTTAGTGGCAGGCAATGCTAATGACAGAGACCCGGTCCAAAATCGGGCCGGGTTACCGTCTGCTGGGAATTTGAGGCAGGCAACAGAAGATCCAACTTGTGATGTGGGGGGGGGTGTTCGACCTGCCGTACATTATATCCCCAGAACTACTGGACCGATTTTGACAAAACTCTCTCAGATTACTACTGTATATAGGCATTGATAGCATTAAATTTTCACGCTTAAAAGATCAAGGAGGTTAGGCTGTAGAGCAACATCTCGAGATTTCGCCTAATTAAGGTCTTAGTTTTCTTAGGGATATTCATTAACAATTAAAAAATTATAATATTTGCAAGAAAAAATTTTCAAAACGGCACTCCCATCCCGAAAAATGCTCTAACTACTAGCTAAGTGGTATACTGCGTCAGTAGTTCCTCCTATCACCTTAAGGAGCGCTAGTGTAGTACTGACGTACAGCTGTAAAAAATATAAATATTTTAGAATTAGTTGTGCGTGTGTGTAAGCCGTGCATCAGAAAAAAACCGCGTGATGGGGAAGTCCTACAACTGTTGTCAGCTTATTCAACTGCATTCTGACAGATGGTCAGTAACATTAAATATACCTCTTTTTTATTTTTATGTGCTGTGTAATATTCTACAATTTTTTTTTAATGATCTATTGGTTTTACCAATAAAAATTCTTACAGTCCTAGAATTTAATGTTATATATTCTTCTATATTATTTTTATTATTGCTATTTTTTAAATATTTTATAACCCCATTATTTAGTTTATATGCTCATTTATATTTATTTTATTTATATAATTGTATTTTTATAAGAAAATCATTTCCTGTAAACCGTAAACTGTATAACCGTAAGTTATTGATCTAAGGCATGTACATCAATATGAATTTGTCTAATTTAATTAAAATTTGTAGATAATTTCTTAATGCTTAAATTAATTAAATTAGTGGTTGATTTTTCAGTAATTCGTTAAATTACTGGCAAAGAAGATTAATTTTTACCATTAATGATACACATAATTTTTCAAAACAAAAAAAATCGTGTTAAAAATACTTTGAAAAGTGATGAATTAAATCTTGAAAAGCAAAATATTTACTTTATTCAGCTCAATATCTTCTTACCTGTTAACATCCCAAAAAAAAATTAACACAAAACATTTAATTATGATAAAACCGTATTATTTTATAATAATAAAAAATTCTAATGAATTACAAAATATAGTTTTATTTGTACAAGTAAAAACAAATAAGCGAAAACTCGTTACAAAAATTAAATGCAATTATAAATCTATTTAATTAAATTATAAGCAGAAGCTATTAAAAATGTTCACACGAATTAAATTAATATGCACGTAAAAAACGGTATTATTTAATTAGTAAATGTTGTGAAAATTCAATAATACTTTATTAAATTAGGTTTATCGTTAATTAATTAATTTCCTGATAAAGATTTATTTTTATATTTAGTTATTAAAATAAATAATTTTTTTTTATTATTTATTATTTTAAATACTGTATTAATACTTGTAATAATAAAATAACACATTTTTATTCATCTTTCTTTGTAGTTACTATACTTGAATTTACAAAATCTGTATCTAAAATAATTGTAATTCTTGAGAAATGATTTTTAATAATTATTTCATTTACAATGTTTATTTATTTACTGCTTCTTTTAATGACCGTGTCTATTCAAACACGCAGTAATCAATCAAATCAATTATATTTAGTAATGCAATGATATTTTTATATCATAATTGTTTCAAAAATGTGATTCCATTACTTATGCAAAGATAAGAAGGGTACTACTTGGATAAGAATGAAAGAGGTGAGGTAAAAGCATAGGGTGCAAAATTAAAACGTGCTGAAAAGTTTAGGAAATATAAAATGGATTAACCTTTTTTTAAAAGTCTTTGAAGTTAACGATTTGTGACGATTATTGTCTCGTACCAAGTAATATTAAACCAATTTTTATTTTCACCATCGCCTAATCTCTTTTCTTGGTTCTATAAATAATGATGATACTTCGTTTGAACCATCGCAACTATATAATTAATATGAAATCTTAAAAATTGATATAAATAAGGAAAGGGATCAATATAATTAATAATAAGGGATCTATGAAACCGGTATAATCTTGGTGTGATCTAGGGGGCGGTAACCAATCAACTGACAAGGTTGATTGGTTACCGAATCCTCTGATTTCCCGACTCAGTAAATCAAATTGTAGATTTATACTTGATGTAAGCCGAGCTTCCTAAACCTTCCTAAAATATAATTACACAATATTTAAAATAAAAATTCATTTTCATTTTATAAATACGATAGAACTCATTTTTTTGGGTAGATTAAACATTACTTTATTTCTGATAATTTCCATTCCTCGTACATGTTTAGAGTGGTATTAAGGTTAAATGCTTGTATGGTGACTGGTTTTTCTTATAAAGTCCTTATATGGAGATAGAGAGATACAGAGATTGATATAGGTGAGACCGAAAATCATATCTGTACTAGCATAATTCCGGTAATAAAATTTCTTCAGCTGTGTTTTCTGGACGTAATTCTTTTCATATCCTAGTTATGAAATAATCGTTCTGTCTAGCTAAAAACCGTGTTGCTTATGCGGTAGCCAACATTTGCATCTCCTTCCGGTTTATCTCTTATTTTGATGTGTACCTCCTTAAATTATTTGCTAGCGCCCAAATGATTTTATACTTCACACTTCAAAACTTAAATTTATTATGCAAATATTCAGAATAGATTCTTTAATTTAAATCTCATTGCATTATGGTTTAAAAAATTTTCCATGAATATGATTGTTTTATATATATATATATATGCGCACGCAGGCGTGTGTGTATATATAATACAGCAATTATAAAAATAATGTTACAATTTCAAAACCATCCACCTGTGTAACCATGTGTGGTCAGTGAATGAAATTTGCACACCATTTAAAAGTGGAAGTCCTAGAGTTTCAAATACCGACGGCCGATTGCAATACAAACGTAAACTAACCTCAGTTATAGATAATAACAGAAGGCGACTTGTGTTTTACAATTCAGCAAGACAGCGTCAATAAAAACGGTTCAGTTTGCAGTTCAACAGAGTTTCAAGATCGATCTGATATTGGTTAAAGACATTCGCTGCTGGTATAAACAATTTTGAAGAATCAGTGTGTTTATGTAAGGGGAAGAGTCAAGGGCGACTACAAACTTATGAGGATAATGTACAAAGAATCCAAGAGATTTTTCAGCGAAACCCGAAAAAGCACACTCGTCGCACTAGCCGAAAAATTGAGATCCCTTACATGACTCTTTGGCGTGTATTAAAACGACGCTTGCATTTTTGGTCATACCGATTACTAATGTACATGCTCTTCGTTTATGTGACAGAAGAAAACGAAATAAACGTTTCTGTTATGCTCTTAGTTGATATGGTAAAGGGTAGGTTCTTATCTGGGTTAGTTTTTAGTGATAAAACAACATTTCATTTAGCCGGTAAAGTTTCACATCACAATGTTCGTGTATGGGAATTTAAGAATACGCACGAGCTTGAATAACCGGAGTGAATTTCACCAAAAGTTAATGATTTTTTTGCGGTTTCGTTTAAAAAAATTGTGTCTTTCTTTTTTGAAGGAAACACAATAAAGGCATTCTTATCAAGATAAGAATGACTTTCATTTCCATAACTGGAGTGGCTTTTTGCATAACTAAATGAAAACTCTGAAGAATTCATTTTTTCATCAAGATGGGACCTTGCTACATTGACTCAACGAATTTTGTCGGTTTCTAAATGAAACTTTACCTCAACGCTGGATAAGGCGTACGGCAGCACAAGACTTAGCACTACACTCAGCCCCTAATCACGTTGTCACTTTTTTCGTGTTTTTTTTTATTTTGACCATTATCTATTGATTTGGATGAGCTGAATAATAAGCTGCAGTGAATTTTGTAACAGAAGACTGAATGCGACGCGTTGCAGAAGAATTCAGTAATGGTCTTGAGGTTATTCATACAACAGATGAAGAGTAGAGAGAATTTTTATAACTTGGTAAGTGAATTTTTAAACATTTGAGTAGTATGTAACTTATTTTGTAACACATTTTTATTATGAAGTATAGAAGATTGAAATCGGCTAATTATTTTTAATACATTGTGCATATAACAAAAATAAATATGAAAATTTAGAAAAATATTACAGATTAAAATTTTAATGGATGTCAATCCTTCAACATATATATAAATCTTTATTTATGGATTACAGAAATGAATAAACAACATTACTTAATGCCTGAGAATGTATTTACCTGCAATATGGCCAGCTGCTTTGCAAATTTTTATTATTCTTTACTTTTATTCAAATAAACATAATTTTATAAATTTATTAGAGGCTGATGCCTATAGTCATTACTGATGAGATAATAATATGAATACTTTCATTTATATTGTGTTGACTGATCTCAAATATATTTGAGATACTCAAATTGAATACAAATTTTACATAATCAACTTAATTTTTAAAATTTAACGTAACATTTTAATAAAAACTTCCGATAAAAACCTAAATTAGAATGATTTTTTTCTAATCTGTACAGTATGGATTATACAGAGTGTCACATATAAAACGCAACCCAACCTTATATTGGTAGGTATTGAAATAATAAAAAGGCATGTGTAAATGTAAATGTAATTTTTATTATTACCATCCATTACCTTACATTTAGAGTAAATGTTGGAAGTGGCCGCCATCTTCTAGAATACAAGCTTCAATTCTTTTTACAGCGTTTCTTGCAACTTTTTTCAGAGTTTGTGGCTGGATATTTAATACAGCTTGTTCAATATTGACTTTCAATTGTTCAAGTGTTCGTGGTTTGTTGCTGTAGGCTTTTTCTTTGAGGTAACCCCATAGAAACAAATCTTGCACTGCAACCACTGATTTCTTACTGAAGTACGACTCAACAATGAAAACACGTTCATCTAGCGAACACACCATCTTGTCTCTAGCAATACACTGAACGTCATGATTGCATTGTTGTTACTATCGGTAGTGTTCTACTGCGTCGCCGCGATGTTCAGATGTTGGACGAGTCCATTTCAGTAACGAGTAGGGGAGTAAGCTTGACTTTTGAAATTTCATGGATGAGTGATTGATGGGTTGCGTTTTATATGGGACACTGAATTATTATTTTTAATTGATATACATTGAAATACTAGTACGATTATTTTCCAAAAATTTAAAAATTAAGTTGGATATTCTGAATTTAATTTAATTTTTTAAAATCTTGTATATATTATTTTGTATTTAAATGTTAATATCATATATATATAATGATAAATATAATGAATTTATATATATATATATAATAAAACGAAGCAATAAAATTCAGTTAAAAATAAAAGTACAACTGTAACTATTAGATAGATAATTTCTAGCGACGGCTAGACGATGACATTAAATGAACTTTTACAAACAAATATATATAAAGGTTATAAAAAACCTGTTAGTCAATTGTTCATTGTGGAGAGGATAGTCAAGGAAAACCCGAAAAATAAAATTCTAATCAATAAATTAATTTGTTAAATTTTAGTCGAAACGTATTTTACTTCAAATTAAGAATGGTGTATGATTGTAGTTTTGATATGTTTTTAGTTTTTTTTAACATGGATTAATTTCTTAAGTTTTTATTTGATCTCATTAATTTTTACACTTACTTTTTAGTATCACTTTCGTTTTCTTTTTAGCGCTTTCGCAAAGAACTCTGCTTCATCAGAACATTTATGTATAAATTTAGATTAAAACCAGTATAGTTAAAACGTATAGAAAAAACTAAATTTAAGTGAGAAGACATTGATATAAATACATTTTATATATGATAGATTTTCACTATATATATACATATATATATATATATATATATATATATATATATATATATATATATATATATATATATATATATATGTAGAGAGAGAGAGAGAGAGAGAGTGAGAGGAAGAGAGAGCTCTTATATAGAAATATAAGACAAGTGAAATTTATAAATAAAACTTTTTTTTTTGAAGGAACTCTCAATATTTTATTCATATACACGGAAAATCTTTTCAGTAAATTTTACAGCTAAAGTTATTTTTACAGTAAAAATGTTTTCAAAAGTTTTTTTACAATAAAGATGTTTTCAATAAACTTTTATTTTATCAGTTCAGAACTTATTGTGAACTGTCATAAACTTTAAATAACGTTAATTTAAATGTTTTAAACATATTATCTTATCGTTTCAAGCTACATGTTTTTTTTGTAATTTAAAATATATATATACAATAAAAAAAAGATAAGTAATATTGCTTTCATTACCACAATATATAATTTTCTAACAGCTTTAAGAAAAGACATTGAATTTCTTCGCAATTATTTCACAATTTACGGTTGAAAAGTGAAACAAAATCATTTACATAACTTATTAAAACATAAATACTACAAGTACAGTAAAATAAAATTATACTGACTGAAACATAAATTAAAGGGTAAATTTGATGGTTTCACGTAGTTTATAACCTTATAATTGATAAAACGGGTCCCAGATCTAGTCATTTTTTAAAAAAAGTTATTGTAAAACATAACATTTTTATCGATAAACAACATTTTTAGATAACTCAATATAAGTATTGCTAAATGAACATGAAGAATAGTTTCAGGAATTCGTTTATTAAAATTAAAAGAGACTAAAAAATGACAGAAAAATACTGTAATAATTCGGTTTTACTTTAACCTTGAAGCAGAAATGTGGTCAAAATTTTTCTTTTCCAGTTATTCGAAAAGAGATCTTTCCTAAACCAATATTTATATGAATATTTTTCTTATTTTCAGTTTATAACACGACCTGATATTCTTCCCGTTTATTTGTGATTTCACAACTTATTTTAGGTTTGATATAAGGAAAAGATTCGTGGAAACATATAACAGAAAACGCTTTGTTATAAAATTATGGAAACATTTCACCCTGATTTCAGTTATACCGGTGAAATGCATTTATATTGAAAATGTTTAGGCATTATATAAGACGTAAACTTGATTGTTTCATAAGTTTTTGACCTAAAAAATCAAATAAAACAGGTCTTTGAACTGTATCTCCCGTAGTTTGAATTATATCCAACGAAAAACAGAAAGATTCGCTGAAGAGAAACACGTTCTTTAGTTTTGAAGTACAACAACATTGTTAACTAATAAATGCCTAAATATTATCAAAATTTGTAAAGAATTTAATTGTGAGAAAATTTATGTAACAAACTCTCTGAATAACCAAAAATAAACATCAACATACATATATATATATATATATATATATATATATATATTATACACACACACACACACACACACACACAGAAAAAATCTTAACAAATAAACGTTGAGTTTGTAAAAATTAAAAACAAATGTTTTAGTAAAATAAATTTAGATCTTTGAAAAATTAGTAACACTAACTGTGTTACAGTTAGCGATTAATTTAGATACTACTCATTGTCGACATAAAATTGTGATTACTTATTAATAATAAACGTTTAGGGATTTAGTTGTTTTTGACAAAATTCTGATTGTATTTATTTCTGAAAAATAGGTATGTAATGTTTTTGTGTTTGTTGAACTCTAAACTGAACCTACATTTTTTCATTTTAATTTCAATTTAGAAAAAACGGGTGGGGCTGTATCGGGGCACACGGCCGTTGGTTTAACGTGAAACGTTATAGCCTTGAATGAAGTACCTCCTAGCTACAGATCGACCAACTTACCTGTAGAGTTAAATGGGAGAGCCACCATCGTACTTTTTTGAATAAAACTGAAATTTTCCAATCGAAAAATTTAGTTCCTTCATTTAGCCAACTCTACACATAAATTGGTCAGTCTGTACGTCAGCAACTTTTAGTTATTGGATTGAAATAAAAACATTAACTGCGTTCTAAGTTTAATTTTAACTTAATATAAACACTAAATGGTACATGATACTTATTTCGATTAATAGTCGACGAACATTTTGTTTAACATTGGTGTGTGATATAAGAATTAAAAGACATAAGGCATTATATGCAGCGGTAGAGGTGCTCGCGCCGTTGGTGTCGTTCATTGAGCGCATCGTGCCAGCTTTGCGACGCTCCCGAAACAGTTTCGCTCGCTGGACACCGGAAATTGGGGTACCTTTGCGTGGCCCATAATCTCCCCTTTCCAAAGATATAAATAATTTATATTTCTGGCTGGCTTATGCGCAAGCTGAGGCTGACATATTGAATTTTTATATTTTTTTATATGTTTACTTTAGTTTTTTACACATATATATTGTCAAAAATACTCTTATTATTAATTAAATCGATCTATATCGACAAACTCTAAACAAAAAACACACGAATCACTGCGCTATCACGTCTAAATCGTGAGCTTCTCTGATTGAAAATGAGCAAGAGTACCAGTTTTTGCCATTCTGCGCTGTGCCCCTCGCCAACAACCTTATAAACCATGACGCAAACTTAAAGTTGTATTGGTGAGCTGATTATATAAGTTATAAAATGACACCTCATTTACGCGTCTAAAACTAATAGTTATTAAGTAATTAAGGCAGGATGATATATAGACCTTTTTCTTACGGTACAAATTTCTGTTCTGGTACTCGTTTGTTTCGATGTGATTTTAAAGACGTTTCAAAAGTGAAATTCCGCTTTGTATTGTTTGTTTTGAAAAATACCATGTCTTGTCTTCACCCATGCAGAATACGCTGATATTACTTGACGCTACAGCCCGTGTAGTATCTTGGCCTAATTTTGGTTTCGTAACAGTATTTTTTTTACAGGGTCGTAACCCTACTCCCAACTCACAACTTGGAAGACCAGGGTTCTTCTGTCAGATATTTAATTCCCTTAAAATTACGGAATTAATCTCTCAAAACATAGAGGAATTAATTTATAGTAGATAATAGATAAGTCAGCTAACATTAAAAGAATTATTATTTTAATTATTATTATTTTTGTAACATATTATTGTGAACGACTCGGTTTCAAATTAATAGATTGGTATTTCAAAAGTTTTTCACAGTTAATTATCAGTTCATTCTGCAGATATTCCATTAGTTTTTTAAGTTTGATTCATCGGAGATTCCATTAAAAAACCCGTTAAAAGATACCGAAATTCTTTAAAAAAATAACTTTACTGTGTGTGTTTTTTAATTATTTTAAAGTTTATGAATAATTTATATATAATAGTCCATCATAATCGAAGTCATCAACAATCAAAGTCAATCAGTAAATAATTTATAGTTTATCAATAATTATTTTAGTTATATCATGTAGTTTAATGAAATGTAGGCTTCTTATAGTAATATCAAAACGTTCATTCAAACGAAACATCATTCTTTATCTATTATTAAGCATGTTGTTAAAGTGTTTGATTATATTTACGTCATGTAGTTTAATTGAAATATAGTCTTTTTATAATACCTTGTTGTTAAGAGAAATATAATTACTTCATGAAAGAACAATAAAAACATTTGATGAAACGTTTTTTAAAGATAAAACAAATTATAATTTAAGTAAACTGTAAAAATATCTCTGAAATAGTTATTTTTGCAATTTTAAGGGGAAGGTCGTCGGCCTTTATTTTAGTAAAAAAAAACTCATCCCTTCAATTTACCGCTTATTAAATCACCTATTATGAAAATAAGCGATATATGAATATAAATAATTAAATAATAAATAAATTATTTCTACTAACAAATAAATTATTTAAATAATAAATTCATTCTTTAAAAATGTGTCAGTACAAAACACAACTTTATTTTAATGATTAGTAAGTATTTTATTATATTTAATTACAGATATTTATAATTTTAACATTTAATATTTTTCTCTGTAATTTCAAAGTTATAAGTAAGGTAAAAGTTGAATGAATTAAAGAAAACTTTTAATATTTTAATGGAAACAAGAAAAAACAAAAATCTCTTGAAAACGTTTCAAATACATTTAACTATGTTAAATGTTGTATTCAACACCTGTTTGTTACAATAATTTACATCAGTACTACGAGAATTAATTACTCGGAGTTTAATTTATTTCTAATCAGATTTTACACAAAATTAAATTTGAAGAGAAATAAAAGCAAAAAATGATTTAATAAAACAAAATTTCCAGGTATTACAATTCTTATAACAGGCGAGGTACTATAATAAATTAACAGAGCAGTTTTTTTATACAATATTTTAATTGTAGCTGGATTTTTGTATTCAGTATTAATGTAATGTTTTAATATATTAAAATTTTGTTCAGTAAAGTGGGTAAAAGATTAATAATAATTAAAAGCTCCGATAGTTATAATTACAAGAAAATTCACGATAAATTTTTAATGAATTTCTGATATGAAATAAATAAAATTATCTCCATGTCTCATCACGCTGGTTACAAATTAAATACTGGTTGATTGAAAAATAAAATTCATTTTAATGAAGAAAAAACCAATTTTTCAATAAAGGCAAATCTAATTTTTTCCCTAATGCTTACGTTCCAATCTGTTTATCTAATGAAAAGTAAGCACTCCTCCACACCCAATGAGATGAGCATGATGCGATGTAAATGCGGTGTAGACATATACTGAGTCAGGCCGACCATTCCTGAGATGTATGGTTAATTAAACCCCAACCACTTTTACCTTAACTATAACGTTAAAAACTACAGAAAAAATATGAAATTACACAGAAGAATATTGTGATTAATTAAACCCCAACGATATCCACTGTTTATTACTCAAATCCGTATAAAAGTAACTAACGTTTACCTGGATTTGAACCTCAGAATCTTCAACTTCGAAAATCAGCTATTAAGCAGCTGATATCTGTTCAGTAACAAACAACAGATCTATTTTTAATTATACATTTACCCTAAAAAACTGCATTATATAAGGAAGGTAGATTACGAAACATTTTTTGAAATATATTTGAAGACGAGGACTCCTTTTAATCAAAAACGGTTTACTGGCATTTTTCTTGAATAATAGTTTAATTAGGATACAATAAGAAAGGAGTCCGACAAGAATGTTCCCATCCGCGTTCCTTTTTAATCTTTACATAGAACAAGCAGTTAATGATGTTAAAGAATAATTTAGATCCGGAGTAATAGTATAAGGTGAAAATATGAAGATGCTACGATTTGCTGATGATATAGTAATTCTAGCTGAGAGTAAGAAGGATTTAGAAGGAACAATGAACTCCATGGATGAAGTCCTACGCAAGAACTACACCATGAAAATAAACAAGAACAAAACGAACGTAATGAAATGTAGAAATAACGAAGATGGACCACTTAATGTAAAAATATAAAGAGAAAAGATTATGGCGGTAGAAGAATTTTGTTATTTGGGAAGTAGAACTAAAGATGGACGAAGCAGGAGCGACATAAAATGCCGAATAGCACAGGCGAAACGAACCTTCAGTCAGAAATATAATTTATTTACATCAAAAATTAATTTAAACGTCAGGAAAAGATTTTTGAAAGTATATGTCTGAAGCGTAGCTTTATATGGTAGTGAAACTTGGACGATAAGAGTACCTGAGAAGAAAAGATAAGAAGCTTTTGAAATGTGTTGCTACAGGGGGATGTTAAAAATCAGATAGGTAGATAAAGTGACAAATGAAGAGGTGTTGTGGCAAATAGATGAAGAAAGAAGCATTTGTAAAAATATAGTTAAAAGAAGAGGCAGACTTATAGGCCACATATTACGGCATCCTGGAATAGGCACTTTACTATTGGAGGGACAGGTAAAAAAATTATGCAGGCAGGCAACGTTTAGAATATGTAAAACAAATTGCTAGGAATGTAGGATATATGGGATATACCGAAATAAAACGATTAGCACTAGATAGGGAATCTTGGTGAGCTGCATTAAACCAGTCAAATGACTAAAGACAAAAAAAAAATTAGAATACTAATATAAAAAATAAATAAATATTTTTTTCTTTAACGTTTATTTTTTAAATTTCCTTTTGTGTTTCATTCCGTTGCTAGAGTAAGGTAGTTTTTTGGTAATTTTATCGAATACGTTTGTTTTTAAAACTCTGCAGAATGAAAATTTAAACCCGACTTAGCGTAAAACTACTATTAAAAATTTTTTAAGCCTCAGAACAGACGAAAAAAAATCATTAATCATTGTCAACAAGAATATATCTGCATTTTATTCTTCATTTTAAATTTTATCAAATATTTGTTTTTTTAAAAAAACTTCATTTTTTAATTTTTCTTTTTTTTCTGGAAAGAGGAAGAACGATACCCTATGTATTTGAAAAATAAAATTTTTCCCTTTCTAACACGTTTTTGTATAACAATTTCTTACAATCTATAATCCCGTACAATTTTATTACAATGTAAAATTTTTATACAAAATTCTATCACACGATGCAGTCTTCAACTATTCTTTGTGACCAGTGTAAATAATTTTAAATATCCAAGTACACATACTTAATTATGTTATATTTAGTGAAAAAATCAATTACAATTACATTTCTATTTATTAATTTTAATAAATTGATATAATATTAGGTGTATTGAGATTGTTACGAAAAACAGCATTAAGTGCCAGCAGGCGCCGGCTTCCGTGGCGCGAGTGGTGGCGTCTCGATCTTTCATCCGGAGGTACCGGGTTCGAATCCCGGTCAGGCATGGCATTTTCACACACGCTACAAATCATTCATCTAATCCTCTGAAGAATGCCTAACGGTGGATCCGGAGGTTAAAAAGAAAAAAGTGCCAGCAGGCACACAACATACCAAATCAAAATTGCTACTAAAGATTTATTTTGGCAATTTTTTATTATTTCTATCAGAACTTCTTTTTGGATTATTTTTTTTCTAAATATGTACGAGCACCAATATCTCAACATAAAAATAAAATTGGTTCATTTGATTTGTTTAAATATTTTCAAATCAATATATATTAAATGAAGATATGAAATCTTTGATAGTCTGTTATTTGGCATTATTTAGCAGTTTCTTTCACTAAGTAAATTGCGTTTTAAACAAAAAAACTTCTAACCTTTTAAACATGTTCTCAGCTTTAATAAAATGTTTTTTTTTTTTTTTAATTTTCCTTATACTCAGCAGAGATGCAAAGAATAGGAAGAAGAATTCTAAGAAGATGCATAAATAAAAGACACCTTACTGATGAGGGAGAATGGAGACTCATATCAAAACAAGAGGTACATAAAAACGTAAGAGCGGTCTATAGATTATTTTAGAAAAAAAAGAATCTCCTTTTCTGGACACATAATAAGAACAGAACCGAACAGGCTCGTCAGGAACCTGGTCGAGAAATACTGGAAAATGTCCAAAACACCGACCTGCATCACAAATTAAACAAGATATGCAAGAACTAAATATCACTGTAAAAGATTTACAAAACAAAACTGATAATATAAAAATACTAAAGAAGCAAACTCCAGATTTAAAATTAAAGAAAGTAAAACAACAACGAGAGTTTGTTCAGAAGAACTCAAAAAAGCAAGTTCTGACAGAATTAAGAAGTATTGGGAAGCAATCAAAAAGAAAAAGAAAAAGAAAAGACGAACCAGAGTTGACTAAAGGGAACCAATATGACCACAAAATCCCCCCCCCCCCAAAAAAAAAATGGTTTAAAGTAAGCATTTGTTTTTTTAAAAGAACTAAACCTGAATAGTTTCAATATTTTTCTTACTAAATCCTAAGCCTCCATCTGCATGCAAAATATTCCTTAAAATAATAGTCTAAATACAAAATATCCTTAAAATAATGGCTATGACCATAAATAGTTAGATTTCCTACGAGTAACAATAAAATTCCTTAGGGTAGAGAAGAGTGATTCTTAAGTAAAATTGTATTAATGTAAAATTTTTTACATCCATTCATAATCATATTTTGCAGAAATATTTGTCATCCATGAAGATTAACTTGAAAGTTGGTTCTCTGAGTAATAACTACTCTTCTCCAATTTTTTATACAGATTGTACCGAGAAAAGGTGCTCAAACTTAAAAGTAATTTAAAATATTAAAATGGCAATAAAATTCATATATATAATGCTTCAAATTTTGTTTCGTTAACCGTCTATTCTGTCCTTTTTTATTGGAAATTAATATATCAAGAATGTATATTTCTATATTAACTCTGAATGAATGTAAAATTTTTATAAGTAATTCTTCCACCGTTTCCTAACAAACACAAAATTATGGGACTTTTATATCTTAAAATTTATAATTCATACATATTTTAATTTTTAAATTATACATATCACTGAAATTATCAGTTCTAAAAATTACGTTTTTATGAGATAAAATAATTTATTGTGAAGGGGAATTGGCACCTCATTTTTTTGAATACGATTTTAAACGATGAATTGATGGAAATCTTTTGCTTTGATGTAAACTCTAAATCTAAATACACATAATCAATCCACTTAACATCTAAAACAATCACAGAAATGTTTTTTTTTTTTTTTTTTAAATTAGCTACTACGTAATCTAGTTAAAATGCAAATTAATATTCTCTTTTATTTTTTACCCAATTTGAAATAAACTCAAATATACGTCTTTAATTCAGCTAACTTTTTCGTGATTGTTTGCAATCGTCTTAAAACAAATGATATAGAAGTTCGCTTATAACAAAATACCTAATATTCTATTTTATAAAATAATTTTATAGAACAAAGAACTACTGAAATATTAATAATTTAAAAAATTATATGGCCAATATTTTAATATTAGAACAGATAATCTCTATATATATATTTTCTTGATAGAGAGTAAACATGCATATTCAATATTTTTACATCATAATCAGTTTTGAATTATAAATTTGTACTTAAGAAACAAAAAAGACAAACTGAGTATAATGTATGAAATTTCTTCACGCCTACTATTTTAATTATTTACATGCCTTGATCATTCTTTAATCAGTTTCTGGGAACAATCCATACAGTAATAAAATATTTTTTTTATATAAAAAACAATGTTTGAGAAAAAATCCGTTATAGTAACAAATCTGAATAAATTGTAAGGTATAATTTCATTATTTCAATAAGAAAGTCAACATTCAAAGTAAATTAAGATGAATATTTCCTTAGGTATCAATTATTTTTCATTTATTTTTTGTTATTAACGATAATCTCTATACCAGTTTCTAGGTTAATAACTAGAAATACAAATTACAATATAAATAAAGTCGTTAAAAGTAACACTGAAATGGAAAAATTAATTCGGCAAATAAATTCTATTGCTTTACTTTCAAAGAAGAAACCAAATTGAAATTACCGATTAAAAGCTAAGAGCAGTGAGATAAAAAAATCGGTAGAAATAATGAGAAATAAACTTAAAAGCAGTAAATAAATGAATAAATTATCTTTAGTTTTAATTTGTAAGAGAACCATAAATATTGCATACAATTACATAAAAACTTAAAACTGTCTTTAATATATCTTCATTATATAAGAACGTAACTGAGTTTAGTACTTTATTTTCTTTACGCATTATGTTTATTTGTAGATATACATTAACATTGGGATTCTTAAAGTAAAATATTTCTCCTTAAAAACGAACTTCATTTAGTTTGAAATTTTAATAATTTTGCTGTATTTATTATATACATATATTCTGAATTAAGAGTTGTATTTGATGTAGTATGGATCTATTTTCATAATACAATAATATATTTAACAGAGAATAATATCTCAAAGACAATGTCATAGATTATCGTTTGATCTTATCAGTCATGACAAATTTATGAAATTATCTTTCTGCTTACAAAAGCAACCATCCCACAGTAAATCAATGAATTGAAGACCAACAGAAATTTTTATTAATAATACTAGAAAAGGAAACAAAACCTCCTAGAGTTATAGTAAAGCGTATCTGTAAGTAATATACAAAATAAATGGAATGGAATAAACTGAATAAAACCGGGAATAAACTGGATCATTCCAATTCTAATGTAATTCACATTAAATTATTATCATCATCATATTACTTCGATCTTTTTTTTTGTGTTATGAAAAGCATTAACAGCTATGATAATTCAAGCAGCGTGCATCGATCAAGCAGCGTGCCTGACCCCGAGATTCGAAGTCGAGACCTCCGCACGAAATGCCGAGACGCTACCTATCCAGCTACGGAGTTCATATATTTGAGTATTTTTTTTTTTTTTTTTTTTTTTTTTTTAACTGAATTTTTACGGGCATCGACTGCTAAGGTCATTAGCCCTGGTCACATTATTTAAAAGAAATCATTATCTCCATCAGGATCGTCATATGTAAGGGTGTAAAAGGCCCTTACATTTTATTTAAAAACACAAACTTCACAATAAACATTAAGACATAAAAGACAAGAACAATCACAAACACTTATGGGGTGTAAAGGGCCCCAATATTAAAATTTGAGATAGGTTCTCAAAAGACCATGAATTTAAAATTAAAATTAAACTTATCAATACCATATCTTTCTTTCTTCTACGAAGTCTCATTTATAGTTTGTTTAAGCACCCTCGGGGCGACCAGAACATAGGCACCTTAACTACATGCTTGCCATCGCGAGGGGCATATGGACGACGAAAGGTCTCCGTTACACCTGCAAATAACTTTGACCGTGGCCGCCACATCGTCAGCTCTAAAGGCGGTATTAATCCATTTCCATAATCGTTAAGAATTTCGTATCTGCAGGTGGCCGCATACTCCAGTCCTGTAATTCGGCCTATAGATGAAAATCGGCCGAAAAAAGCATATCCGAGAAACAACACTCGGAACCCCGTTAGCCAGCTATATGTAATGTACTTGAGTACAGCTGTTGCCGCCCTGGACGTGGAACGTAGATGTTGTGTTCCGGACGTGGGGAATATCTACCTCAGGGCAAGAGTAGTTGAGTATTGTTAGTATAATAAAACATAGGATTTTACAATACTATTTATAAGCTGATAAATTTTGCCTGTTTCTATTTCCTCTACTAAATGTATTAAAAATTATTACTAATAAATAATAATAGTAAATTGATAAAAATTATCAATCAAGCGTACTCCCGGGTTAATTGTCTGCAATACTTCAATTGTTTGTCAACGGATTTTTACATAATGAGGGGTCATTTTTTTCAGTCTACAGAGCCATTTACATCGGTGGCATCTCAACCGAGGCCTGGCTTATTACTGTGAGTTGCAATCAGTTAGAGAGTCTGAAGACGATTCCTATTAGAGCCCATGATGGCTATGAATCGTTGGGGAGTGGTGTTGGGACGACCGGAATCGTCACAAGGTGGGTGTCTTCCCCTACGGGTGTTGGGATGTCATTTTCAAAATAAAATGCTTAATAAATTTTGTAATAAGCAAAAATTTGATCAAATAAATAATTACAAAAATATATTGAAGATTAAAAAAATAAGGTGACCGCCATTTTAAAATTTTTGAAGGTGAAGTTTACAAAATTTTTTTTTTTGTATAATAAGAAAGTCTTAGATTTGCCATATATAATTAAAGTAGATTTACCCGTTCCTGAGAAATGATTTTTTTGTTGAAAAACAAAGCAGAATAAGACTTGTCGATATGGACTTTTTTGCTCATTTTGGTATCCTAAATCAGGATCTGACGTTTGGGGAATACGTCCCGAAATACTATGTACACACACACACACACACACACACTTGTGTGTGTTTGTGTGTGTGTGTGTGGGTAGGGGAGTCAGTTTATCAGTTAATAATAACACTGGTAAGAATTTAAACCAACTATTTGACAGGTAATTTTCTACATAAACTAAACCAATATTATGTATTGGTAAATACATGGTAAATACTGCACGCAAACAAATCATGTATATTATAGATTAAAAAAAGAAAGAGTAAAGAGTATATGAATGGGAAAAGTGCGGAAAGAGGTGTCGTTATTTGTAGGGAATGGGGAAATTGACTTAGTTGTATGCGTTTCAATAGCAATGACATGGATGGCTATTATTATTCAGTCCATAGACCCAGTTTAATGTAGCCGAGTGGGTGGGTTAGGGGTGTAGGCCTCGCAATCCCTGTTAATCGCTTTAATCAGTGATCTATATCAGACCATAAATATTACACAGCTTGTTGACAAATATCTGACCGGTTAGACCGGATTACAATACACGTAACAACTACCAATACACAAATACTGACTTTAGGATGGATTAGCGTATCGCATCCCACTCCGTGCAATACAACTAGATGAGACATGAAAATATATGCCTAAATTACAAGGTTACTTCTTTTTCATGTTAAACAAATTAAATTTCGTTTTTAAACCTTTTTTTTTTGGTTATTGCTGATGTTTTCTCATTTATCTCATCCACGAAATCCACAATCGTGTTCTAACTTTAAAACAATTTAGCCGCATTATTGAATCAATTCCCGCATAAAACTACAAGAGTGTTTTAATAATTAATAGAAGCGTTTATTAAAGGATACGCTCCACTTATATTAAAAATTTAAATAAATTAAAATATTATAAACATTATGCTTAAAATTATATACGAGTATATAATTTATATTTTGGTTTTCCTGCAGCCTAAAATATGAAATTAAAACAGTGAAGATACTCGTATATATCTGGAAGATATATATGTAGAGTATAGTGAGAGAAAGTTTGGCCTTCTTTTCCCAGAAATAAATTGTGGTTTTTATACTACTCATTTCTATAGCAGTCAAAAAATATGTTTTTTTATGATAGTGCATTTCGTTTGATTTTAGCTGATCTAGACATATTGACGAATAAATGATATTTAGTCAACTGAAGCGAATAATCAAAAATCACTTCACTCTTTCTCAACATAATTGTTACATACGTAGCAAATGTATTTTGAAGACAAAGTGAGTTTTTCTGGTTGTGAGTAATTTTAAACATTACCTGTTTTTTTAAACCCAGAATCAACTGGATAAAAGTCTTAAGAAATTTATTTCTGTTCTTGAGAATGGGCGCACCATTTTCGGTATGGCTAGAGAGTCAGGCCGGCTAAAGAAATCTTTATAGTTTTTAGAATATTGCGAAATAATTATAAAAATTTTATTTAATCTTATTACCTTAAATCTTTAAGTAGTTATGTTGTAGTTATAATCAATAATTCTGTTTCTATAAAAAATGCCTTTTTAGCTTAAATTTCTGCCTTTGTATACCTGTATATTGTGACGTAAAGTTGCACTTTATGTTTTTACTTCTTTATAAGAAGTAAATGAAGTACTGTGATCGCGAAAAATTTCGGTTTTCAGATTTCAACGGTAATATCCATTTTGACCATCCCTGAATCCATTTTGACTAGTTTCGGCGTGACTTCTCTACGTACGTATGTATCTCGCATAACTCGAGATACATACGATTGGCCAAAAAACGATTAGCTGTAAGATGGTGAAATTTTGAATTTAGGACTGTTGTAATATTTAGTTGTAGACCTCCAGTGAAAAAATAACAGAAGTTTTTAATGAAATAAAATTTTATGTACTTTTCATTTTTAAATAATGTGAAAAGTAATTTAATAGACGTACAAGGAAGTCATGTGTTGTCCACATCAGATTTTTTTTAAATTACCAGTATTGTAACAAATAAAGGACAATTAAAATATAATTCATAATTTTTATAATAATAATTATTCATTAGTAAATAATAGGAAAGCGTTTTCCCCTTTGCAGGCATTTGCAGGATACATCTGTGTCTGTCTGGTGTTGAAAGACGTTCCGGTGTTTACCATGTAATGTTATTTCCTGACCATCTTTATTAATAATAATAATAATAACAGTAAAAATTATTATTACTATTATTATTATGTTTCATTCTTGGTCTCATACCCGGAAGGTACCCATCATGAAGGGACTAGCCAAGTCATGATTGGTCTACTAATTGTTTAGAAACTGCCTGACTATTCTGAAAATTTTTAACACTGTGGCTTTCTGGATTGTAGTACGACTGTTTTATAGAATTTTCAGTTTACGTTGGTAGGTTTTAAACTTTCTTGTGGTGATTTCTGTTGCGGATATAACTATTGGTACTACAGTGACTTGATTTTTTTCCAGATTTCCTTTTTTCTTCCTTTAAGCTTATATATTTTGAAATTTTTTCTTCTTCCTATTGCTGTAGGTTGGAGTCGTTAAATGTGAATACTTCTACGAAAGAGTCGTTTTTATTCTTCTTATTTGTTAAAATTATGTCCGGTCTACTGCCAGTAGCAGTTTAGCTGGCAAATAGTATCCTGTCTCTGTTTTTCTTTGCTGTTTCATTGTCTAGATTTGATTCTGGGTTTTATTTATAGTACGGAATTTCTGTTGTGACTAAGCTGCAGTTTGTCGGGATTTGCTGGTGAATAATTATTGTACTTACCATACATCTCGTCTTTCTGTATAGTGTGTGTGTGTGTGCCTGCCAGTAGTTTACATTCTCCGGTTATATGGTCTACTGTTTCGATGGCTATGTGAAATTTCCTGCATTTGTCGGTCTGTATTATGGAGTCCTTCAGAATTTTCTTCTGGTAACTTTTTGTGGAGGTGGATTGGTCCTAAATTGCTAGTAGAAATCCTTCAGTTTCAGGAAAGTGTTTTCCCTTTTGCAGCCATTTGTTGAGTAGATCTGTGTCTGTGTGTGTTTGTTGGCTGATGTTCTTATATTTACGAAGTGATGCCTTTTCTGACCATTTCTGTAGTTTTTCTGCTTGGGTGGCTGGTCTAGTATTTCCCTATTTTCGTCTTATGGATTGGCCAGACTAAGTGAGGTGAGATCATCTGCTTGGGCTATTGCTTTTAATTTTATTAAAAATATATTTCCTCTTTCGCAATGCAGCATTTTACTAATACCGAATTCAATCTTAATATCTGTAGTTATTTTTTGTGTGCGGAAGATCTCTCATTTGTTTTGGTGAGGCTGCATGAGTTTTTTATCGTCCATGTATAGGAAATGATGTGTTTTGACATCATTACACTGTCTACTCTTGAAAACGTAATTATTATTATTATTTTATTATCATCATCATTATCGTCATGGTCGTCGTCGACATCATTATCATTATTATCATCATCATTATTAATATTATTATTACTACTAAAATTTTGAATTATTTATTAAATTTATTTTATTATTATAACTACATTATCTTTATTATGGTACCTGTGGATAACTTGGCTTCTAACTTACATGCAATTACAGTATAAAATAAATAAAATATGTATAAAACAAATTAAAAATTATGAGAAGTAATCGTATACAGTTACATTAATTAAAATTAATAAAAATGAATAAATGATAATTGCAAGATTACTTGGAAGTAAAAAATTGCTCAAACATGTATTTTATTCATTTTCTGTCAATTTCTTTCAGATTACTATCTCGCTTCTTACATTTAATTTTACATAAAATCTCTATAATAAAATACGTTTCATCACTTCTAAAAACGTTATTTATTAAATTAATAATATTACTTTAATGGTTCAATTACAGAATTTTTACAAACTAAAACAGTCCCTTTTACCACTTTCACTTTTTTTGCCTTCAACCACTCAGGTAAATTAAAAGCGATACTATATCGTTCTACCTACCAGCTCTCCCTTATGCATGAAACCTTTCCATTGCAAAGAACACTTAAAATGAATTTGTTTTTAATAATCTTGCTTCCTGCGTTTATATATATATGAAATATTATTATTTTTTACATAGATATGATGAATGATGATAAACAAGTTATATAGGATTGAACTAAAGTAGAAAGCAATGAACGACCAATTTTTTCCCTTGACCAATTTTCTTTAAATTCCAAAAAATTATTTTAAAAATGATAAGGAAAGAGAACTCTGAATTCTATTTGTACATATAACTTATTAGAATTCAGAATCTTTTATTTTTATTTTTTTTCTTAATAAATAAACTCACTACAGAAGCTATAGAGAGACTTGTGTGGGTGAACATGAAAATGAAATTTTGTGGCTTATGAAAAATGCCAAGCCTGACACGGTTTTGAACCCGGATGAAAGGCTGAGACCCTATCTCCCCACGAGGAGATCGTCCGAACTTTATTTCTTATCAAATTCCATTTGTGTTTTTATTTTTAGTTTATCCAGAAAATTTTACACCAAATATAAATAAATAAATATATATAATTTTATGTTGTTCACTGTTCATGTTCAAGATATCAAGATAATACCTAAATGTGTGAATAATCTGTGTTTAAAAGGTAGAACAGCTTAATGTTATGATACACACACACACACGCACACACACATACATATGTGATTGATTTAGCAAGGTATTGAAAAAATATAACAATAAAGCAGAAAACAAGGGGGCTGAAAATTTCAGTAAATAAAAGAGAAAAAGGGCAGTCCCTATTGATATTGGTATATGTATATCAATATAGTGTATGATCGCATTTCTATATTTCATCATTACAATGAACAGGTATTACCGGATTATTATGTTTTCACCTTATTGGAAAAAAAATAAAAATTATATTTAACATTTGAGAGTTTTTATTTTCATAACATTAAATATTCTAGGTTTGAATGAAATTTAAGCGAATCCAAAATCTTCCACGTGAATGGCTGAGGCTTCATTATTCCATAATAAAGATTATTTGTTTTATAGAAATATTTGTTTTTAAGAATATATATCTGTTTTAAGAAATTTTACTTATTTTTTAGCAGAAAGAAAAAACTTATTAGATTATGATTATTAGATACGAGTATTAGATTAGATTATGTTTCATATATTAAGAGAGGCGTAAGCCGGCGATCCTATCAAACCTGTCTCAGCACGTTAATTTTTACAAAATAATTTTTTTTTAAATAATAAAAAAAATAGTTCCTGGAATAAACTTTAGCACATAGTCTATATTCAAAACTAGTTTTAAGAAAGGTAAACTTAATATAAATCTAAATTAACTATGTAAAATATCAAATCGTTTAATATTTAAATATATTTATACTGCATGAATGAAAATTCAGGCTGAATATAGAAAAAAGATTATTTAAGAAACAAAAGTTCAACTTTAAAACGTTCAACAAATTTAATAATATTTTCTTTCCTTCACGAAATAAAATTTCATCGGATTTAAATGATTAAATGCTTCAGTTTTTAACATTATTAAGATGAAAGTTTTATTTAAAAAAACACAGGATATTATTTTAACGATAAAAGACTGAAATTTCAATAATAATTTATAAAATTAAGATTTAAATGATAATGCGCCCGCATGTAACAAATATTATATAAAATTTTCTTCCACTACATATATATATATATATGTACATTTGCAAGAGAAATATTGCACTTTGACCTTTCATGTTGTCATATATATATAATATAGAAATATTTCGCGATTTTATGTGGTATAATATATCTGGAATATATAGTACTTGATCCAATTTTCCAGTACTCGTAGATCATATTTCAGAATAAACACACACAAACACACGCGCGCGCGCCAAGTATTACACAACTTTTTTCATAGAATAAGGAAAATTACATTTTTCAGACGCATAGCCACTAGCAGTCTTTTAATATCACATACGCACATAAAAACACCACATCCGCACAAGTAAAAAAATGCTGTTTTTATACTATCCAAGTTACATTTATATTATCCAGTAATTCTAAGATATTTTAGAGTTTATTGCTAAAGTTCAAATATGCTATCGTGAGTTTTTACGCGGCGGCATCCGCAAAAAAAATCAATACTGGTATGAATGACCATTTTATATATATATACACACACACACACACACACACACCCACACACACACAAACACACAGAGAGAGAGAGAGAGAGAGAGACAGTGATTATCGAAGAATGTAACAAACTTTCAGGACATGTTCTCCTCGTGAAAATAAAAAAAGAAACTTCATCATGTAAACATAGATTTGGAAACACTTTGTTAGGGAGTGTGTGGCGGCGAAAAATTTCGTCTTGATTTTGTTCACAATCAGTAAAATTAAGCCAGACTCTAATTCTCGAGGCCGAAGTTAAAGAATATGCTTACAGATTTTATATGAAAATTGGCATGAAAAATTTAAAAAAATTTACACGCCCCAAATTTATTTTTAATAATTTTTGAGAAATCTAGGGTAAAAAATATTAGGGTAGAAAAATACATTACTTTATGTTTTGCGTAAAATAACCTTCCTAAATAGATAATAAACACGTAAATTTTTTAAACAGAACTTCAAGAATTTGATTCTGTATAAAAATATGCTTGATCTGAATAAAATCCATAAAAAGGTAAGAATTTCGAAGTTTATTAATAAAAACAATTTGGTACACTTTAACTACGTTTTAAATAAAACAATAATGAAAATTTTGTTTTTAATATTTAAACCAAAGTTAATTCGTCTAAAACCTTTTGCCCCGCACGTTTCTTATTCATGATAGATTCCATTTCTTGGAATATTTTTACAAATTTTACAATGTAAGAGTATGCAATATTTTTATTTGGATGCCGTTCATGAAAGCAGTTTAAATACAGTTCTTCTAGCACATTTATTTTGTACTCCGCATGTAAAAAATAGTTCAGTCCTTTCTTCTATATTATATTTCATTTTAGCGAGATAAGTTTACTGAAGACAAAAAATAAAATGCCAAATTGTAGAACAATAACACAAACCAAATGCCGATTATAACTAAAGAACACAACAACTTAAATAAACATGATGATGAAACAAGTACAATAAATACTTTTTACCACTAATTACGTACAATATGAACGAAAATAATTTGCAAAAACTTATCATAGAAACTACGATCTGGACTAGCAGAAAATTATAACCAGTTACAACAAGGTAGTTAATTTTTAACATGCTGCCAGCAAAGAAGTAGGTAACTTATTTTTTTTTTTTTTTTTTATTTATTTAATAGATGTTACAATTCTGTATTTACTGGTACGTTTTTACAATGCTGGAGAAAGCTAAAACCCATATTTTTAACACGAACGAACGATTTCAGACCTCATGCTTTGGGTCAGTAACAGTGTATCCCAACATAACCTAAAAAAAAACCACATTTTTAATCATAACTTCAATACCAGTGAACCAATTTTTATTTTATTTGAGCCAAATCACTTGTCATTCAAAGGGCTTTTCAATGTCACAAGCTGCATCGTCTCATTAAAAAAAAAAAATAAGTTTTCAACCACTGATATTTAGAAAATATTTAAGGGCGAAATTTTTTTGTCGGTAATATAAAAAAATAATTTCCTAGTTTTAATCCACAGATTATGATTATTTCAAATGGTTTAAGAAGTAATATCACGTTATTTTATAGTTATCTTTGTTAGACTGAAATTTAAAAAAATTATTACCGCAAATGGTTTTTCGTACCTATCGATCAAAGGGGTGGGCGGATTTTAATTTTCTTCTCACCAAAATTCGTTATTTTTCAAATTGTCAATTAATATAATTAAATGTTACCATAGACATTTAAGATTTTTGAGTTGGGGTAGATGTATCGGTGAGGGTGGGTTCCACCCCTTTGAAAATAATTTTAAGAAGGTTCCTCCCTAGAATAGTATACATGGCTGCAAACAGAAATATGATGGTACTGATAGCTGTTGAATAATAAATGTGGTAACTTGTCAAATGATCAACCAGTACAATACTCGTTTGTATATAAATATACAAAGGAGATTTAATCAAACTGATATTCTTGGAAATTAAGTTAAGGAATGAATTTGATGGTTTGTCTTTGAATAGTAGTCTTTGTCTTTGATGCCTTTGTCTTTGATGCAGTCTTTGAATTTAAAAATGAAAAAAAAACAACAGATCTCTAAACTAAAGCCCAGTGATTTTTTTTTTTTAAATTAACGGAAAACATAAAAATCTAATATCGCAAAAAACATATATTTTTTTATTTTTGACGTAGAATTATAAATAATTTAAAAAACTAAGAAATATTAAAAATTTCTTCTTCATCTCTTAAAATAATTGTTTTTTTTTATTATAATCTTTTTTTTTTTAAATATATATAAATGAAAGAAAAGTTAATCCGGCAAAATTACCTTTACGACTAGAAGAAGAGACTTCCCTTCACTCTACTTGGATAACGTTGAAATTCTTTGTACAAATAGTGTGAAATATCTTGGCTTATTCCTATTATAGATCGACATATGACGTGAAAAGGTAGGATTGAAAAAAATGAAATAGAGTCACCAGATATTAAAGCGTATGTATGTACTGGCTAATGGACAGGGTTGACCAAACCCACAGAGTTGGTTTAGTGATTAACTCGTGATTGAAAATCTGCTGATTTTAAAGTTGAGAGTTTTAAAGTTTAAATGCTTGTGAAGACAGTTACTTTTGTACGGATTTCAATACTTGATCGTGAATACCGGCGTTCTTTGGTGAATGGTTTCAATTAACCAAAAACCTCAGGAATCAGGAACGGTCGACCTGAGACTGTACAAGACTACACTTCATTCACATTCATACATATCATTGTCATTCATACTTTGAAGTAATACCTTACGGTTGTTCCGAAGGCTAAACAGAAAAAGAAATAAGAGTAGGTAGGGATTCTCAGTAATTTCTCTAACAAGGTCGTTCTTGAAACCGACATGAATATATGGGATTCAGCTCTTGGGAAACATCTATTGAGAGGAATAGTAAACAGATCCATGGTCACAGAACAAGATATTGAGGAAAGTGACTCAACCACACTGGTTCGTCAGGAATACTAAAATTCGGGAATACCTGGGGATCCCGTATGTTCAGGATGAGATTGACCATTTCAGTTCTAAATGGAACAACCATAGGGTATTACTTCAGAGGATGAATTAGTATAATATGTATGAATGTAAATGAAGTGTAGTTTTGAACAATCTCAGGCCGACCATTTCTGAGATGTGTGGTTAATTGAAAATCAACCACCAAAGAACACCGGTATCCACGATCTAGTATTCAAAGTTTTGAACGTGCTAGACAACGGAGATCACATTAGACGATCGATAAGTGTTCATGTGCTGTACCTTAGTGATGGTCCATTGTTTCTACCTATTTTCTATTCCTATTTTGATACTATTACTGTTTGTCGTACTTACTTTGCATTTACTTATATTCCCTTACTTTTCCAGCTTTTTATTTATGTTTGTGTTTAATTTATCATTCGATCATTTATCTACCTGTGTTCATATGTGTATGAGGATCTACTATTTGATAAGAAAGTATCGCGTGCAAACAAAATGTGTGGTCTAGAGATTGGTCGAGTGGTGATAATCACCCTAGAATATAATGGAGATAGTTCTCTCGACATAATGATTGTTTATCTTAGTTTACTATAAGTATGTTTTCACTAACTTTAACTATAAGCATGAAATTTTCTGCTATAATAATAATAATCTTTTACTATTTGTTCTCAAGGTAGTGGGGAGGAGGAATCATCATTGTCATTGTATGACCCTCTCTATACGATATTTTTAACATATTATACTACTGGATATGTCAAGAGAGACCAATTAAAATTTTTTTTTCTACGACAAAAAGAATTAGATATACAGTAAATTAATTTTTAGTAAACAAAAAATTAATTAATTATATTAAAACTAAAAACAATCTAAATATTTATTTTAATTGAATATATACTTTATTAAATAAACTAAAAATATAATATTTATAAATCCTTAATATGTACAACAGTACACTGAAATAAATTCCATGAAATTAGAGTCAGAATAACAAATAATATATATATATGCTCTTGCATAAGATAAAATTAAATTAAATATTTAAATATATAGCTATGGAATATCCTGCATTATAAAAAAAAAGTACTTTAACTACTTGAAAAGTTTGCATAACAGTAAAACGGTAATGCTTTATCGTAGAAAAGCTCAGTTGTGAGCTTTAAAATATACACGCTTTTTTTTACAGTATATATTATATGTATTTGATTAATAATATCCTAATATTATATTACTGCAGATGATTCATTTGTAATAAGACGTTCATATGGGATATTAAATTAATCTAGTAAGGGAACCTATTCCTTAAATTATTATTTATAATACATTTTTTTTTTACTATATTAAAAACAATACACTGTAAATACGAATATTTCTATGAATTTGTAATCTAACTTTAATCTAAATATAATTTTAAAAGCAAAAACGTGTCTGTTTAGATTTTATTCAAGTATATATTTTTATACATAAGTGTAGTCATTAAATTTTTTTTTTACAGGTGCAAGATTATTAAAATTAAAATTATATTCAAAATTATAACTGAACAAAGGATACAGTTTCTACAACTTCAACTGATATTTTATTAAATTTAACTATTTTAATACCACAGAATTTCATTTTAAAACAAGACAGCGTTTACATTAATAACTAACGCACTACGTTTTTATTCAATATTTCCCCAGAAAGAAACATACGTGTCAAAATAAATCAAGAAACTACAAAAAAAAAACAAACCATAACAAACGCAATAAAAAAAAAAGTAATTTAAAATCTTAGAAACACTTATTTATAAATAAGTTATGGGAACTTTAAATAAGCGACTCACTATTCTGTTACACGAATTTTATCCCAATATTTGGGCAACAGATTAGTTAGGAAATTTCCTTTAATATAATAATAATTATTCTAATAGTTCATTTTTCTATAATTTTGGCAAGCTAACGTTACCACACAAATTCCTTTTAGTTTTATTAGCTGTTATTTCACCATTGCTATAATTTTCACCATTTCCTCCGTAATATGACGAATTAATTTTATTAAGGATTAGAATTAAAATAGCTTGAACTTATATCAGGTATTCTTTTAAGTCATACCATTATCGTTAATGAATAATAAAATAGGTTTAATTTTAACAGTATAACGAGTTTATATATTTCACAGATATTACTTCTTTGTTTAGTAAATCCCAAGGAAATTCACCGAAAAAGGAAAGAAGAGAAAAAGATAATTTTTTAAAACTTTACTCTCATACAGGTTAATTTTTCCCAATCATTCTAATCAAATTCTATAAAAAATAATAAATATTCATAAAACTTATTATCAATTAAACATATGTTTAACGAATAAGTTATGAATTTTAGATTTTCGTAAATTTGTTTACTATTTGAAAATTTTAATTGTATTTTTTTCAAATAGATATACAGTACTTACATTTCAATTTTAAGTAAATAAAAAATTTATTTAATTGTACTTAAATTAAAATACCCTAAATATTTAGTTTATTTTAATTTACTTACAATTATGTTGTTCAATTTTTCTTAATAATTAATTCAGTGATCATGGAAATTTTTAATTACAGATGGATGATGGGAGTGGTAACGTCTCGGCCTTTCATCCGGAGGTCCCGGGTTCGAATTCCGGTCAGGCACGGCATCTTCACACACGCTACAAATTATTCATCGTATACTCTGAAGCATGCCTAACGGTGAACCCGGATGTTTAAAAAAAAAGAAAAAGAAAAAAAAAATACAGATGTATGAGTTTCATAAAATATAAATTCAAAACAGTATTATAGTAAATTTCTAGTGAGATGAAGTTATGGTATAAGATAATAATTTAACTGATTGATTAAACACACACTAATATATAGAGCAGTACAAAGTTACAACTTACTACAGTATTTCTTTTCTAAATCATCGTATCACAGAGATAAGACGGTTGGCCAGTTAAGATTGTTTGATATGTAGTTAAGCTGAACATTACTAAAAATAGAAATCATAATATTGAAAATTTTCACAAACATAAAAATATTATTGGTTGATAAATTAGTGTACTCCTATATAAAATAATAAAGATAAGCTTTTTTTGTCAATATTTCAGTACAAGTATTAAATAAATTCAGTAAACATCAGCGATTTTAGTTACAAATATTAAATTTTGTTTCGAAGAATCAATCGGAATTTTAAAATAGAATGTTCTTTTCTAAAAAAAGAAAAAAATTAGTAATAATTATTTATTTGTCAAGTAATGACAGTTTTACCAGACTATAATTACCGACAATCATGTAAGATAGGACTTTTACAGTGTGTGAAATATGTAAAATCTGAACAGGATTTGAATTCTGAACCTTCTAGATGAAAACCGGAAAAGCCATCACACAGTTAAACATAGAAATCCACTTTTCTGATAATAAAATTTTAAAAAAAATGACAAAACAATCACTTACGGAAAAAGATTAAATATTTGTAATAATCAAAAGACAACAAAATTAATAATATAATCCTAAACCGCATGATATCTTCAAGAGCTTACAGACAGACACATTCAATTTAAATGAAATGTTATTATGAAATTTCAGTTCACTGAATCATGAAATTAGTTGCAGTCTGTACGTCAAATTCGCCAAAGAAAATTACACTGTTGAGTGCTCAATAAATATAAGAAATGGTATATAAAAACCATTGAAAAATTTATGAATCCCATTTTTTTTAAATTTTTGACATTAAATAAAAAAATAGTGGAACAATTTTGGACTCTTCAAGAGTTAAATATATATAAAATCTCCAAATACCCGTATAATAAAACATTTCGAAAACATTTCATGAAAAAAAATATTTATGAAGCCATCATTGGATTCTTCTATTTTTTCAAGAAGAGAAATTTTAAATAAAAAAAAAAATAAAAAAAAAACAAAAATCACTTATTTACTGACACGCAAAAACTGATATATCGAACTGTATAACTGTATATCGAACTCGTAATATAAGCAACAAGAAATTACTCAATTTAGAAAATAGATCTTGAATAAGTCATTTACTGCGATTATGAGATTTAATTTTCCCATTTCGAAATTTAAAAAAATGCGTGTAATATACTCATTAAAACGTTATTGAAGGTAATGCAGTTGTAATTTATTCGGTTTCAAATTACTCCAATTTTATTAAAAAGTATGATCAGCGTGAAGTTTTATATAACATATTACCTGATTGTAATAAAAATTACAGCCATTTTCAAAGGAAATAAAATATTATGATAATAATTAAAAAATGTAAATTGTTTTAACGTAATTATTTGACCCGCCACGCGGTTTTTTTCTGATGCACGGCTTACATACACAACTTAATTTAAAATATTTATCATTTTATTTAAATATAATATTTTTTGTTTATTTAATGCAATGATTCTAAACTAAAGCGCATACCTACTTCATTCGCGCGGGTGTGGCAGTTGTAGCGGCCACTTTATAAACTTTTTTTACACTTTAAATATTATTCATTTATTTAATTCTACTTGTCACCAGTGACTTCACAACATACCAGACGACTACATCAGCTGTACGTCAGTGGTACACTAGCGCTCCTTGTGGTGAGATGGGGTACTAATGACACAGCATATCCACTTAGCCATTAGTTTATTTAGAGAAATTTTTGTGTGAAGGTGCAACTTTGCAAAACTTTTTTTGGGAAATATTATTTTTTAATGGTTAACAAATTTGCTTAAGAAGAATAAGACCTTAATTATGCGAAATATCGAGATACTGACGGTTACCTTGCTCTACGGTTTACCCCCTTCACCTGTTAAGCTGAAAATTTGTTGGCATGAATGCTCCATATATAGAAGTAATCTGACCAAGTTTGGTCAAAATCGGTCGAGTAGTTTTAGAGATATAAGATGATTTAGGGTGCGATACGTAACACCGAACACACACAAGTACATACGAATATCCGGAAAAATTCCTTCCGGTTTTTTGGGTTCCTTAGGTGTCAAAACGTAAAGATCCGGAGAAAACCGCATATGCCCAAATTGGACCGATTTCAATACTTTCCCTTCTACAGCTGTAGCTTTGTTATAGCGCTAGACGGGAAAGTAAAAATATAATAATAATAATTCTAAAGTAAATTAATACTTCAAAAAAGTTAGTTAAGTATCAGACACTTTTTTTTAAAATTGGAAGTTCCGATTACCAACAATTTAAAAAATATATATCCGAGTGCTTTCGGAGCCATACTACATCATCAGGGATTTCCCATAAGATTTTAATTCAAATTAAAATGTTAATCATATTTATATTAAAATTGTTACGTTCATAATAGTCGGTCGTCAAAAAATAAAATTAAGTCGTAAAATAAAATAATAGTCGTAAAAATCTTACGGACAGACATTACAGTCTTATTGACGTACAAATTAATTTTGTTTCTTGACGACCGACTATTTTGAACGTAACAATTTTCAATTTAAATACGATTACACATTTGAATTTGAATTAACATCTTATGGAAAATCCCTGATAATGGAGTCATGGCTCCTTTTCGGAGTAACAGCTCGAAAGAACTCGGATACATATATTTAAAATTGTTAGTAAGTCGAAATTTATATTAAATTATATTAATACCAATGGTGCAAAATGCTTAGTAAATTTAACTTTTTGTGAAATTAATTTGTCATCACATTTAAGTTATATAAATTTATTTTTTACTTTACTCATTAGGGAAAAATTACGTAATTTCCTTAAGCAACGCCCAATTTGAAAATATTACATGAAATGCACTAAAAAAAAAAATTAATAATAATGTTTGTTAAAATGACGTTGAAACAATTATGGCCGTCAAAGAATAGAAATTGAAAAAAATAAATAAAAAAAAAAAGAAACAGGAAAATTTAAAAATAAATATTTGAATGTGTAAATATAACAAAATGAAGAAATGATTAAAATAAAATGAAGAAAGGTAACAAATATTTGAAAAAATAACGGGATCATTTAGAACAGGAAAATTAAACTTTTACGGAAGAAAAATAGAATCTTTAATTTTCTTTCTGAATTAAAAAAATAAAAATAACTAGCTTTAAGAAATTAAAAATCTAAAGAAATTAATCATCAAAATAGAGGAAATTTTGAATCGAGATTCTTTTAGAAATGCGATAAAAAATGCCAATAGTTTTTTGTTTGCAAAACCAAGAACAAAAACAGAAAATTAATTTTCCAAATAGAGGACGGAGAAGTTAACCAACGAATGAAAGAGTTCTGGCAGAAAAAAAATACAAAGTAAAATTGACTTTCTAATGGGATCCATCGAAGGTTCAAACGAAAAATATTTTAATACAAATGCAATCCATTCAATTTTAACATCAAAAAAAAATTTGTAAAATAAAAATAGTTAAAACAGTTATTTTAATGTTATATTTTTAAACCTGAGAGTGATATTAACGCTTATATATTCAAATGTTAACCACTAATGAATTGATTGCTGAATAATAACTCATTTAGTCATAGATATAGACTAAGTTAAAATACATATATATGCTTCACAAATTCTATTATTATACTACTACACATACGAGTATAACAGTCGGATTTTTGGTTTGTATTATAACAGAAAATTTTCAGCAGAAGCATTCATTTCGAATAATCGCATTACATTGTTGCCGATTATCGTAAAAATATAATTTTAAAAGTCAATGACTTATCTTTATTTGTTCAGGTAAAAATAAAAATGTAACATGAAATAAGTTCAAGTCATATGAAATATTTATAACAACCTATTTGAAAATTTCTTAATAACATTCGTATTAATGCATTTTATATTATCGTAAAATATTTTACTATTTAAAAATTTTAATATTTTTTTACATCCTTGTACGAAATAAAATAAATAATGTAATCACGAAAATTTCGGTTTTCAGATTTCAGCGGAAATATCCCTTTTGACCATCTCTGAATCCATTTTAACTAGTTTCGGCGTGAAGTCTGTACCTATGTATCTCGCATAACTCAAAAAACCATTATCCGCAGAATGTTGAAATTTTGTATTTAGGACTGTTGTAACATCTAGTTGTGCACTTCCTTTTTTGATTGCAATCGAGTAGGCCAAAACTTTGCATACAGTCAGACCTCTAAATAAAGCGGAGTTTCAACTTTGATACATTTGGATCTTGGACTTATTCTTAACTGCAGTAATAAGCTCTCATTTAGAGATTTTTAATGATATATCATAAGTAGTACTTAATTTTCATTGATTCCAGAGTTATAGTCAAATAAAGTTTTAAATAATGAAATATCTGGATCTTACAATGGGAAGGCACATCGGTTTGAATCCAACTTCATATACATATATATATATTTTTTTTAACTTTTTTCTATTTTAATATATTGATTTATTAATAATTATTAACCGCTGATCGTAAAAAAAAAATGATAAATAATAATTTAATAATAGCAATATCAAAAAAAAAAAATCAGAAGTTATTAGTGAAATAAAATTTTAAATAATTTTCATTTTATTTTAAACATTTTTACAATTAGAGATTAATGATTATTAATAAATCAATATTTTAAATTTAAAAAAAAAAAAGGTAAAATAAAATATATTTGTATAAAGCCGGATTCGATCCGATGTGTGCGCATGGTTACCGGTTCATACACGTTTACACCAGATATCTAGTTGAGCGACGTGAAACTTAATATATAAACTGATATAAAATGCTAAGGAAATTTTTAGGGCTATTTTCTGTGCAACAGTCCACTTTATTAAAAATTGGAGGATCATACCTCTCTTTCAAATGAAATCAGTTTAAATCAAGTGAGTAAAAAATTTGTATTTTTATTTTATAGGCGAACAAGGAAGTTATAAGGTGTCATTATCAAATTTTTTTCAAATAGATGTAGAGTAATATGTCAATTTTTAATAAAAAAAATTTTATTAATTGTACTTAAACTAAAATAACCTAAATATTTAGTTTATTTTAATTAACTTAAAGTTACGTTGTTCAATTGTCCTTAATAACTAATTTTGTTATTATCATGGAAATTTTTTTTAATTACAAATGTATGAGAGTTTCATAAAATATAAATTCAAAATTATATTGTATTAATTTTGATAGTGATGAAGTCTTTGTTTTAGTTTTGTTATAATGATATCAAGAAATAAGCGAAATAAATTGTAATTAATTGATTAACCTTTTCAGGACTAACATACTGTAAATCGCAGTTCATTTTTCAACTAGGTTATTTTATTAAAGTTACACATTTTTACGTAGTAATTTTCTTACGATTATCTTTTCACTTACCAATCCCTGGAAATGAATATTATTTTAATTTATTTAAAATTTAATTTTTAAACAAATGTTATAACATAATTTTTATTAAAACATAATCAAAATTAAGTCTTCCACTGAACAAAACTAAGAACTCTTCAGTTACTATATTTTGAAAAGGATAAAACACATTTGAGAAAATTGTTTTCAATCTATTTAATAATTATTGAATTTTGAAAAGACGGAACCCTAGTGGATGATCTTTATTACTAGCAAAATGAAGCGTACTAAGAAGGTTTAAATATCTGTCTCTAGACATCGTTTCTGAAAATACTCTGGAATGTAAGAGTACTGTGGAATGTAGTGTTGATTACTACTATTTTATAGAATTTTTTTTATTTCTTGGCATAAGCATGGTCAAACTCAAAACTGCATACAGTTTTTCTATGTCAGTTGATTTCCATTGATGTAAATTTGAATGAGCAGGATCAAACCGATCCTGTACAAACCGTACAGAAGCTTGGGTGTTTCATGTGTTTGTTTCATTCGTTATATGTTCAATATATTCAGGGGTTATTAGAGCTTTAACAAGAAGAAATAAATCCTGAACAGGAATGCGACAAATCAGGTATGTTTACTAAAGAGTTCAATGAAACAATCAGAACCTAGTTTTAGAACGCTGGTAACATGAGTTTAATCTCTATATTTACAGCTGTTACTGTTAGTTACAACCTATTGATAGTGTAAAAAACTCATTTTAAAGCCAAAAAAGTGCAGCATATGTTCATGAAAGAATTATATTAGTCGCGTCAACACGATGATAATACTCAAATAATAAAATTCTAAAACGAGTTTTAAAAACGACCTTAGTCTGTGCGGACAGTTTACTTTCTACAGTCGCGTAAGCGCGACGCCAGTCCTGAGAAGAGAATATATACCCGAGAATATATACTAATATGTAACTCAATACAAAGTTACAACATACTATAGTACATCTTTTTTAATCACCCTATCACAAATATAAGAAAGTTGGCTGGTTAAAGATTGTCTGATTTGTAGTTAACCTGAATTATTACAAAAAAATAGAGATCATTGTATTGAAAAGTTTTATTAACACAAAAATATTATCGGTAGAGATATTACTCATACAGAAAATAAGAGCATTCATTTGCCAATATATCAGTGCAAGCATTAAATAAAAAAACAACATGAGCGATTTTATTTATAATTATTAAATTTTTGTTCCAAAAAATTCTATCAAGAAATATATATTATCTATGTACAGTAATTTCTACCTAAAATATATATATGAAGACACACTAACTTAAAAAATAAATAAGAAAATTACAGTATAATAATAATAATAATAATGTAAATAAAATTAGTAAAATAAAGGATGACTTTTGTTTTTTCCACGAAAACTAAAACACAGTGTAGCCTAATTGATAGTGTATATACTTTTTATCTTTAAAAAATTTTAAACATAATTTTAAATAACATTAACGTTGAAATAATGTTACGTGTACTTCTTCTTCTTAATCTTGTTGAGACTTATTGAGCATAAAGCTTTCACTGCTCCTGTCCACCTGACACTGCTGGTCGCCTCCTGTTTAACCACCTCCCAGATCCTACCTCTCTTCCCCAACTACTACACCAAAGTCATTCTCCAAGTATTCCTCCTCAGCCTACCAATTCTTCTTCTACCAGAAGGAGTCCATTCTAGAAGGGCTTCTCTAGCTACCTCATCAGCCTCCTTCTGAAGAGTGTGGCCTACTCAATGCTATTTCCTTCTTTTGATTTGTAGTTGCTTAGATCTAAGTCACAACTCTTCATTTGTTTTGAAGTCAGGCCAGCTCATTCCCAATAATCTCCTCAAGCACTTATTGACACATACATGAAGCTTTGCCTTGATCATTCTACTCAGCTTCCAGGATTTCACTCCCAAAAAACGACACACTCTTGATATCCGAGTTGAAAATCCTTATCTATCTCCTTTTATAAAAGTTATTTTATCGTCACATCTTACAAAACATACTGAATTTCTTTTCTTCTTCTTATATCATCCTCGGTAATACATATGTCCTTATACATATATATATATATATGTGTGTGTGTGTTTGTGTGTTGTGTGTGTGTGTGTGTGTGTGTGTGTGTGTGTGTGTGTGTGTGTGTGTGTGTGTGTGTGTGTGTGTAATATTACCTTCATAAAGTTTGAAAGGTCTCGGGAAATTAAAAATACTATAGACTTGAGGGAAATTAGATTACAAAACAAAACCTGCAAATTATTAAATTGATTTCTTCTGATGACCGATTTACGTACAATTTGATGCGCTGATTTAAAGAGCATTGTTTAAATAGTTCTTAAAAGCAACTTTATCCACAAGGAACCGTATAGCGAGAATAATCGAATACCAAGGGAAGTTAGTTATAACAAATAATGATTAGCAAAATTCTTAGCGATTTACGATTTAGATTGAGTGCTAAGAAGTCGTTAGAATTATAATTATCTTTAAAAATATTAGTGCTTTTTCTCAGTCGCTTATTTTTACTCCATTCTTTTTCTTAATGAATTTGTTCACCACAGAAGCTTATACGTGGGAATATGGAACAGAAATTTTTTAATGTGTTAAAAATGACATGCTTGACCGAGATTTCAACTCGGGGCCACCGAATGAAAAGCCAAGACGCTACCACACTTCCACGGAGATTGACGGATCGGCGAATTACTAGATAAACAAAAATATACATTATTGTAATAGACCAAGCATTACCGAAACGATCTTGATTATTAAGAAGATTAAGAAAAAATTTATATCTAAATCTATGTTATTTTAAATTTTATAGAAGTATTTTATGGATGTTATATAGCTAGGAGATTGTACTCGTATACGATAAAAACCAGAATAAAAACATACATTTTTTAAATTAAACAAAAGAAGTGGAGTTTAAGTTTCCTATTATTTAAATGAGTTCATAATGCAGTAATGAAGAAATAAAAGTAACTAATAAATAAAAAAAAAAACAGTTGATTGATATTTAATTGCTTCATAAAATCGTTAAAAATTCAATTGTAAAGATAAAATTAATGTTATAAAATAACTTGCTTATGTTAAAAAGATAATTATTTTTTTTTACGATGTATTTAATGAAATTAATTTATCATAGAAGCTTTTGAATACGGAAATAAAATTTTGTAGAGCATAAATAATATCGTTCCTAACCGTGATTCGAACCCAGGAACCTCGGATGAAAGGACGAGACATAGCCATTGAGATAGATCTAAATAAGAAATATTTATTAAAATAAGTTTACAGGATAAATAATTCAATATTTCATGTATACTGTCATACTACATGAGATAACAAAAAGAAATTATAAAAAAAAAAGAGTTTTTGTGTAATTAGAACATACAAAATATTTTTAAGTGGTAAATTCGCCAAATCAGCTGATTTTGAAGTCGAACGTTCCAGCGTTTATGTCCTAGAAAAGACAGTTACTTTTATACGGATTTGAATACTAGATCGTGAATACCGGTCTTCATTGGTGGTTGGGGTTCAATTAACCACACATCTCAGGTATGGCCAAACTGAGACTGTACAAGACTGTACTTCATTTATACGCATACATTCCTCATTCATTCTCTTAAGTAATACCAGAACGATAATTCCTGGAGGCTAAAAAGGAAAAAAATCAGCTATAGACTACAATTTATATCTTTTAAAAAAATATTTAAAATTTATTTTATGTAATGAAAATAAAAAAAAAAAGAAATACATTGTGAAACAATATTAATACTCTTATATAATAAAAACAAAACATTTATTTATAAGAAAAATATTTTATAATAAACCAAAAGATATGAAGGTTGTCGGAAAATAAATGATCTGATTTAAGACTATACGTTTCTTATATGCCTTTAGCTAGCTTACTGACAACAAACGGGTATATTAAAAATAATGTAGATAATAAGTAGATTTTTTTTTAGTTTATATACAGAAATGTTTGAAAATATGTTTTGATGTACAGCGTAAGTATTTCTCTTACAGTGAATCATTAAAATTTCTTTTATATAAAATAAGCTCTACATGTTTTGTTTTTCAGGAAAGCAAGGACATATATACATTTCTTTTATTATTATTTTAATGGAAAAGAAAAATCAACATTTTTAAATTTACCTGATATTTTTGATAGTCTTTACATTAAGAAACAAACAAAAAATGTTACTGTATAGACTACATAAAAAGAATGCAACATAGAATAATAAAAAGTTGTATAAAATTAGTTAAAAGTAACTTTAATTCTGTAATTAATCCTTTATTTTGCTAAAGCTTTTATTTATAACATTAATAAAAATTAGTACTATTACACAAAGGAAAAGAAAGTTTTTGTTTATTCAGTATAAACAAAAACTACTCGTCAATCGCAGAAAAAGTTTTACCAATATTTCTTGGCAAAACTGAGAAGGTTTTTAGATACATTTCACCATGAAAAATGTATAAAAAGAATATAGCCGTGAAGATTTGCCAGTTGAAGCACAAATTTTAATGAATTGAATTAATGAACTGTGAACTCTTTCTCACTCTCTCTGTTTCTTTTTTCTGCTTAGCCTCTGAAACTACTTTAAGGTATTACTTCAAAGGAATGAACAGTAAACTGTGAGTATTCATCATTGTATGAGCCAAGTTTTAACTGAATGTTCGAATAAATAATGTTACAAAAATAATGGAATTAAATTTACGTTAAATAAAATAATATTAAGCAAATTTAAAATATTTCTGTTTAACGATAATGGGCTTCCCGTGGGAACTGCGTGTGAGGCTAGAGTGGTGAGGTATGCAAACACCTCGTGGGAAGCTAGACCAATCGCCAACATCAACTGGTAACAAACAGGGTATCTTTGGGGCGCTGTTTTGTGAACTGCAATAGGGGGATTTTACAATAATATCTATGCAAACAATAATCCAGTATTCTAAATTCAAACGGAGTATATGTTAATATGTTGAAAGCTAACTTTTTCATGCGTCAAGTAAATTCTCGATCTAATAGATAACGGTTATTCGGATAGGTTATCTAAAAATAAAAAAATATTTATTAAAATGTGTAAATAATACATAATTCGTTACAGAGCTGCACTTCTCATTTGGGCCACTGTGTGGCGAGTCTTATTGTTCCTTTCTAACAGCGAGCCGAGCCGAGCCGCTCCAAAGATATTTCTCATTAGAAATATTTTCAATAAAGGTTTTATTGAGATTAAAAACAACACTTGGGCTTGCAAATACTCTACAGATAAACATTTAAAAACCATTTTCGGTTTTTTTTATAATTAAGATTTTTTTTGAAGGGTGCGAAGGCACTGTGGCTCAACCAACACAGCCACTGCCACTGTTACCGTATGTGTGACTGACTGGCTTCTTACGGTTTGTTTATTATATAAAATAAAAAGATTGACCGCCATGGAAAACCAATTTAATTAAATTTAATTAATTTGGGCGAAGCTGCGACGGGAAGCTAGTAATAAAATATTTTTTTATATTTAAAGAATTTATCGTTAAAAATTAACACCACATACGTAATGTTTGTTAAATTCTTATTTCTAAGCATTCTCTATCTTATTTAATTTTTCTTTGACTCCTCTATATTGTTTATGTTTTTTATTAGCATTCTAAAATGAAAATATAACTACACCTAATTTATATAAAATCAACGAGCTGTCTACATTTTTGTAGTCGTAAAGATTTAAATTAATTCTTCTTTACGTAGTTGACCTCACTGATTCCCAAACTTTTTCCACTAATTCACATGTTTGAACCAAATTGTTAATCAACACTCTTCAAATAAAAAAACGATAAAAAAGGAAAAATTTACAATCATTCATTTATTTCTAAAATAAATTATATAAAATTGATCAAAAAGGGTCATATAGATACATTAATTAAGTATAATCAGGAATCATATCCGTATAAATAATCTCCCTACTATATAAAGAAATAACATATTTTCGTTTGATCTTGATAAACTCCAAAACTACTGAAAAAATATTTGCCAAATTTTAACTGTAGCTTTCTTATGATCACCGGAATGTTTACCAGGATTCAAACCACACCAATTTCACTTCTATTTAAATCATAAATAAAAAAATAAAAAATAAAAATATATAACTAAAACTTCTTTTATTAAATTTAATATATTTGTCGATATCAATCATTGTCTATGTCAATATCGACTTTTTCAGTAGTTATATGAAAGTAAACGACGACCATTTTGCATACTTAGCAACTGGAAAGTCTTTATTCATCGATTTAATTTATTTTTTAAAAACAAAAAATAAATTGTGAATAAGTTGTGAATAGCGAAAACTACGGGAGCAACGCTCATATATAATTCCAAAAAAAAATGTCCAATTTTTGAACATCTATACACATATAGCGCGAAGGGAACCGCGACGGAAAGGAGCCAGTTTTTTTTGCTAGTACCTCATTCTCAATATCAAGAGATAGACCGTTTTTCTAATTAGTCTTTTATTCATAGTTAAGTGGTCAATAGAAGTAAAATAATTTATTATCCGTGGACTACATTTTATTCAAGAGCTATTAATATATTTATTATCAGATTTCTGTTGATTTACTTATAAAGCAAATCAACATAAAACCTTAAATAAATAAATTAAAATTACATAAAGGCCTGCTTAAAACGACTGTATTATCTTATTTATCAGTGTTTTCTTGACTTTATTACTTAAGTAGGCATAATAGCGCCGATATATGGAATTACTGAATTTCTTCAGGAGCATGGATACCTCTATTTGAGGAAAATCATCATGCACCAACCCCCTCTGCTTGTTAAACTAAAAAGACTTTAAAATTTAGTATACAAATTTAAAAAGAAAGAGGTCAAAAAAGAGAAAATTTTATTGTTCTTACCCTAATCACTAAAAAAATACCTTCAATTTTCTAAACACCACATCAGAAGTGTTAAAACTTCGTGCCTTCAGTTGTGCCTTCAATTTCCAAATCGATGATTCGCACTTAAAAAGTATTAATTGAAAATTAAAATTTAGAATAGTATTATTTCTGGATTTTGTTAGCAAATTCTTGTAAAATTGCATATTTATTTAAAAAAAATTATTTTATTTAATTATTTCACAAAAAAATTAAATACGTTTTTGAATTGTATTCAATTTAAAGTGATTGTTGAATTTTTTTTCACTTGTGCATAATATGCACAAGATTTCTGGTGTGTCGTATAAATAAAAATTAATAATAATTAAACTATTCCGTTTAGTGAACTTCTGTATACTGGTTGAAAATATTCATTTTGACCTTACGGTGTAGAATAATCGGTTTTTATTATTAAATTATTTGGTAAATAATTTACTTAAAGAGTAATCAAGGGACTTTTACTCTAACTTAATATTTCAGGTAAGATTGTTAAATTAATAATTGCATAAATATTTTATGTTAATAAAAACTAATATTTTCGCAATTGTGTAACTGTCCACTTTTATTGAAGAACTGTAGGATCGTATCTCACTTTCAAATGAAATAAGTTTAAATCAAGTGTAGCAAAAATTTATATGTAATTTAATAGATGTACACAGAAGTCTTGTTGGGTTCACATCAGATTTTTTATTTTTAAGAAAAGTTATAATAATAATATTATGAAAAAGTTGACCTTCCAAGAAAATGGATTAGAGAAATCAGCCATAGGTATAGTATTCATAGAATGCGAATACCTAAGAATTTCTACAACAAAAATTAAAAAAAAAACGCATCATGTTAGATAACACTGCAATTAATAGAGAATTTTTATATAATTGTGAATGCCTATCAATTATAAATTAGAATTGTTAGAGAAAAGAATTATTAGGAAAATATTGAGTTACAAAAACCAATGAAAACTGGAAACTAAGAAGTAATGGGTAAGTAAAACCGTGGAAAAAATTTCGGAAACAATGAGAAAAAGATGATTAATTTTCTTTGGTCATTTAAACAATTTTTTTTCACCTTCTCCCCTGGGCCGCATCCTGTAGTTAAGTATAACACAGCCCAGCAGAATTTCACTCTAACGGGCCTCCCGGTCTCGACCCACCGGTCGGATCGTACCTTGCGCCCGCCTCAAACCCCCAAAGTAGGATCCATCAGGCCCGGCTATGCCGTTCCTGGGTCTCTACTCCGGGAGCGGGGACTCGGTCTTTAAGCCACTATCTGTAACGGGGACACCCCGAGTGGGAAATCTCCGCCGGTCATTTTCGCTCGAAAGTCCCCGTGCCTCATCGCTACGTGCAAGCATGAATAAACGGCAGCTCCTCAGAGGGTTATCTCTCATCCCCGAGCCTCCCGATCTTTCTCCTGAAGAACTTTAGTACTGCGCTAATCCTGCGATATCAAAATTGTTAAACCTCAGCAATATGGTGGCGATGATGGTCTCCACGCTGAGCGATCCGGTAATCACCGTGCAAGCTCGGCGGTATTCATCCCACTGCGGGCACCATAACACCACGTATTCCGGGACAGCGGATCGCTACATTTGGAGCAGTAGGGATCATCCACCCTTCTCCTACCACACGGGTAAGCGCGGAGACCCCATCTGTGTGATAGGAGGAGGACGGTTTACCCCAATTGCCCTTACTGTGGCGACCCGGATACACTCTTTATATAGATTGAATGACACAGGTTAACGAAACAGATTTTAAAGTACCTTTGGAAAAATAAGTTAGCTGGATCCAAGATTAAAAAAAAAATAATAATAAAAAATAAATAACATAAAAGCGGATGAAATAATAATAAAAGATGTATTTTGTAGTAAAGTGCGAAAATAGAAGTCCAAGATAGGAAAGATAAGAGAACTGGAAAAAATTGAAAAAAGAACTGGAAAACTTGAGAAAAAGAAAAATGCATAATATAAAGATGAACAAAAAAAAAGAAGAAAAATTTAATTGTTAAGTTGTACTAACGAAAAAAAAAGAGAGGAATAGTTGTAACATCTATTTAAAATTATTCAAATAATGTGATAAGTTTAAAAATATAATTTAACTTAGTTTTATTTATTATTACATAGTCTTTTGCTTTATTTTTCCCTCATTTATTTTTCAAAAGAAAAACAACGAAAATCTAATAATAGAATTTAATATCGTATAGAATTTCCATAAATGATTAAAACTTTTGTAATATAAACTATTATTTAATAAAAAAGAACGATAAGAAAGTTTATAACAATAATAATAATAATAATAATAATAAAATTCATTTAATAGGTTCATGTATAATTCACTAACATATCAAACGAAGAACTTCATCAATTACTCTAGAAATTAAATTTTGTTGATTATCTTTCCGTTGTAAAAAATGATATACTATAGAAAAGTAAAAAGAGGTAGAAAGTTAGAATGTTTAAGAGTACGTGCATGCGGGAGAGTGAAAGAGTTGGGTTTAGAATATTTGCCAAGCTCCACTGCGTTGTTAAGCTTCAAAACATTATATAACAAAATAAGTACACCAAGTTGTTATATATCTTAATATAACTAACTCAATTTACAATACATTTGTATGTATGCAACATGTATCAATGGTATACAAACAATAAATTAAATGTCTGCAAATCCTAGTTTCATATGAAATTAATCCTCTTAGAAGCTTAAATCAAAAATACTTGTACAACTACTATATACCACTTTCAGTTTTACCTGAATAAATTGCCGGTCTTGCGTATTAAATTTCCCTACATGCGTATATTTGTTGCTAATAAACGTTTATTGCTCTTTGCTTTAAAATATTTGTTTTTTACCCAGTGTTCGTATTAAGAGTTTTTGAATGTTCATTGTCTCTTATGTAAACTTAACACCAGCTGAATAATTTTTCCAATAATTTATTTTACTAATCGTATACAATAATAAATTTTAAGTTAATTCCTGGTCATGAGTCATCTTTTTAAAAATAACAAATTTTTAGTTATCTGGTTATAAGAGGTTGTTTGGATGAACGGTTTTATTCATGGGTTAACTATATATGATTTACTAATATATATCAACAAGTCCACTGATAATTTCGAGAAAATGTACCTTTACAAACAATAAAAATTATTGCCGGGAAAATTTAAAAATCCTGTCAATGTGACAAAACAAGTTGTTAAATTACTACAGGAACGTTTATAAAAAAAGTTAACCAAATATTTCTATACGTTTAGGAATATTCCCAATAATTTTGGCCAATAAATTTATCGAAAAATTAAAAACAAATAATCTTTTTTTAACAGTATTCAGGTTTAAATAATAAAAAATGATTTTTACTTCCTAATACGAAGTAAAGGAAGTATTGTCATCGCGAAAAATTTCGGTTTTCAGATTTCAACGGAAATATATCCATTTTGACTAGTTTCGGCTTGACGTCTGTACGTACGTAAGTATGTACTATTTTATCTCGCATAAATCAAAAACGATTAGCCGTAGGATGTTTATATTTTGGATTTAGGACTGTTGTAGCGTCTAGTTGTACACCTCCTCTTTTGACTGCAATCGACAACCAAAAATGTCCAAAATAGCACAAAATCTCAAAGAATTTGGATTTCGGATTTTTTTCTTAACTGCAGTAATAAGCTCTCATTTAGAGATTTTCAATGATATATCATAAGTGATATTTTCGTTGGTTTCAGAGTTATAATCAAATCAAACTTTAATTCACGAAATATTTGGATCTTACAAGAGAAAGGCACATCGGTTCGAATTCAACTTAATTTCCTTTTCTTTTCTTTTACCTTAAATATGTTGATTTATTAATAATTATTAACCTGTGATTGTAAAAATGTAAAATTGTACAATAACTAATAATTCAATAAAAACAATTAAAAAAAAAATTCAGAGTTTATTAGTGAAATAAAAATTTATGTACTTTTAAAAATATGTAATTTAATAGGCGCACAAGGAAGTCATGTTGTGTCCACACAAGATTTTTATTTATATTTTTCACTTTGAGAAAAACAGGTAATAGATTAAAAGAAAATATCAAATTAATTTACTTACAATTTATATGAGGTTAACAATTATTATAAATTACAAACGTTACACAAATAAAATTCTTTCAAATAAATATTGAAAAAAATGTTTAATTCTGTTGGTCTAAGCTGTTTGGAATTTGACAGGTTTTTTTACGAAGATACTCACCCTAGTATGAGATCAGCCGACGAAGGGTAGATGGACCTACAGAAAAATATGGAACCTCCAAAGATAGCTGACCCGTAAACACGGGGAACTGGGGTACAAGCTGACCCAGTTGTTTACTCTCACGAGTGTTTTCGGTATACTTGCGCTAGCGGACATTGATACCCTTCGAGGAGTTTAATTATTGCAAGGAGGAGAATACCAGAGAACCCATCTTCGTATCTAATAGCTTCCTCCAGCACAGGTAAGCATTCAGGAAAATAGTTGGCGCGCTTACACCAGAGGATATCATTGCGACTATGCAGCAGACCGATTACTCATTTTTGTATCATTGTGGCATGCGATACCCACGATGCTGGTTAAGATTATCTTGACAAAGATGACAGAAGGGTGGAAGAAGTGCAGGAGTAAGAAATTCCTCTCGAGATGGAGATACAACTATAATAAAAGACACCCTCCCTAAGCAACTTATATTAAGAATTCATTTTTAAATTATTAATATTGAGAGTAAAATTTGCAGTATTTGAAAAAGTGCCAGACCTGATCGGGATCCAACCATTCCATCAAGAAAATCAATAAAATGTTAAATTATTAGAGAATAAAATAAAATATCTTTTAATACATTGAATACGTTGCAGTATATCCCGTTAATAATTATTAGATAAATAAAAAATTGAAATTTTTTCAAAGGACAATTATTTTATTTATTTACATTATTCTTTATTTTAATTATTATATCAAGTGCATCTTTTAAAAACCAATCACTCTTTCCAATGATTAAAATTTTCATGAGTGTGCACTTTTTCAACAAGTTATCAAATATGGAACCGCAACTGTATATTTGACGGGAAGATAAAAAACCGGATATTTTTAAAGTAAAAAAAATTCTTATATTCAATATTCAAAATAGTCAAAATATTAAAATGTATACATATTTGAAGTTATACTTCTTTTGAATTCAAGTTACGGAAGTAGCTCGCGCCGATGTAACACACCATGAAGATTTGCGCAGGCCCAAATGTTTTTATTATGTTAGCAC